>NC_080432.1:3669433-3990621 GCF_028018845.1 Melospiza georgiana | reverse complement strand
GGAATAGCACCTTGGAAATCCAGAAAAGGTAAATTATTCTGAGTTCAGTTGCAGAGGAAGGCACAGTGGTACAAATGTTTCTTATGTGTTTGTTTACAAATGTGCTGGGTTTGGTTCAGGCAGAGTTAATTTTCTTTGCAGTAGCTGTTTTGGGCTGTGTTTTGGATTTGTGCTGAAAATGGTGTTAACAGCACAGAGATGTTTTCATTATTGCTGAGAGGGGCTTGCACAGAGTTGAAGCCTTTTCTGCTCCTCACCCCACCAGTGAATGGGCTGGGGGTGCACAAGGATTTGGGAGGGGACACAGCCAGAACAGCTGACCCACAGAACATCCCAGACCATGTGGGTTCATGCTTAGCCTATAAAGCTGGGGTAAGAAGAAGGAAGGGGAGGACATTTGGAGTGATGGCATTTATTTTCCCAAGTCACTGCAACCTGTGGGTGGAGTCCCCACTGGAGCGGCTGAACACCTCCCTGCCCATGGGAAGTGGTGAATGGATTATTTGTTTTGCTTTGCTTGCTTACACAACTTTTACTTCCCTTGTTTAAAAGTCTTTATCTCAACCCCCAGGTTCTCTCCCTTTTACCCTTCCAGTTCTCTCTCCCATCTCACCAGGGCTGAGTGACTGAGGGGCTCTGTGAGGCTGAGTTGCCAGCTGGGGTTAAACCATGGGAACACACACACAAATAAATATGTACTCATAGCAGGGACCATGTAAATAAAAATAGAGTGACTGCTTTAGGCTGTTAATTCTTTCTTTTAAAGAAAATTATCTTGGAAGGAAATGAGTCTCATAACATCAGTCTGTGTGGGGGTTTTATACTCTCCTGTTTACCGTTCTTCTATAAAAAACTTTGACCCCCCCCAAGCCAATTTTAGCCACATTTGTGAACTCAAAAATACTGTGTTCCTTCAAGGTTTGTAAAAGTATGTGCCCAAGAAGAGAAAAGCCAGTTATTTGTGCTTCCTTTGAATGAAGCTCTGTCATAAAACTCTCTTCCTTACACATCCTGAGATCTGCATTCACCCTTCCCTTTCACATACAAATCCAAAGAAAAACAGGTGTAATACATGAAATATTTGCTCTTGCAATTCATTGTGGGCTTTGCTATGGCCACACATATTGAAACTAGTTATTCTCTTAAAATCAAGTGTTATTTGCCACTTTCATACAGTTATACATATTTAGGTTTGCATCAACCCTTCAGAGCTCCCCACGCCTGAGAGGGAAGGCACACATTACAGATGACAATATAGCTGTCCCAGTCATGAACAAAAATTACAGTTTTACAGTTCCCAGAGACTATAATAATAATAATTCATTCTTGACCTCAAAGCATCAGTTTTAAAAAGAGAGACCAGCAAATCTCTGAGGTCAGAATGCTCTCCAACAGGGATCAAAAAGAGTATGGGAACCATTTGTATAGCAATGTTCACTCAAAATGCTCCTCAAGCTTTCACTGATTTACAGGTCAGGACCCTCTTGAGTCAGAGAGATCTTTGTTGGTCTTTGTATTTGAGAGAAACACACCAAACCTGTCTTAGAAACCCATGAAAAGTTGGGGGGAGAATAATAACCCAGCTAGGAGAAAATATCTTGATCCCTCTCTAAGGAGGTGGGTGAGTAAATCTGGAAGGGCCCTTTAGAGATCGTGCCCAGACCAGGCTGGATAACGGGATTTTCCTTTTAATTCCACAAATCTTCTGGATTACAATGTGCCACACTTGGAAATACTTGTGTCCAGAAGAATCAGCAGGAACTGAGCTTCTAGAGCATTTTATCCATCAAAACTTATAAAATAACCAGTGCCAAGTCAGGTTCTAGTCTCTGAGGCCAGCTGGCACAGCCCTTCCATAGAATTAAAGCAATGGACCCTCCAGAAGACAGTGATCACCTCCAAACTGAATTTTTGAACTGGCTCCTGACTCGTGATAACTTTTGGAAAGCACCCAGGAGTTATTTTGGGCACTTCTGTGTTGGCTGGGACAAAAGTGGGTTTGGAGCTGTACTCTTGGTGCAATAGGAAGCTCCAGTGTCCATACCCCAGTGCTGCTGGACTGGGCAGAGACCCATTCCTGCTACTGTCAGCACCTGGCCCAGAGCAGCTTGTGCATAGTTTTACTAAATCAGAAAGACAGAATTTGGAACGATTTTTTTCTGTATTATGATTAATGACTTGGGAACTTTGGTCATTTTAGTGATCCTGACAACACAAAGGTCCCCATAATGCTTATTTCAGGAACAAATGCAATGCTGTGACAAAAGTGTTACCAGATATTTTATTGTGCATGGAGGCAAAATTGGTTAAACAGTGTGGGACTGGAACTTTTAGATGATCTCATGAAGCAGGTAAGACAAACAAACTATTCTCACAAACCTCTTGAAGTGATTAACCACCATCCAAAAAGCCATCTCTATGTAAGATGAGTCTTGTCTCCCAGAAAAGACAAATAAAAATACAAAGAGAGTAATCTTTTCATCCCTATTATTTCACCTTTGAAAAACATAATGTTCCACAAGTATCAGTTCTTTTCTTGTGTCACTAGCAAAGCTTTTCCCATTTTCCTCCCCTTGAAGATAATCCTGATTTCCTTTAGGTATTTTTAAGAGGAGTTTTCTCTTCTCTTGATCAGCAACCTCACTGACTGAAGCTTTAGTCACACCCATACCTGTGGCTCAAAATAAAGATGAGGAGCAGCAAACAGCAGAGCTTTTGCTGACACAGTTCCAGTCACCATCTCTCTGGTCTAGGAATGATAAAAATTACCACCACCACCACCACCATCACCACCACCTGAAAGCAGAACAGCAGTTTTGTCAGATGCCAGCCCTAAAAATGAATGTGGCTGTGCCACGCACTGCTCTGAGCTGTGGATATAATGAGTTTTGAATGGGAAGTCCCGGACACAATAAATCTGTGCCATATGTGACCATTTCCTGTGTCAGTTCCTTTCTCATAACCAGTGGAGGCTTCTCCCTCCCCCTCACTTTCCCTTCATGACCCTACACCAGGGCTCTGAAATCTTTCAGGGTTGCTTTGGGGCCCCAGGCCTTTCCACAGCAGTTGCATAAATAAATGAGTTTGACAGCAAACATCATAATGGTTACGGTAATTTGTGCTCCACACAAGTGCTTGTGCTACTCGCAGGAGAAACGGGGGGAGGAAAGAGCTTTTTTTGTAACCAAAAACAAAAGTATGTTCTCTGACAAGTGGTGAAAGAATTAGTCAAATAAACTTGAACTCTATTCAGACCATCGTGTTATGGATGGGGACGTTCTCAGCTTCGCTCTCCTTCCTTGGCCTGCAGTCACTGCAAAGACAAATCATCCTTTTCTTCTGCAAAAATAAAGTTGGGGCATAAAATGAACTGCCTCAAAATAAAATTTTCAGGGAACTCCACTTTACTGTTCAGGAACTCCACTTTACTGTTATTATTATTATCATTTCTTCACAATTAGAACAGTTCTTTGGTCCTGGGAACATGCTCACAAAGAGACTGAGTGATTTTCCTACTAGAAGCTGGCTAGAAGGAAAATGCCAAATACCTGCAGTTTCTGGAAGTATTTGGGTTAGAAATAAGCTTTAAAATGAACAATAATCTCTGTAAGAAATAGGTTGAGAGGGCAGAACAGAAGCTTCCATTTGTTCTATTTTCTCCCTTTTTCATTGACAAACAACATTTTGACTAAATACCAAACTTTTACTAAGTTTTAACTTTCCCTGAGAAATTATAATATATTGTCTGTGTAGATTTTTTTTTGTCTGTAAACCCTATTATTAGACGCCATTTTCCCCAGCAATGCCATTTAATAAAACATATTTCATATATCCCGATTTCAGCCCAGGCATTTCAGTTAGCATAGTAAAAGGCATATTAGTTTTATAGAATTTTTACAACAATTGTTAGGAAGGAAGGCTGGTTTTCCCATATCCAATACAGAGATAACAAAATAAAAGTATTAGTATTTTAACCAGGGAGGCTTAGGTTGGAAATCTGAGGATCATTATTCTGGTAAAAAAAAAAATTTGTAAGTAGCAAGAGCTTGAAACCAATTGTTTAGGAATCTGGGAGGACTAATACAAGTGAAGGATTTTTTCAGCAGGTTATATTAATTTCTTTTTTGGAACATTGCAATTACAGATTTATAGTAATTACTTTAGAGTGCTTCTTTTCTTTTCTTTTCTTTTCTTTTTCTTGTTCTTTTCTTCTTTTCTTTTCTTTTCTTTTCTTTTCCTTTTCTTTTCTTTTCCTTTCCTTTCCTTCCTTTCTTTCCTTTTCCTTTTCTTTTCTTCTTTTCTTTTCTTTTCTTTTCTTTTCTTTTCTTTTCTTTTCTTTTCTTTTCTTTTTCTTTTCTTTTCTTTTCTTTTCTTTTCTTTCTTTTCTTTCTCTTCCTTTCCTTTCCTTTTCCTTTCCTTTCCTTTTCTTTCCTTTCCTTTCTTTCCTTTTTTCCTTTTCTTTTCCTTTCCTTTCCTTTCCTTTCCTTTCCTTTCCTTTCCTTTCCTTTCCTTCCTTTCCTTTCCTTTCCTTTCCTTTCCTTTCCTTTCCTTTCCTTTCCTTTCCTTTCCTTTCCTTCCTTTCCTTCCTTTCCTTTCCTTTCCTTTCCTTTCCTTTCCTGTCCTTTCCTTTCCTTTCCTTTCCTTTCCTTTTCTTTCCCCATCTAAGTTATAAAAATATGTTAAAATCTACTTGCACCTGCCTTGGCTGGAGGTTCAGCCCAAGAGCCTGAGCTCATAACAGAAAGGTTCACAAGCACAAGAGTCCCTGTGACATTATTAGGATGATTTTCAGCAATATTAGTCCTGTATGGGCTGTGGACTTGAATCTTAAAGCAGAAGGATTTCATTATGGGTACAGACAGTTATATTATGCCATGACATATTTATGACAATGAACAGTAATGGAGGCAAGCATTTAAGCCTTGGAGTCGAAATTAATCTGAGAGCACGGTGCAGAATCTGAACACCTATGAAAACATACTGCAGAGCTAAAATTTGAGACACAAAGGCTACAGTCATTATCTGAGCACATAGAAGGGATTCATCACATTAATTCTAGCTGCCTAAATGTTAAGCATCTAGTCTAAGCTAATTGTCTGGTCTAAGCTGTTCATCTAGACAATAATCATTAGAAAGGGGGAGAAGAGAGGCTTTTAGAGGGTCATTCATTCCTGCTTTTCTTTGGATGGATTGCATCACTTCTGGAGGTATCTGTCTCTGCTGGCTATGTGTGGGACCTAGACACATATTTTGGACTGGAGGCCTGTCTTTAGAATCGGAGAATCACCAAATCATTAAGTTTAGAAAAGATCTCCAAGATCATCAAGTCCAACCTTTGGCCAATCACCACCTTGCCATTAAACCACAGCACTAAGTGCCAGCGCCATTGGGTAAAATGAGCCCAAGCACTAATGATGCTGCTAATGAGGCTTGTGGAACAGCCAGGCCAATCCATGTTCATGTTCTGAAATAAGAGGGAAATGATAGCTCTGTACACACTTCTAAATAACCATCTTCTTCAGTTTTGAATGAGAGGAAAGAGAGAAAGGAGGGAGATGAAGTAACTACCATCAAATTAAAAATTAGAAAGAAACTCCCCTATCCCTGACAGAGACATAAACAAGCTACAAACACAGTTTGAGGAAGACCCTGAAAAAGACCAAACTCTGCATTTGGCTTTTGTAGTTCTGGTGACCAAGCCATGGCATCCTCCCACATGTGCCAGGTGCAGTCACCCTGAAAACCAAGGATCTCTCTGCTCCTGAACAGTGCACCCAACTCAGGAAACAGAGGGGGCCCTCAGCAAAATACCTTGGAATGCCCAAAATTAGAGAACTTATCCAAAAAGAGTTGAGCAAATAGAACAACTGCCTAAAAAAATATTTCTAACCTCTAGAACTAACATGGATGCAGGAACAGAACCACACTGGTTTCAAACACCACTTCCAAAAAATCAAATGTCTGTCAGCATAATCCTAAAATACCATGCTTACAATGAATCTTGGGAGAAAAAAAGTAGGTTGGAAGGGATTTCCAGATGTCATATATCTCAAACTTCTACTCAGAGCAAGGCTAACTACAAAGTTACATCAGACTTTTGAGGGCTTTATCACAAATCATACCATATCTACATTTTAGGTTTTAGGTTTCATAGGACAAAACTCCCAGGTTAGAGTATGTCCAGAGGAGCTGCCAGGGTTGAAAATTACTTGGAGAATATCTGTGACCCAATGACACGTTCATTCAGAACTTCAGATACTTTCAAGATGGTTTGAAGAAGCTTTGAGGGTTGATTTTGCAAAGAATTTTTATACTCATGTAGTGCAAATCCTGGTCCTTGTGCCATCCCAAGCCTTCTGGACAGATCCAACAGGAAGGGAGTACATTTGGAGCTGGAACATCTCTTGTGTTTTACCAGACAGTGTTCTTCAAGTTCATATAAAGGTGAATGGACAGAGTCACATTGATCCTCATTTTGTGGGATGGTGCCCATGGAGAAAAATAATAAATGTATTGGTTAAGCACTGAAATCACCCACCAGTCCTGATTGCCCTGCTCTAAGTAGTAAGGATCACTTCCTTTCTATTTTATTCCAGACTTACTAGAGAGCTGTTTGAAATTTCAGACAGCCCTTGGAGTTATTTTGGCCAGGGAGTATATTTAAAACTCATTGTGCCTAATGTTGTCTTTCTACAATTGAGAAGTAATCAGGAAAGACGTGAAAATAAATAGACAAGTGAGAGGCAAAATGAAATATGAAGTGGCTAGAAAGGAGTCTGCTCTCTAATGTATTTTTTCAGCTTATTATTGTAAAAGCCCAGAGCAAAAGAGTAGCTTTGAAGAGTCTTTTGTTAATAGTGGAGAGGTTGTCTTTATATTTTTCTTAACTTTTTTATTTATTAACCATGCTGCACAGGGCACTTCCATAAGTGATGGCCAAGTTTCAGGTTTCAGGGACTTGTTTAGTCTGAAAACATCCCCAGCTGCAATGGGAAGCAGAAAAGAGAAGTAACAACCCATTGCATGGTGTTAGAAGGAAGCAAAACCGAAGCCCACTTGTTCTCTGCTTTTCCCTGTCATTTCTGGTGGTTGAGCTCGCAGAGGTTTGGATGTCCCTGTTTGGATGGTTAGAATGCATTCCCAGCACGCCACTTCCTCAGGTGGTCGAGCTGATGACAGCATGAGGCCAATGTAAAACAGCTGATGTCTTGACCCTATCTGAAAATAAAATTACAGAGCTGCATTCCTACACTGGGCAGTCCTCCAGATCATTGTGGAAAATAGAAAATAAATGTTATTGAGGGCACTTACCCTATGCTCAAGCCCTAAATGACGACAGTTGATAACATTTTTGAGACTATTGGTGTTAGGGCACTATGTGTTTATTTATCATTGCTGTCATTATGGGGCTAAGTATAAAAGTATTCAATTTCTTCAAAACCTCATCAAGGCTGTCAGGTCAGAAAATATTATCTGTGCACAGGAAACCAGAGACGTGCATTGGG
This sequence comes from Melospiza georgiana, assembly GCF_028018845.1. NCBI lineage: Eukaryota > Metazoa > Chordata > Aves > Passeriformes > Passerellidae > Melospiza > Melospiza georgiana. Next base: position 3,983,116 of record NC_080432.1, on the reverse strand, counting down.
CAGATTTTCTTCTTTGAGAGTTTTTAGAGTTTTAGTTTACCAGGAAAAAAAATTTAAAAAGCACTGATACTGTGTTAGATAGGCAGAACAATTCAGCATTCTCCAAGGCTTCTTAGCTCAGGCACCCTGCTGGAATTTAAAGGATGCCCTTCATGTATAAAAGTTCACATTATCTAACTTTTATGAAGAGAATTGTCAGCATGGACAATTTTGGTCTGGCTTTTTTTTTGGTATAACACCTGCATTGCCAGACACACCCATCAGACAAGCCCAAGTATGGTTTTTACTTGTTTGTTCCATGTCATCAGAAATATCAGAACACATTTAATTTTCTTGACACACCAGTTGCAAAGCTCAGTTGAAAAGCTGTCAACAAGAATCTCCACAAGAATTTCTGCTGGTTTGGGCCATCAGGGAGTGTCTTTCAGTGCCATGAAGAGTCAAGATGCTTTGGAGAGCCTTCAAAGAGCCCACTTGGCACGGTTTGTTCAGTTTTCCCAAGTCTCATGTGGCAGTCACAGGGCACAGCAGGCTGAAGACTTGTAGGTTGTGTTTGTGTCCCACTAGGATGGAAAGGCTCATTCCACAGTCAGAGTACACAAAGTACTCAGAGCTAAGTACTGAGGCTAATCCAGCAGGCAGAAAACTGAAGCAATCCATTTCCAAACCTGTATTGCCTTATCAAGGCAATCTGGGCTACAACCACTCTCCATGAAAGCCACAGAAATTCTCTTTACATGTAATTCCCCTTTCCAACTCAAATCCTTCCCAAAAGGGTGGTACTACATGTCAAGCACATGTTGTCAGTTGTCAAAAATAGATTCACATTTTCTTGGTTTGTTTCCCTGGGGTCACAAAATGGTAAATAATTCTGGCAACACTACAGACAGTAACCTGAACATCCAGCCAGAAGGATGTGCTGTGGGAAGCATCCCTGTGCTGCCAAGCACATTGAGGAGGGGAGGAATATAAGGGAATCTTGACTTTTTTTTTTTTTCCATTTCACTCTCCATGTCTCACAGGGAGCAGGAGCTCAGACAGAGAGGCCTCAGAAGTAGAGGTCTGAATTTAATAAAGCTGTCTGGGGGGAGGAGGCAGGGGAGAGAAGATCACGGAGATAAGAGAGAAAGGAAGGCAGGAAAAGAAAGGACATTACAGCTGGCTGGTGATGGCTGTGCCCTTTCAGACTCAAGTGGGGGGAAGTGAAATATTTGTGTAAGAGGCAGGACACCAGGTCATTATGGAAAGAATGGGAAATTATTAAAAAAAAAAAAAAGAATATTTTGTGGTTTGGACATATATTTCCATGCCACTGTAATGAGGATAGGCCAAAGGCAAGGGAAGACAAGGATAATGGCAAGATGCTGCAAGGTAATTAATAGGACTGCTGGATTTCATCACAGTTTTGGGGATTATTGAAATGACCGTTTAAATTCAGTGCAGCTACACTTACAGTATGCAAGTCAGACCCCTCTTTAGGAGAAAAAATTCTTTCAAATTAACAATTCCACAGATTAGCAAATCCACAGGGTCTATTTGCTTCCCACTTCTGCAACCTTTCTCCTGTTTCACCTGGAAGAATAAAAGTTAATTGAGGGGAGCAGGGAGGAGGAAGCTCATTTCATCCCCACTGGCACAGCCTTCTCCATCAAGGTACCAAGTTGACTTCCTTAAAGAAAAAAAATAGCAAATACACTGCCAAAGCTCCCATCTAGGGATGTTTTTTTTTTCTTTTCCACAAGATTCTGTTTGTTAGAAAAACCAAAAAAAAAGACACCAGAGGGAAAATAAATGCAAATACATTTTTAATGCATGCATTTAATTTTCAGAACATGGTGGGCACTTCAGTGCCGGGTGCTGGAACTGCAAGGGAGAATTTATCTAATCAGTCCTCCGTGTCCCTGCTTCATTGACATAATGTGGTCCTGCCGATTAAAGCACTGGAATCTCTGCCTTTTCCTTCTCTTTCATACTAAAATTATTGATGTGCTTTGTACAATGTGTAATTGCCATTATTGTATATGTGCCTGGAGCATGTGCAGAGCTGAAAATGAAATAAATAAGCAAACAAAAATCACACGATAGCGAGTCTCTGATGGTATGGTGGGGGTTGGTGCCGTGGTTTCACAAGCTGAAAATAGGATTTCATACTGCTGTGACTGGTTTTGATAAAGTGAGATTTGATAAGACTGGAAGAAAGGCTGCTGTGATCCTCCAGCCTGACCTCTTCTTTTCTTACAGCACAGACCCCCAGTAAACACCCAAATCAAAGTGCCTCTTTTAGCATTCCGGGTCTGAGCCTCACCATCCAGGGATTTCACCAGAGCAGCCCTGATTTGCATCACCTGAGGATCTTGCCCAGTATCACACACTCACTTTTGCTCCATCTCTTTCTCTCCCTCTCATGGACATGCAGTAGATTTGTTCTTTACATTTAATTTATGCAAGCAAGGCACAGAATACATTTCAGTAATGCCAATTAGATACGCACTAATTTCTTCTCTGTGAAATAGCAGTAAGTAATTAATCAGAATTTTGATCACAACTCAGTTGGCAATTCTAATTGCACTTGTCATTTCCACAGCAAATACAGAATCATTATCTTTTTCGCCAAGTCCTCTCTTCCTAATCATCCAGGGGTGCTAGAAGCAAAACATTTCCAAGAACTAGATATTGTATCTATCAACCAGCAGCCTTAATACCTTTGGACTGAGGGTTAGAGGGTTCAGTCCATGGCTGTGTTTTATTTCAAGCTTCATCATAATTTTAAAGGGAATAGCTGGTGGCAGGCTGGCTGCTTGCCTGGGGTAGGTGGGGGGATTCTGCCTCATGAAATTATGAGGAAGGATAAAAGCTAGCAGCTCACTCCATTAAAAACCTTCTGGGAGGGCTCTAGAGATGCCTGACCTTTGCAGGAGCATCCAGCAGGCATCCCAGGGACATGTGGACGTTGATCAGGTCTGTGCCACCACAGCGCACGCGACATCTCGGAGGCACCACATCCATGTCCCACCTCCAGGCACCTCCAGCCACCCCAGGAGCAAACAGGAAGATCAGGGGAGATCAATGCCCCGTGTTTCACGAAAGCAGTGCTTCCATGGCTGTTTAGAGATCATCCTGGTGGTTTGTGCAAGCTGACAGTGCCAGTCTGGAGTGAGAATGGGTTGGGATTGTCTGCCTGGATGGTGTTGTGGCTGGGGGGGCAGTGGATGTAGGACTCTCCTTTGCTATGCTGCAAAAAGCTGTCAGTGAGATCCTCCTCAGATGGCTTAGATGAAAGAAGAGAGCAGGAAGAGAAAGGGAGATTTACCTTTTATGAGCTGAGCCCTACAGAGACCTACACCAGATCCAACCTCCAATTCCAGCATGGCAATTCACCTCCTCCTCCTGCTGGAAATAAGGGTTTCCAAGGACCTGACACCTACAGACCAGTTTAATATTCAGATTCTTCATATAATTCAAGCCCAGGTAGTTAATATTTTCCCAGGTAATGCCAAATTTTATACAGTAAATTTGGGAACAACCACCAAAACTGAGATCTCAATTCTGTCAACTTAATAACAAGTGAAAAAACGTTTAAGAGAAGTATAAAGGCACTTCACGCAAAAAGGCTCTGCATAGAGTATATTGTGAACCAGGATAGTTCTGGCTCTACCCTTACATACAATTTGAGCAAGCAGCACCAATGAAAATTGGCAATTTGAAGGCTGCCCAAGCATCTCCTGTACTCTCCACATTTTTCTCCTTCCTGCTCTAAGCAGCACAAATCACTGAAAGAACTGGAAGGCATCACTCAGCCCTGTCCTTTGCTTCCTCAGGGTTTATTTTGCCTATGCTCTTGCTTTTATTACATATTTGAGAGAACAATAAGAAGGATTTGAAGGGAACAGTAACCTGACAGTCCTTCTACTCACAGAGACCAAACTTCTCTCATAGAAGGGGGAATAACTCTCAAGATCAGTGATGCCAGTGTGGAATGAAGAGGGTCAGAACACCTCAGAGCTTAGCTATGAATATGGAAGCCAGGAACAATGTCTGAGATCTTGATGGGCTGAATTTCTTTCATAGCAGACAGAAAAAACCCAGCATAAACATCTGAACTGCCACAGAGACTTTTCTTGGTCTGGGCTTGGGGCAGGGATGGCATGTTAAACATGCTGTCCGTGATGAAAAGTGTCAAAAGCTTGAATCATACATTTTCCACTTTCTGGGCCACAGTGGGCCACAGACATTTTCCATTAGTCTTTAAAAGAGGTACACTGAGGCTATGTCCACACTTATGAAGGTTTATGCCTTAGATCTAGTACTCAATCACAAATATTTCACATTCTTAGAACATTTGGCATGTTTTTTTGTCTAGATCAGCTAGCACTGAACAAAACTGTGTCTAGGAACTGTCTGAGGCTTCATGTGATTTGTGACCATCCCAGTTTGAGTGCAATCAATCTGGTCTGGAGCAAAAGGGATTTTAATGATTTTGTAAATGGCCATACTAAGAGTTGGCCATGGGCAGAGATACCTTCCACTAGACCAGGTTGTCTAAAACCCCATCCAACCTGACCTGGAACACTTCCAGGGATGAGGATATGCTCAATTTCAAGCCACTCAGGAGCATGGGAGGCATTGATAGAGCTAAAAATGAGGTTGCCATCGTCAGATTTTTCTTTGCCAGCTCTCCATACTCAGAGTCAGCAATGACTTTGCTGACTATCTAAATATTGATGAGATACTCTAAAAAGGCAAAAAATAACAAAAACTTTTCAAAAAAACCTAACACAAAAACTGCACAAGAGAAAGGATGACTTTTAATTCACTATAGTCAAAGTTGCTTAATCACCTCAGAATTGGAAAATGAAAAAGAAACAGCAGCTCTTGGAACTTGAGCATCTTTGAAGACTGAGTGAACCCACACAGCACAGATTTATGAAGACAGCAGATCACATCCCAGATTAGTTACAGCAGCCAAAAGGGAAAAATAAGATCTTTAAAACCAGAGGCAGTGGGATACAATCAGACTAGTGCAAAAAAAAAAAAAAATCAGCTTCAACACAGATATTTAAGTAATGGATGGTCCTGAAGAGACATTCTGGCTACATCTTCACCAGTAAATTAAATGTGCCCAGGAGGATTCCCAGACACCGAGGCCAGCTGACATGATCTGGTTGCATTCATCTTCTAAACCAGCTCAGCTTCAAAAATAGGATGAATTCATCCACTAGACCAGCTGGGAATGTTCCTTGGCACACACAAACTCCCAAACTGCGCCCAAGAACACCAGAATTACTTGGGAGAGTATTACTTGGCTAGGACTAAAGCATGCAAGGGGCTGTGGTAAACATATTGCAGGGCAGTGGATTGCACCTCTGTGTTATTTTATTTATGTTAACATGGACATCACCCCTGTCCATCTGAACTTCTGCCCCTGGAGAGTGCTCCTGTGTGCACAATTTCACCTGCAAAATTCAACAGAGGGCCGAGATCACACCAGGCAGGTGTATCCCAAACCAGGCATCCCAAGCTTATGGAAATGGACAGAGAAACCTGCCCAGATTACTTCTGGGCCTGTTTGAGAGAAGAGTTCACACCCAGCAGAAAAGACCAAGCAGATGTTGTGTGAAATATTTGGCCTTCTTTTGGTATTGTTGAAGGTTTCTGAACATCATCACGCCTTGGAAATTCAGAGTCACACAATGGTTTGGGTTGAAGGGACCTCTAAATATTGTCTAGTTCCAGCCCCCTGCTATGGGCATGCACACCTTCCACTAGAACACTGACACTTGTATTAGAAAAATATTTAAAAGGAAAAAAACCCAAACATTTATGGTTATTATTAAAATCACTACTAATGGGGCAGCAAATCAAGTTGTTGGTGTGTGCCTTCTGTTTATTAACAGGACAGGCTTTGAACTCTAGAGGAAGTGAAGGAAGGGACAACTAAGTCACCTCCTGGCTGTTATTTCCCTGCTGGAAATAGGCAATAGATTGACAACAGCTGAGGAGAAACCTACCTACCCACTGCAACCTTAATTAATACAAGGAGGATGGGCTTGGGAAGACTGGAGTCACCCCAGGAGCAAATGGGAATGATTTCCTGTCTCTACTCAGCTTGTGTCTCTGTAGGTTGATGCAGCTGGACTGAACTCTGGTCTTCAACAGCCAGTCCTAATCTATTATTTCAGTGAGGTTCTGGCCACATTTAAGTGTGGGAAATAGTCTGATGTTTGGTGGTGCCACCAAATCAGCTCACCACTCATGGGCATCTCCCTAATCTAGACGCTCTGGCAAACAGTGGATGAAAAATGTGTCCATGAAAAATGTGTCACTAAAAAATGTGTCACAATCACAAAAAAGCTGCATAAATCCTCTCACATACACACTGAGCAAACACAAAAGAAAGAGTGGGAATAGATTAGGAGTGGCTACACCACCAGAACTCTACCACCAGTGCTTTTTGGAGACAACTCTCTGTAGTGTGCCCTTGCCTTGGAAGAGCACTTATGAATCTTAGTTAAACCTCTTGTTGTACATTTAACCATATGACACAGTGTGCAAAGAAACCTTTGCTCTGAGTACAGGTTCAGAGACACACAGGGCTGACCCACAGCAGACCCCATCAGTGCTGGGATGAGTCAGAAGCACACAGAGTAAACGTAAATGTGCCTATACAGAGTAGGATAACAGGAATGTGAGGTCAGACTCCTCAGGAGGAACCCCAGTCCAATGTCATGGACACTACCTCAGCCAGCAACACACAGGGAAAAGGGCACAAACACATCACAGACTCCTAGAATGATGGAATCATAGAACTGGTCAGGTTGGAAAAGACCTCCAGGATCATCAAGTCCAACCTTCAACCAAACACCACCATGCCCAGTAAACCATATCATGAACCACTTCCCTGCCAAGGTGGTGGCAAAGATGAGGAAAGAGGCAGACACTGCTGCTCAGTCAGAGACCTGCCCTCAGCAAGGACCAGGAAGGTATTTTGCCTATTCGTTGAATCTCCCTTCCTATTTGGAGGTGATTTTTTTCTTTTGTGAACAGGAATCCTTTGCACATTCACAACAGAGAAGGCTGAAATTATTGGGGCTTCTCATTTGAGAGTTTCTTTGCATCTCCCATGCATAGTGCTCATGCCAGTGTTTGGATTTTCAGTGACAAGTCACCTAGATCAGGCTCGATATTACCCTTTGTCAGGTGACTTGGGAGCAATACACACACCTGAAAAGTGAGTGGAGTGTTGATCTGATGCCTCCTGGCCTGAGGATGTGGGGACATGCAGGGGCACAGCCAGAGCCAGGCTGGGTGACTCCAGAGCACGGTGCCATTACAAATAGCGCTTTGCCTGGAGGCCCATCCAGTTGAATTAGAAAAAAAAAGAACCATTAATTAACTTGACTTAAGAGAAGGCTGATGCAGGGCAATGTGACCTTTTCTCTATGTCACATGCCACACGGATTTTAGCTTCCCTATGATGCTTTGTCACTGCCAGTCCTTGTTTTTTAGATCACTGGATTGCAGGCGGGTGACGGTGACCAAAAGGATTGTAGCAGCAGGAAGAAAGGAAGAGACAGCTCCACTATTCCATGATCTGTACTCCAAAGGGGCAGAATCCTGTTATGCATCTACCATTATTATCTTACAATCTAATAAATTAAAAAAAATATATATATATAAACATAAATATAAATATAAACATAAATATAAATATAAATATAAATATAAATATAAATATAAATATAAATATAAATATAAAGTATATGTATATGTATATGTATACACACATTTTATTTCAGGTATTACAAATGCATAACATGCCATGCGTATATTCATTTAAAATACACATTTAAGGGGTGTATTTAAGGTTAAGGTTAAAGTTGGTTTTTTTTTACAGAAAAACTAAGAGAGATATTGGTTTTACAAGAATGCAGAATATAATTGTTTAATATCGCTTAATTTTTGCATAAATGTATTTGCAGCAGAAGGGGCTTTATGTAGTTTTTACCAATCAGTTCAATGCATTGCTAAAATAGCCCAAACTACGTAAAATTTGATACTGAATTAGTCCAGTGGTTGTGGGGGAAGCTATAACAGTAAAGTCATGGAGTTACAGCCTAGTTTGGGTGGAGAGGGACCTTAAAGAAGATTTCATTCCGATCCCCTGCCATGGGCAGGGACATCTTCCGCTGTCCCAGGGTGCTCCAAGCCCCATCCCTTGGACATTTCCAGGGATCCAGGGGCAGCCACAGTTTCTCTGGACAACCTGTGCCAGGCCTCTCCACCCTCTCAGAGAAGAATTTTGTCCTAATATCTAATCTAAACCTCCCCACCTTCAGTCAGAAAGAAGTGAGTGTCTCTCTTCCAGATCTCACCAGAAAATCCAACCCCAATGCCTTGTGCCATCCTCAGAAAGCCATGGTTTTGCAGTACTAGATTTTCACGAGCAAGATTATGAAGGAGTCTTACAAAACCAATTCAGAGAACATCCCCAGGGGATAAATTCTCCATGCAATGCTTTCTCCTAGCTCTGGCTTTTTATCTAGCTCGTACATTTGTGTGTTTTGACATGAGTGTCTGAGCCTGAGCATGGCTCCTTCAGCTGAGCGAAATCAACACCTTGCACAGGAAATTTATGCATCTTAGACATCAGTTTTAGGGAGAGAGAGATTGTTTCAGATAGACAAGATGAATCTTTTGAGTTTACCCTGAATGTCTCTTTGGAAAAGCAAGCTATTGCAACCCTATGCAATAGCATATTCAGAATACATCTACACCTTCTCCTTGGCACAGTGCAAGACCCACAGCCCACAGCAGCAATAAACCAGGAATCACAGGTCCTAGAAATAAGGCAAAATCAGTTTTCAGAGCACATATGATTCTCTGAGCTTCAGTTTGCTTGAAATCTTTGCAGACCATGAAGGACCCATGGATCTGTTGTCAGTGGGTGACCTCAGGTATTTCTACTCTGCCATCATGTACCTGTGTGGTCTCTGTGGAGTGAAAGATGGATGGATCTGGGAGCTCACTGCATGCTGAGTTTCTCCACAGAACCTTCTGTGAGAGCTGTGTCAACACAGACATTAAAATCAGTGGTGCAGGGTTTCATCCTCTGACTGAGATTTTTTTGACTGCACCGTAGAAAAAGAAAATACAAGGGAAAATACTTCTCAGATTCTGTTGGATAACATTGGCAAGGAAAGGCATGTCAATGTTATACCCACATATAGCTCATGTAGAGCACAAAACCTCAGAATGGCTTAAAAAATGCTTTTCCATGTCCCATTAAATCACTGTGGCTTAAAGTATTGAAGGTTGGTTTTGAAACTCCTCTCAAAGAAATCTAAGCTTTTATCACAGCGAAAACACTCCCATCTTACTAAACAAACATGATGTGATCAGCAGTGGACCTCAGAAAATCCTCTCACATCTCATTATCCCACAGTTTAGATTAGGGCTTTTATAGCTTGACTTCCTAATTCAACCACAGGATCAGCTCTGCTCCCCTCTGCCACAGTGCTGAAATATTATTTCTGTAACATGAAGAACAGTGCAAAGGAATAGAACATGTTCTCATGGCTGCAAGTTAATTTTGGTTTAACCTTCAGTGCTTGCCATTGCACTCTGGTTGGTTAAATAGCAACATTAAGTAAACCAGAAATAAACTTTTACTCAAGCAAAAAAGTCTCCTGAAGGTGCTGGCTGCATCATTTCCTGCATCACAAAGGGTTCTCTTGTCATTCTTGTTGGCAAGATGTCATTTCCATGCAAAGATGGACTCTGTTGAACCTATTTACCAAGGAATACCTGTGAAACTTGAAACTGAATTATGAGGACTTTCACCCTGAGCGCACAGGAAGATGGAGAGCAAAGCTCTGTGTTGGCTTGGAATTTTTCTCTTTTTATTCCTTTCCTCTCCAAACTCGAGCCTCAGCCTCTCAAAGAAAGACACCTGAAAAAGACACTTTGCTTTTTGAAAAGACTTCAGCACATCTGAATCCCACTGCAGCAATATAATTTCCTTAAGCAGCTCCCAAACTGTGAACATAAAAGGATACAAATTCAACACCCTCAAAATAAGAAGAATAAGATAATAACCCTGAACAATGAGAAAATTGCACAAGTTCACTTTCCATGTCAGTATGCATTTCCCTTTAAGAATTTCCATTTCCCTTTAAGCAATTCTATTATTCACACATAGCATTTCTAATCATTCTTTCAAGTGTTTCTATGTAACTTATCAGGGTTTAATGAATGCCAGAATAAGCACTAGAGGGAAAATCCACATAACTGGACACTAACCCAAAGGTTTTAACAAGACCTCTACATTTTTCTCTTTTTAATATAATCTTTATTCAAGCACTTGCTGCTTTGATCAGAAATATGGCTTTTTTATTGGTATTATTATTGACTTTTTCCCACCCACCCTCTTGCCTAAATCACCATCCCATAACCTGAGCCTTCCAGGGTTGCAGTGAAGAGTTATTGGTTACAAAGGGCTTCTTTGAAAACAACATCTACATAAAATCAGTAAAAGCTAACAAACAAACTTCTGTACTGATTTCTACTGAATGGGGACCCACACTCATTTTACAGAGAACAAAAAAAAAAAAAAAAAAAACACAAAAAATATCCAAAATTGGAAAATGTTAGAGAACACAAGTGACTTGTTCAGTCTGCAATAATTTATGGAGGTACTTGCTATCAATCAGAATTCCTAGGGATCACTTTGTGCCCAGAAGTTGTCACTCACACAAATTCTGGGACATTTTGCCACTGAAGGTTTGAATGGCTAAAAAGATTGGGTGAGACAGGATACATAAACCAATAGTACAGGAATTTCCTCTACCTTCAGGTCAAACTAACCTGAATTAATGACTGCTTTGGGAAACGGGGTATAAGAAAAGACATCAGTCTATAAATGCTGATTATTCTTCCCAAAGCAACCACTGCCTCCAACATTACACTAAAAACACAATAAAATTTGAATCTGATTTTTTAAGCCATTCCTGGAGTTCTGCAGGATTCTTGTCTGCAGGCAGGAATCTTCCTGCTGTTGTAGGCAGCCCTGCACTTGTATTTCATCTCTGACTGGTCTGGGGTTCTTTTGTTTGGGGTGCTCTTCAGGCATACATGGAGTCAGAGCTTTTCCAGAGGGACTTAGCCTTTCCAAGAGCAAGGGAGGTTTTTTGTTACGTGTGGTCACTGACTTTGTTAGGGATTTCTTCTTCCTTCAGACACAAATTTGAATGGCTGAGGAAACTTGTACCCTTGGGGTCTGGGGAGGGAAAGGAGAAATCAGATTTCCCTCCATGCACAAGGATCCAAAGCAACCACTTGAAGCTGGGCAGAATGGTTTCTCTGAAGCTGATTTAGATGTCTTACTCAGTGGTTTCAAAGAGTAAAGGGGACGACATCATTTTCCTGCAATGAAAAAATTATTTCAACTGATTCTACTTACAGCTCTAATAACTTGCATTAACTTTCAGGGAAACTTAATAACAGCTTTCCAGTATCAAAAAGGGGATTAGGAAAAGTACTGTTTAAAAGGGCATACAGAGATAGGAGCAGGGGAATTGGCTCTAAGATGAAAAGGAGTAGATTTAGATTAGATATTAGAAAGAAATTATTTAGAGGGTGGTGAGGTCCTGGCACAGGGTGCCCAGAGAAGCTGTGGCTGCCCCATCCCTGGAAGTGTCCAAAGCCAGGATAGACAGGGCTTGGCAGCCTGGGCTGGTGGAAGATGTCCCTGTCCATGGCAGGTGCTGGAGCTGGGTGATTTTTAAGGTCCCTTCTAATCCATTACTCCAAGAACTGGAAAAGTCCTCAACAAGTGGCACAGCCTATTCCTCCACCACAGCAAGGACAGGTCAGCCTGCCTTCATTCCTGACACATCCTGCTGGGACTTTATCTCAAAGCTCCCTCTCCAGAAAAGAAAGCAGTGGTGTCCATCTCCTAAGGCACAGAGACCAGGGACAGCCCAGCCCTGCTCCAATGTGAACTGTGTTTTTAATTGTGGTCAATCCTCAGAGTGAGACATGGACAGAAAATTTAATTAATTTATTATGAGTTGGATCAGGAGATCCAAGAAGAGCCAAGGACTCTCACAGCTATTAGGGAAATTTTTGTCAAGTATTCTCTCCAACTATTTATCCAATAGAGCTGTTTCTCCTATTTCTTTCATATTTATTTTTTGGTGCAACCTTGAACCTACTTGATGCTTTTGATCAGCTAATTCTGTAATCTGTCTGAGGAATAATTTCTGCACTGAAAAGGTGGTCAGGCATTGGAAAAGATGAGCCAGGGAGTGGTGGAATCACCATCCTTGAAAGTGTTCAGTGTTTGGGACATGGTTCAGTGGTGGACTTGGCAGTGCTGGTTGGACTTGATGACCTCAGAGGACTTTTCCAACCTAAAGGATTCTGTGATTCTGCAAATCCCACAGAGGAGAAAAAAATATTGTTCTTGCAATATGGATCCCATAGGGATGTGACTTCATTTTCAGTCCAGTAACTGAGCATGAGAAGCAGACAATAAGAAGGGCTTACCCTGGTTTTGCAATGTGCTTATTAATTTCAGAAAAACCACCGCAGGAACAAAGTTTATTAGTGAGTAGGAGGATGTTTCAGGAACAGAGCCTGACTGAAAATAATCGGCTCCCTTTAATTAATTACATACAGTTTTATTGCATAACTGATGGTTTTAAACCTTAGCCAATTAGCTTGTCAAACACAGAAGTTAAATTCTATATTGGTCTCTTAAGAAAAATCTATCCCAAAGTTTTAATTCAAGTTGCCTTATCCAAGAATGAGAAAATAGGGCCTTTTGAAACAAGAATTGTTGAGTAGTTACCCAGATTTGAAAAAAAGAATAGGAAAGACAAAGGCAAAAAAAAAAAAAAAAAGCAAGGACACAGAAGTCCAATATATTGCACAGATCCATGACTTCTATTGTGGGACAAATTGAAGTGGCTAGGTTACCTTATCTTGACAACTTATTTTCTAAGACAAGATGAGGTGCTGTTGTTAATTTAGCATGCCTACAAGAGAGAAAAAAAAAAAAAAAGAAAAAACCTCACACCTTTTCATTGAAAAGTTCTTGAAAAGCACCTTATGATGCTGTGGTAGCTCTCACTGGTTCTGTGTGTCTTATCCCAGCAACTGGAGAATTTGGAATGATTTTATAATTGCATATATTCATAAATATATTTCTATTTATCATAACATAGTTATATATTTGTATATTGAAATGAATATAAATTTTTACATGTTAAGTTAATAAACATGTTCTTGGCATGATCTAAAACTGAGTGTTCAACATAACTACCCCAGATGAAAATATTTATTTTGCAGTTTCTTACACATAATGTCAGTTAATAAATTTTCTTTTTTCCAAAGCACGGAGCTGTTTCTCCAAAAATTCACTCAGAAATTAATATGCTCTTTTCAACTAATTATTTTAACTAAGCATTATACTCATGCTACATATCCTGAGAACCCAATGGTGCACATAGTGTCAACCACATGTGCTTTGAACTCTGGTAAAGTGATGACATCTATATCAAAGCTATGCTTTATAAATGAAGAAATTGCATGTTTTGTCTCAGTAATTATTTTGTGAAATGAAGCTTTTGCGTGTAGCAACCTCTTGGCCCGAGCTTTCAACACTTTAACTTTATTAAGATGAAATGTTCTATTAAGTTGTGTCCTGAGAGCAATATGCTCAAAACTGGGATGGATAGTTGTGCACTTCCTGCTGATTTTTGGTGTGCATGTCAGAATCCTAGAATGCTGGAATGCTTGGGATTAGAGGGGACATTGAAGATCATCCAGTTCCACCCCCTGCCATGGGCAGGGATGCCTTCCACTAGCCCAGGTTGCTCCAATTCCCATCCAGACTGGCCTTGCATCCAGACTGGATCCTTCCAGGGATCCAGGGGCATCCACAGCTTCTCTGGACAACCTTGGCCAGGGCCTCACCACCCCCATGGCTGAAGAACATCACCCAGAGACCACCTACACCAGAGCCCTGTCCAACCTGACCTTGATGTTTCCAGGACTGAAGCATTCACCATCTCTCTGGACAATGTGTTGCCAGTGTTTCACCACCCTCATTGCAAAAACTTCTCCCTTATATCTAATCTGGGTTGACCACCTTCTAATTTAAAACCATCAACCTTTGTCCTCTTGCAGCAGGACCTGATAAATTATCTGCCCCCATTTTTCTTAAAAGCTCCCTTTAATACAGAAAGGCCAAAATAAGGTCTCCCCACAGCCTTCTCTATTGTTCAAATGTGTGTTAGAACACAGCCCTAAGTCATGTCCAGAGCAACTTCATTTTGGGCCAAATGAGTCAAAATTGCTTGTTTCTTAGTGTGATCATGAAAACTGTCAAAGCAAAGAGTGTCAAAATTTAAAAGCACGAAGAGGAGAGCAAGGCAAGCTAAGGTCACAGAGGCAACATCTAAGTGCTTGCCTGACTTAGTAATGCCACAGGAACACTGATAATTAACAGTTTGTAATTTTTCCCAGTGGTTCACAGGGGACTCAAACTAGCTTGGAATCACATCATACCAGATGCCACATAGACATTTCTGTAGTTCCTGACTCTGAAATGTCAGGAGTCATTACAAACTAACGAGTGGAAGGAAAAAATAAGAATTATCCTAATTTCACAGGGTAATCAAGTGATTTTTTTACTGTGAGGGTTCTGAGGCCCTGGCACAGGGTGCCCAGAGAAGCTGTGGCTGCCCCATCCCTGGAAGTGTCCAAGGCCAGGCTGGACAGGGCTTGGAACAGCCTGGGATAGTGGAAGGTGTCCCTGCCCATGGCAGGAGGTGGAAAGAGCTGATCTTAAAAGTACCATCCAACATAAACAATTCTGTGGTTCCATTCACTCTCTGGGACATCTCCTCAAAATTCAGACACCTTTAGCAGTGCTGCTCTTGTGTGTCAATGACAGTGACAATGACAAAGCTCCTGGTTCAGAGCTGCCTCCTGTCCTGCCAGCCCGGAACATGGACAGACAAACAAGAGTTTGCTTGGAAGAAGCCACGCCAACATGGCCAAGGTGTGATGGTCCCCACAAGAACCTGTCTTTCAGTTGTACTTTTACATCCCTGACATCAAAGAACAGGGAGAAAATTCCCCTGCTTTTCCTGTAGCTCTTTTACAGCACCGATTCAGCATGGAAAAATTAAAGATGCTTTATCTGAAACATCCACAAAGGAAATCCTGTGTTTCTGATGAACCTGACTTCCTCAATTTCCTGTTTGCTGCACAGCTGTCTGCATTGGATGGGTCTCAGGGACATTTTTTTGGACATATTTGTGTACCTCAGTTGGAAGCCAGGTTCCTAGAGCTGGAGCATAAGGGTCTATAATCTTTTTAAAAAAAAATTAAAAATCACAGTGAAAACAGAAAGAATGAAAAGAAAACAAACCAATAAAGAATCTATCCTGTCATAACATTTGAGGTCCTGGTATTTGCTGGCCTTGGAGTAGGTTCAAGATAAATGAAGGAAATGTGTATTTCATTAAATGCTAATATTTGGAAGATAAGAGGAAAAAATGATGAAATGCTCCCAAGAACAGTTGTGAGGGCAGTGCCTGTGTGAGTATAAACACAAATGTTTGCATACACACAAACAAGACCATCGTGATTCACTCTGAACCAGAGCAGGGCTACGTAGGAAGAATTATAGGGAAAGGAAAAAAGATATCTATTTTCCCAGGTTATTGCTCCTCATACTCATGATAAGAGATTTTGCACTTCTTATTCTCCATCTCTTTTCAGAACTGTAATTAAAACCTTCCACAAAATGGGGGGGTTTGGGTTTTGGGGTTTTTTTGCAAGTGTAACTTGATCTTATAAATAATCATTGAGTCCCACACAGGCAGACACACAAAAATCTCCATCCTACACAAGCTAAACTGTGCTAGGTGCTTTAATAATAAGGCTGGTGAACCAACACCCAGCCAGCTTTTTCCCAGTGTATGCCATACTTGTTGCTGGTAAAACTTTGAGGTCTCTTCTCCATTCCACCCCAGAGGACTCTGTAATCCCTTGGCTCCAGCCCAGCCCAGTCTGTAAAGTCAGGACACAACACATGTTTGCCTCCTGGGGACACAGCCTTGGGCAGCAACCAGGGTCACCAAGTGCCCAGAATTCTTTTGTTAATCAGCAGATGCAATGAAAGAGAGCTAGAATGTGGGATTTGAGGCTCCAAATACTCAGGAGAGCATTTGATGTCTGTGCTTCAAAAAGTGCAGAAGAGCAGGAGCTGAAATTTTCACAAGTGATAGACAAGGCTTAAATCTTTCAAAGAACATGAGAAAATAATGAATCTAAGCAATTTATTTTCATAAATAGTTCTGGACACAGTTTTTCACAAGTACTGTAAATAAAAAATAACTTATTGACCACAGAATAGTTTCCCTGATAACCCTCAACCGCTACTGTAAGGCCATAAGTTCTAAAGTTTAGAGATTTGTTTTTAACACACACCAAAAGAAAGCTTCATTTTGTTCATTGCAGCTGAACCATTTCTGAGCAAACTTTCAGACAAAATCTTTCCCCAGGCATAAATCTATCAGGGAAAAAAGAAAGGCATCTAGTGTAGCAAATAACATTAAAGTGTAGAGTATAAAATAAAATATAAAAGTAGAAGCAAGTAAAAAGAAAGAACAAGTAATATGATGGAATGTTACGGTAGAGGCTGTCAAACTGTGATTTCATGGAATCAGTGGAACTCTTGGATCAAAGCCATTGATCCATGGCAGCCTCCTTGCAGGTGGACAACACCTGCCAAAGAACTGATTAAATGCCTTGGTCTAGGTTTCAGGTAAGGCCAAACAGCAGCAAGAAGACAATTTGGTTACTGGTTGGGAAGGCTGTGGAGGTTTGGCTTTGGAAAAGACCTCTGAGATAAGTGCAACTGTAAATGTAATGCCACAAAATGTAATGCCACAAAATGCACACCTTTCAATGCCACAGCAGGGGAGAACCAGGAGGTAAAGAACAGCTCCATGCCAAGTGGAACCAGTGCTGCACTACACAGCTGGGGCTGGATCCCCAGCTCTGAACCAGTGTGGAAAAGTTTTTTTCCTTTAGTTGAGACACAAACGTGGAGTTTCACTCCAGAGAACATTTCTTGGTAGCCAAAGGACTCCAAATGCATAACCCACTTTGGGGGACAGAAACGTTCACCAGAGAGTTTTTCTTCACAGATCCAACCTTTTTAACACCTGTAGGAATCTATTACCTTGAGGACTTATCACTCTATTACTTTTATTCAAAATTGAAAATGCGTTTAAAAGGACTGGGAGGGAAATAACGCACAGATATATCTGCACATACACTGCATGATTACATAAATCTCCGGCTTGAAGAAACCCAAATTAAAAAAAAAGAGACAGAAACATGATGCATACACACCAATAAGGGTACTGTTAGCCAGATTTCCTAATATGTTCTGCAAAACTCAGGAATGTGATCCACTGGGTGTGAATCCAGTAGATCTCTGCAGTGTTCATTCAAAAATGTGAACTTCAGTCTGCCCAACACCCTCTAAAATGGGTGAGAAAGCTGCTTTTCCATCCACAGGCCTTGATCAGTCCGACAAAGAGAGAAAAAGAGAGCTATCCCTTGGTACTTGCGCCTGCTTCTCTTTCAAATGGAATTAATGGTGGTTTAATGGGGTATGAAAGGATGTTTTACTGGAAACAATGAGGAACAATTGTCTCACTCACGTTTCATTTCACAGGTCATTATTGCATTAAGAAGTAAATCGACCAAGTCCGGTAAATAACAGTCTGTGTTTTGCCCAAAGCTTCAAACCAACAATCTTAGCAGTCACCAACTAATATCTTTGTCATTTTTAACCCTTGCAGGGATCTGCTGGGGGCTAAACAATTATAGTCTTCACCCACCCCTAGCAGGTAAGCATTATTCATTTTATTTCTCATCCCTTCTTCCTGCAAACCCCATGAGGCTGGGTTGTTTTTTTTTTTTTTTTGCATTGTTGTTTTGTTTATTAGCCAACCTAGCCAACTGTGTGTCTGGTGGCCTTGAAAAACAACACATATTTTAGTGACTGCCACAGGCATCTTTAAACAGGCTGCTTCCTCTGCAAAATTAATTGTTGCAAAATGCGGTGCTTCCCCTGTAAACCTCTGCAAACTCCCACTCAGCAGTTTGGTTGGATTATAAATATGTCTCTGAGATCTAAAGGAAATAATATAGTTATGCTTGCAGGATGAAATACACATTTCTTTTTTTCTGTTTTTCTTTTTTTTTTTTTTTTAATTGCTTAACCACAACCATCTTGCCTCCTTAAAGGCAGCAAGCCTGGAGAGGGTGTTCCATGTAGATGCTGTCCTTGGTTCCATCGTTGCTCTGGAGCAACTCACTTCTCCACTTCCTCTGTTTCTCCTGACACATTCTGGCTTGACTGTTAATACCAGCAGCTTCTGAAGCAGCTGGACCAAAGGCAGCATGGGCAGCAGATCAAGGGAGGTGACTTTGCCCCACTCAGGTGAGACCTCACCTGCAGAGTTGCTTCCAGCCCTGGATTTCCAGCACAGGAAGGACATGGAGGTGTTGGAGCAAGTCCAGAGGGGGCACCAGGATGATCAGAGTGATAGAACACCTCTTCTATGAGGAAAGGCTGAGGGAATTGGGATTGTTCAGCCTGGAGAACAAAAAGCTTTGGGATTATCTAACTGGGGCCTCCCAGTACTTGTAGTGAGTCAACAAGAAAGATTGAGTAAGAATATTTACAAGAGCATGTATTGACAAGACAAGGCGGGGAGGGGGGGATAGAGTCAAATTGAAATACAGTAAGTTTAGATTGGATATTAGGAAGAAATTCTTCCATGTGAGGGTGGTGAGGCCCTGGCACAGGTTGCCCAGAGAAGCTGCGGCTGCCTCTGGATCTCTGGAAATGTCCAAGGCCAAGTTGGATGGGGCTTGGAGCAACCTGGGATAGTGGAAGGTGTTCCTGCCCATGGCAGGGGGTGGAACGAGGTGATCTTTAAGGTCCCTTCGAACCCAAATTGTTCTGTGATTCTTCCAGAAGATGCTGGAAATTTCTGGGTGGTAAATTGTAGGAATAAAACCCAAAGACTGACTCAGATTTGTGTGCATCACCAAAGCAGGAATGATAAATAAGAATGGAACAGTTCCTTGAGAGAACACGAAGGATGTCTGAGCTTTGAGGAGAGGTCCTAGATAAGGAATAGATTCATAGAATGGTTTGGGTTGGAAGGGACTTTCAAGACAGGGACACCATTCCCTATTCCAGGTTGCTCACAGCCTTATCCAGCCTGGCCTTGAACACTTCCAGGGATGGGGCAGCCACAGCTTCTCTGGGCAACCTGTGCCAGTTTTAGTTCCCTGGTGCTGTAAACTCTTCTCACCTCCTGGAAACCATTTTCTATGGGTCTCTACACTTACATATTGCACAGAATTTCAGGCTCATTGGCATTCCACAAGAACAGGCAGACTGAATGACGAGGACTAAGCATATGGGTTGAGAGACAATTCCTTTCCTCCTCAGTGATCATTCTGTCTTCATCAGAAGCATTTAGAGAGTCCTAATTACCCAAACTTCCTACAGTGCTCTGGCCTTTGGACCCATGTATCACTGTCAGACCTCAAAGATTCCTGCAGACCACAAATATCCTCTCAGAATTTTTTAAGTAGGTGCTGAGAGAGTTATTTGAAGTTATTTGACCCATCCTCCACCTGCTCAGGAAAAGATCATCTGTATCTGATTATCTAAGGATGCTACCATTGATGAGGACTCTGCAACTCACTCAGGCAAGCTATGGCCATGTTTCTCTGTCTTTATCCCAACATTTCCTCCCAACACATAAATTTATCCTGATGATACTTCAGACCATTATTTCTGATTCCACAGACTTTGAGAGCAGTTTATTTCTCTCCAATCCCCAGCAGTCTCATGTTTTTGAAGGCTGTTCCTAAACCTCTCTTCCACCTTTTCTCAAGAGCAAGCCACCCAGCTTTTCCAGCCATTCCTGTATCTCCTGTTTTCCACATGCCTAATAATTCTTTTGACATTTAACTCTCAGGTTCCTAAATAAATCCATCAGTAGTGAGTCCATCAGTTATTCAGGTTTCATGGACCACCAATCCTTCATGAATTGCAGTTTAAGAAACACGACACTGAAACAGAAGCCGCATCGTGTCAATGATAAAAAACCTTTTGTTTGTGTTGCAGACAACACTTATATTATATTATACATTTATATTTATTTATATTATACATTTATATTATATTATAGAAAGGGAGAGAAGTGGGCTTCAAATCCATAACTAGAATCCTAAATAAAGGTGATGTGGTGTTTTGGGGGTACTGAGCCTCCAGGAAAGCAAACAGGCTCTCCAAGATCTCACAAACTCTAAAAATGGTGGCATTTTTAAAAATAGCTCCTTAAATACAGGAGTTGAGTATGTAAAATGGAAAACCTGCTCTTTTATCCTCAGGGATTAAGGCTAAAAGGGGAAGCCAAGAATTTCTGATAGCAAGAGTAGGCACAAACTATTTGTTGGCACATCTTCAAAAAGGATTGCTATCCTAAGGGGCAAGGTTATCTCCCATTGTCAGGGACCTGACTTCATAATCAGTTTTTCTAAAATTCATTTGGATAATCATTCCTAATAGATATGTATACATATTTTACATTTTATGCAGTTGAGCATCAGTGCATGACTGTGTGAAAGAACCTGAGGAATTTAGAAAAGAGGCAGAAAGGGTGGCACAAAAAGCTAAACTCCATTTACAGCAATAAATGTGCAAAATGGTTGGGTTTGCCCAAGGTTTTTTTGGCTTCATTGGGAGAAAAGAATTTGATACCCTTGTTTGATGGGGACAAGGAAATAGGGATTGATAGGCTTATACAATTATATATATACAGATATATAATCTGTGTGTGTATATACATTGCTCTATGCTGATCTGTGGAAAATGAACAGTGCCATTCATCCCACACATCCTGCATTCAGAACTAAAGAAAAAGAAAACCCTGAAAAAGGAAAATAGCCTTTTATTAGAATCTGAAATGCAGGTGACTGTGAGAGAAAGTAATTTAGAGTATTTCAAAATGGACATAAGGCATGGCCACCTCAGCCCCACTGCTGACCTGGTTGCTACATCCCCAACAGTGCCCAGTTCCTCCCTGATTTAACAAAAGAAATCATGCAGAGGAGTGGTTTTTCCTTGGCAGAGCTGTGCCCTACAGAAATCTCATGGTGGCATCCAGATCACAGAATCACAGACTGGCTTGTGCTGTAAGACGGAAGTTCATCTTGTTCCACCCCCTGCCATGGGCAGGGACACCTTCCACTATCCCAGGTTGCTCCAAGCCCTGTCCAGTCTGGCTTTGGACACTTCCAGAGGGATGGGGAAGCCAGAACTTCTCAGGGTAACCTGTGCCAGGGCCTCAGCACCTTCATAGAGAAGAATTTCTTCCATACCTCTAATTTAAACATTCCCTCTGTCAGTTTAAAGCCATTCCTTGCTCTGTCTTCTATCCCAACTGGTGTATTCTCCACCCATAGAATTGTTCCTCACTCTGCTGTACTGAAGTTGGCACAGCTGATTCTTTAATTCCGTGTGTTCCATCATCTCACCCCAATGAGCCACCACATAGGCATCAAAGATATAAAAATAACTTAATTTCCCTTTGGATTACTTTAAACTTTGTTCTCCCATGAGCATTATGAAAATCCTCCCAACTTTATTCTCTGCTTTGGTCTCAACTTAATTAAAGTCTGCTGAAATCTTTACCAGAGATGTGTTTTCAGGAAAATTAAGGATTACAAGCATTTTCTGATCATATTAGGTTTGGTTTTTATGAAAGAATAGCTTGGTAAGAGCTCTTTTAATGTCCTCCATTCCTACTTCCAACCCATTTTGCATGGGCCATTTATTGTAGAAAAAGCAAATTTCTATTTGTGAACACCAACAGCAAAAAGCTCCAGAGAAAAATAATGCTGATATTGCATTGTTTCGTTCCTTGCAGATCTACCAAACCTGCATTTTCTTCTCAGACATCTTTAATTACTGACTACGATTATGCATAGCTAGTGTGGCTAATCATATTCCTTGGAATATTAAATATTTATGGTGCAACATTTTCACCCAGCTTTAGCCCTAACTTTTACTGCCAGCCTGTGTCTCAAAATTCTATGCCTTCTCAACTATTGTTTGAGTTTTTTATTCAATAATTAAAAGTACCAGAAGAAGGAAAATAGTACAAAAATCTTCAACCCATAATCTAAGTTATTGTTTCTTACCTACATCTGACATTTTATCATATTTCTGACGAAATTAGCAAACTTCTGTATATCTATCTATGACTTTTAACTTCAATGTTGCAATTCAAAGAGTTTTTTACAATAATTTTTTATAAAATTGAGTGTTGAATGTATCCATAACTTGCTTCAGAACAGCATTTACAAATTAAACACTTTCCTCTTTATGATTTAGAAAATGCACTGATTACCTCTAGAGAGTAAGCAAGAGTACTGAGCAATTTCACACCTTTAGATTTGTACAGATTGAAAATGACACAGGAAAATATAATCTCAGTGATTTGCTGGTCAGATAAAAAGTTTTGCTGTCCACAACACATTGATCCTATCACCAACAGATTAACATGAAAGCTGAGTCAATAGAAAAAAATCTCTGGGTTTTTTTATGAATAATTGAAAAAAAAAAAACCCAAACCAACTGCAATTTTTTGTTTGTTTCTTTATAACTGTAGTCAGTATTTAAACGTTTAGTGATGTCCCAAAATATAGTCCAGGAATATTTTTTTTAATAAGAAGTGCTATGTAAAATACACTTTGGGTTTATTCTAGCCCATGCAACCATAAATTTCCACTTGCCTTAACAAGGTGGTATGGTTTTAGATTCAGAGTTTGGCTGTCAGGGTTCTGGAAGGAAAATTTTTAATTCAATGACTGACCTTGGGCAAGTTACAAATACTCTCCTCTTCCTGGAAAACTTGTGTCAAAATAAATGCCCATCCCACAGAGGTATTACAGACCTAAATTTCACTGATTCTTCTACTGTATCCAAAGAACTTACAAGGAGTTGTCACGTTGTAAAGGAGAGAATAAATCCAATTATTCACACAAAATGCAAGGTGCATATGTTTACAAAAGAAAAAAAATGTTGCATGAATACACATCAAATAGGCCGGGGCTTCATCATCCCCCAGTAAATCAGAATCAGAGAGGACTGAAGGAAGGACACAAAGTTGGTGAAAAGGCTGGGGAACCTCTCCTATGGCTGAAGGATTAGGTGTGTTCTCCCTGGAGGAGACAAGGCTCAGGAGAGAATCCTATCACAATATTCCAGTACTTACGGGGAAGCTACAAAAAGGATAAAGCTCTTTCTTCACAAGGAGACACATGGGCAAGACAATGGGCTGCAGGCACTGCTTGCACCAGGAAAGGTCTCATCTCACTATAAGAAATAAGTTTATTTCACAGTGATAGCAATCACTGGGTGTTGTAGTTGTCCCATCCCTGGAAGCCTCCAAGTACAGGATGGACAGGGCTTGGAGCAAGCTGGGATGGTGGAAGATGTACCTGCCCATGGCAGGGGTATGGAACAAGGTGATCTTGAAGGTCCCCTCCAAGCCAAACCATTCTGTGATTCTATGATTTATTGGAGCAACCTACCCAGGGACATGGTGGAGTTTCCATCACATCCTCATTTTGAGGTTTCCAAAATGCAGTTGGACAGGGTGAAAGATAATGTTCCTTTCTCACAAAAGGGTGGACCAGATGAGCTTTTGAGTCCACTTCCAACATGATCTCTTTTATGATTTTATGATTATTCAGTCCAAATTGCCTTAAATTATGCCTAGAATGTATATGTCAGCAGGAAGAAAACATCAGTCTGCAGGCTCAAGACTAAAGCTGGAAAGCCTTGGTTTCATCTCTCCATTTCTGTGTATTATCCATGTAATGAGTCAATCTCTCTTTGCTCAGTTGAGGGGACATTATTAAACTCTAGCAGAAGTTGTCCCTGCCCATGACAAGAGATGGAATCAGATGACCTTTGATGTCCTTTCCAACCGAAACCATTCCAAAATTCTATCACAATGCTGGAGACAACAGAAGTGGGGACAACTGGATCTTCTGCCAGTTTCAGGTCCTCAGCTACGTTTCCACCAAGGGAAGACAATGAACTTTGATGGCTCTGAGAGTCATCCCAGATTACAGATTTAGGAACTGTGATAAGAGAGTCCTATGAACGCTGCAAAAAGCCAGCAACTGGCTGATCCTTTAACTACACAAGGATGGTTGAATCAGCAGCCCTTCGTGGAGCTGGGGGTTTAACCTGGGCATAGGAATCAGTTGAATACACAAACTGTTCACTTATCCTAAATTCCCCAACAAGACACTCCTGTTTATAGCTAATTCTGCTGTTTATAGCTTATGATTCTGGTATTTCCTCTATCATGGAACCATTTAGTGCTCCAGGCCTGGCCCCAAGCTCTTTTGCAAGAGGCTTGCTCTAGACACGAGTTTTAGGAGAAAAACATTTTGTCATCCAAAAATGGCAGCTCAAAGAGATTTAAATAATTACAAATTCATGTTAAACTCATTAAATTGTTTTGGATAATTCAAAAAAGGGTACTTTGAAAGTTCCTCATAAATTATTTAGGGAGGAGGGTGTTGGAAAACATTTAATTTTAAACTTTCACAGCATTATATTTAAAAGACAAAAAAAAGACTAAAAAGGACTCTCGCATTAAAAAGTAATTATGCTTTGTTGGACTCAAACCCACTTTTGTTGTTACTCCTTTTTTCTTGCAGTAGAAATAATAATGGCAACAAAAAATGTTGGCTCTGTTCCCTCCTGTTTTGTTCTTTTTTTCTAAATTTCTGCGGTTTATCCAGAAAACTAAAATTTCATTTTGAAGTGAACAATTCTGCTTCTTCAGAGAGCCACAATAAAAAGCTTGGTCTATAAACAAAGAGCAAACTCAGTGGGTAAAAGTCTGGGAAAACAAAGGGGGTAAAAAAGTGGGTATAGAAATAATAAATTTCATAAATTCTATATCAATTACATCTTCAATAAAAGATATCACGTGAATCCAGGAACATCAATATAATTCTGAATGATCCCTTGAGCCTCAGTTATGGCTCTCACAACCTTTTCCCTGTGATATTCCTTATTTTGATAAAACATCTCCATGGCTTTTTTGTCCCTGAAGTCTACTGAATGTTTTGGTTTGCTCCCCACAGAGTCATCAGAGTATCTGAAAATGGCTGAGGGACAGAAATTTCAATCTGATTGGCCAAACTGGAAGCTTGAAGTGAACTTAAATATTTATATTTATCATAGAATCATACAATCACAGACTGGTTTGGGTTGGAAGGGATCTGAAAGATCATCCCATTCCAATGCCCCTTCCAAGCCATTCCATGATTCTATAATTCTGTGACAACACCACCATCTTCACAGGCCTTGAAGCATTGTCAAACCAAAGGGGAATCTGTCCCTACAGAATCATTAAAGCTGGAAAAGACCTCCAAGGTCATCAAGCCCATAAAGAATGAGTGAATGCCACCATGCCCACTAAACCATATCACAAAGGGCCACATCTTGGTTTTCTTTCTTCTTCCTTTCATAATTTCATTTTAATAATTCCAGGGATGGTGGCCTCAACCCTGTCCTGGGAAGCCTGTTTTAATGTCTGACCACCCTTTCTGGAAAGAAATTTTTCATAATATCCAACCTGAATTTTCCCTTGTGCTACTTGAGAGTATTTCCCCCAACCTATCACTAATTTCCTGGGAGAAAAGGGCAATCCTTCTTTTCAGGGAGTTGTAGAGAGTCCCCCTGAGCCTTCTTTTCTCCAGATTAAGGAACCTCAGCTCCCACAGCTGCTCCTCATGGGATTTATATTCCAGACCCTTCACCAGCTCCTTTCCCTTCTGTGGACACACTCCAGCCCCTCAATGTCTTTTTCTTGCAGTGAGGAGCTCAAAACTGAACATGAGACTCAAGGTTTGGCCTTATCAATGTCCAGCACAGGGGGGATGATAATTGCTCTGGTCCTGCTGGCAGGAGATGAGTGGGAACAGGAAAGTTGAGCTTTTTCTCCAATTTGTCTATTCTGGGAGCCTGCATTGCACTGTGAAAAATATTCAGTGCTACAACTTGCCAGAAAGAGAAGGAGAGAAGGGAAGAAGACGACCACGAATTTACCTTATCATCAAGTTGTGCCTTTCCAAATGTCAGCCTCAAGACAAAAGGAACCATAGGTCAGAATGAGAAATGCAGAGGAATTTAACACACATTTGTGAAGGGGAGGGGAAAAAAAAATCCCTATTCAGATTTGGGCAGGAAAAAGAAAACACAGCAATTTTGTCATAGCTTCAGAGGAAGGCAACATTTATCATATGCTGTTACCTCAGTTTCACAAGGAGATAAACCCTATGGAGTGAAGGTTGCACCCTCAGTGCACTTTAGATGGTGGGGATTCCTCTTATGCCTATGACTGTGTGCTAGGATGTGCTAAAAATGGTGGGAATCTGAATAAAATCCAGGTTTTGTATGCAAATTTATTCATTAATATGCAGGTGCTAAGTGGTAGTAGCACTAGAGCATTAGTGCTTGGATGTGATTCATAATTAGGGTGGAAAAGGTACAATAAAAATCAGTGTTTGCATCTACACAACACATAAATCAACCCTGTAAGCAGCCAGCTAGAGCGGGATCCTTAGAGGAAAAGCCTTGCACATTTTGTTTAAAGATTGAAGTTCTTCTTGTGTTTAATCAGTTTTAGAGTGTGAAGGAAAACAGGATTAATTACAGTCCCTCCCATCAGTCTCCCATACCAGCAGAGTTACAAACGAGGCATCTCTACAGCAAAATGGCCACCATCAGCAGCAGGCACAGGGAATGCTAATTGTAATTAAAGAGTTTATTTGGAATCAGAGAGCTGAGTTTTAATCAGGATGAGAATGGAGCCTTGCTGTGGGAGCCTTCAGAAAGTGGTTACTGAGCAGAATGGGCCTTTTCTAAACAGAGAGGGGTCGTCAAACTTCTGGAGTGGGTTTTCAGCTTGATTATCTCCTCAGTGGGATGCAGATGAAAATCCTTGAAGGGCCAATTATTGGTATTGTTTTGCAGTTTTGAGGTGTTTTTATGGCATGTGCCCCTCAATGCTCTCAGAGGACTTTGCAAGGGGCAGGTAGAATCACCAGTCATGGAATGGTTTGGGTTGGAAGGGATCTCAAAGATCATCTCATTTCACCCCTTGCCACGAACAGGGACACCTTCCACTGTCCCAGGCTGCTCCAAGCACTCTCCAACTTGGCCTTAGACAATTCCAGGGATCCAAGGGCAGACACAACTTCTCTGGGCAACCTGTGCCAGGGTCTCAGCACCCTCACAGGGAAAAAAAAAATTTTTACTATCCAATCTAGTGAGTGAGACACTAAAGAGGCTAAGGATGTGGGGTGAAATGATACTGCAAGGAGGCAGAGCGGCACTGGTGGGCACAGACCTGCGCACTGAGTAACCCCAGCCTTCTACAGCACAATTCACTACATCCTGCCTGGAGCGGAATCACACACATTGGGACTACCATGACCTCAGCCCCAGCAGCAGGTCTCAGTGAAAGTCATATCTCATGGCTCAAATTTCTGCATGACTTTGCAAACACTCCCTCCAGCATAGGCACTTACCAGCTTCTGAGTAGAACTGTGTCCATTCAAACTCTGACTTGGGGAAGACAGAGACAGGCGGCTCCAGGCGCAGGACACCTCCATCCAAATCCTTGAAAAGGGCTTTCCTTGAGCCTTTGCATCTCTTTTCAGGCAGCATGGTGTCTTTAGAGGTTTGTACACTGGTAAGTAGGAAAGGTAACATTATTATTAGTGGCTTGGAACAGCCAGAAAAGCCTATAAATTTCTACGTAAGCCATTAACTACTGGCTGCCAGAGGAAGGTACCCATAACAGGACAGGGATGTTGAGAGAAACTCATCTCACTGAGACAAATATGAGTTGAGATTAATAATTTCCTAAACAAGGGTCTAAATTGACTATAGAAGGAGGTCAGTGTGTTTAAATAACGTCTAATTTTTGAAACACTAACATGTAGTGAGCTGAATTGCAGATTGACAAAAGGTTCAACACAGCTTAAAGGACCTGGTGAACTGAGCATCTCACACCCATGGCAGAATTCAATACAATAAAAAGACTTGTACTCCAGCAAAGTCCTTGGAGATATTTTCAGATTACTACACATTAAACCTTGAAGAAAATGCAGAATGATTTGGTCTCAGGCTGAGAAAAACCAATTTCTGGTACCTTGAATGGGGCAAACAAGTATAGGCAGAGATTTGCAGTAAGGGCAGAGGAACAAAAATGCCAATTCCTCCAGACAGCCAAGCTCAAAAGAGGCAGAGAACAAAGACTCCTCTGATCCTGACAGTTCAGCTCTTGACCATCTCTCAGCACATCCAGCATTTCTGCTGCTTAGGTCTACCGGTAGGACAAGCAAAGTTCTTCATGGATTTGCTATATTCTCTGATGTTTCTATTTCCTTTCTTGCTCCAAGGCAATGCTCATCTTCTCTTTGACAGGACAAATCCATCAAGATTTCCCTTCAGGATGCTGAAGCAGAACCATGCAGCCACATCCTGGATCAAGCTCAGCAGCTGCAAAGGTGGATTAAATAAATGCATGCAGATCTTGCATGAGGAGCACTGGGGGATGTAACCACCCTCAGAGGCTCAGCATCCCAAGGAAGCATTCAGTGACCCACGTGCATTCCTCACATTTGAAAACCACCAGCTCTTGCAGTAGACTGGGCATTCAGGAGCTCACTACCAGCAGAATATTGTGGGATGAATACAAGAGTGAAACATAATGAGAGCTGACAAGCTGGACAGGGCTCAGAAATCTACACGCAAACTAACGCCCAGAGCAAAAAGCAAAAATATAGAGTAAAATAAGAAATTCTGGCAGAAGGCTGGAGGGGCTCTACACATAGCAGTGCGGGACACCTCCAATTATTTTTGACTGGCAAGTGGAGTCCATGCTGGAATTATTTTTTTTTGCTACTTCAAGGCTTTCCTGACATAGCCTCTGCATCATGTTCAGTGACTGCAATAAATAAATAGGCATGTGGTTTCCATTGGATGTGCTATGTCTAAACCACTGCAACCAGCAGTGACTTAAGGTTACAGATGAAGTTCTCCCCTCCCTCCTCAACACTCACAGATGATATTCTCCCTGGGCAGGAGCAGTTCTGGCAATCATTTGACATCTCACAGCCTGCCTGGTACTGATCAACATTTCTGATGTGATCTCGCAGGCACAAATCAAGCCACGCTTCCCCAACCAAAAGGACATTCCCTGTCTCAGGGTTTTTTTTTCCTGGAGGTCCTGACATTTTCTGAAGCCTGAGGCTGAGAAGTCAGAGATGCTCAGGATGGGGGTTTAGGAAATGGGATATGTGAGGCTTGTTTTGCTACACAAATGTCAGGAAAAGAAGAAATCCAAGAGGATTTATCCAGAGATGCACCTTGATGGAATTCAAAACTCAAATTGTAAAAGATTGCCCTAAACTAAATTTGGTGGTGTTTTTCAATTTCCTTATTTTTTTTTCCCTGTATTTGAGTTTTTCTGTGCATGTTTGTTTGATGTCAGAGCTTGCTCATTTTTGTCAGACAGGTGCAGTACAAAAGCAGACATGAGGGGAGGATAGTTCCAAAGCTGTAGGTGTTTGGGGTTTGGGGGTTTTTTTTGAAAAAAAGATAGTTCAGAATGAAGCATTTTACCTCTTTGGATGAAAGTAGAACATGTCCCTCTCACTGAGATGTAACATCCTTGATGTCTCTGCTGTGATGAGAGGCATGATGCCTAAATGATCAGAATTTGACATGATACAGACATCTCTGTCTTCACTGTAGCAACTCTGTGTAAAACCAGTAAAGGTGACTTCTGCCAGGCATTAAGAGAAGATCAAACAAGGAAAAAGGGTTAAAAGAGTGCCATAACTAGAGATAAAAAAGTTGGTTTTTTTCATGTGATATTTTCCATATTAACATGCCCCCCAATATAACTGTGCAAATTATTTTTAAATCAGACTAATATCATTGCTCATAGATCTTCATGTGGCTTTAGAATACTCTGTAGCTAAGTTATATCCTGAGTTGATACAAAGCAAGTCATGCCATAGGAAATGAAATCAAAGAAATAGTAACTGAAAGAGAAAACATAAAGCAAGAGTATGTAATATGTTTTCATTTGAATAAGTAAGAACCAGTTAAATAACAACCTGCCTTGGATGATTTTTCTACTTGCCAGAGATTAATATAAAACAAGCAGGCTGTGATGACACATACTCGGCTCTGTCACTCAACTCTTATGCAGCTCCAAAATCTATATTGTCCCATGATTTTTTTTGTAGGATTCTGTGCAAGTCTGTTTGTCTTTCTCTACCTCTCTTACTCCTCAGTAAAAAGGGGATAATGAATTTTCTTGCAAAAGTAAGTAGCAGTGAGGAATAAAGACATGAAAATAGTGAGGTATTTAGATACCACCTTTGCAACCAGTTATCAGGATTCTTCTAAATTCAAATGTTGCTCTGGGGACTGAAAAAATTCACTTGAAACAAAGATCCAGGATACATAACAGACTTCTATTCCTCTTGTGCAAGATCTTATACCAATAAAGGTCATAACTGCTTCTGTGAGTTGTAGTTCTTATGTTCTGTGACAATTCTATCCAAAGTGTGATATTGACTTCTTAGATTTAGTATCTTTATTTAGGTGGAGGCAACTGTGTGTCAGAGAGATGAATCAATTGGAAAAGGAACACAGAGGGAAGGTATGTGTGAGGTGGAATCTATACACTAGCAGGAGACATAATTGCCATGGAATCAGAGAATCCAAGAATGGTTTGGGTTGGAAGGGACCTTAAATATCATCTCATTTCACCCCTCTACTATGGGCAGGGACATATTCTACTATCCCAGGTTGCTTCAAGCCCCATCCAACCCAACCCTGAATACCTCCAGGGATGGGGCAGCCACAACTTCTAGGGGCAACAATTATCCTGCACTAGATCAAGAAGTGAAAATTATCAAATAATATTTTTTCTCAATTAAACTGTATCAAGTTGTAGAAGAATTGTGCTATCAATTTCACTGAGACTCTGATTTCTCTAATAGTCCATTTGTGGGAGGCTAAAACTTCAATTGGAAATAATGAAATGAGTAAAGAAAAGCAATGACGCAACAGTGTGGCCAGTGGAGGCAGAAGACCAACCTTTCAGCTTCATGATTCCCAGGGCTTTTGGACAATTCCCAGCTTTGTGCCAGGGATGCTCTGGCCTTTGGCTGGGAGTGGTGCTGAATGTGGGCCATAAAATCCCAACACGGCCTCTTAGAGGGTAATGTGGGGGTCGGTCCTGGGCTGTTGGATCAGCTGAGTGAGGCTGGATCCTGTCTCTGAGGCAGTCAAAAGTCGAGCTTGTTGCAATAATGATGGAGTTTTTAAGTTTTATGAATGTTTTCCCAGTGTAGCATTGCTGTGTGTTGGCACAGTGCACCATGGCCAGGAGTCCCACGGCGTTGTCCACCAGCACCACATTTTCCACAATAATGCTGCCTCCAAGGTGGAGCATAACACCATAGTCGTAATTCTTATAGGATAGAAAGCCTGTGATTCTAGTGCAGGTCTGAAATCCATCTTCCTGGTACAGGTGAACGCCATGGAGACTCGAATGGGCCACGTTCTCGCTGTAATATTCTCCAGCTGGTGAACACTCCTGGCCCCTGACACGGAAACCAATCCTCTCGGATCCTGCCACAGCATTGCCACGAAGGGAGACACTGGTGGCCAGGTTCACCTTGACGCCAGCAACCCAGCTTAATGAACCTGCTGGCTGCCTGCTCAGAATAACAAGGCTCCTGATGAGGGAGTGATTTTTCCCTTCCAAATCAATGCCAGGTCCAGTGGTGTTGAACACCACGTTATTGTGCAACAAGATCCCACTGCTCTCGACTGCTTTAATGCCAGCACCACAGCTGCCACTAATGCTGGATGACACCACTGAGGATCCCTGGGATACATTCCTGAATTCAATGGCAGAAAGCTGAGGAGGCCCAAAATTCAAAAATTGAACATTTAAGAGTTGAAGAGCACCTGTAATGAGATAAATGAAGTGAAATAAATATTACATAAGAACAGGTAAGGACAACCACATTAACAACAGTCAGACATATAATATCAGGTACTTTGTCAGTGTATTGTTGTAATGGGTGTTTGTTAATAAATATCTACAAACACATCGTAAAACCTTACAAAGCACACAGCAGCCCTTCCTAAAATATCTTCCATATGATTTATGGATTTATGGATCCATTTATGAATTTTTAGTGGTGCTCATGTTTCATACTTGCCGACAATCAGTTTGTTCTGACTTTAATAGCAAATGTGAATGGATTCGCATGTTGCTGCACCTCTTTCTTGGGCAAAACCAGTGTGCTTCATGAGGACAGGTGAATCTCAACTACCTTCAAACTTCATCCCACTGGAGTCTATGAAGTGTCCCACCAGCATCCTCCCAGCACAAGCCACATCCGACAGGATCTGCACGTTCCGTGTGAGGAGCCCAACCTCCGCGGCCAAAGGGATGCTTCTGCCATCTTCTGTCTCATGGGGACGCCCTGGGGAGTTGCAAGAAAGCAAATGTGATAAGTGTCTATCATACCTATTAGCAAGTGCTTTGAGGGACATAAATCCTGACAGCT
This sequence comes from Melospiza georgiana, assembly GCF_028018845.1. Classification (NCBI taxonomy): domain Eukaryota; kingdom Metazoa; phylum Chordata; class Aves; order Passeriformes; family Passerellidae; genus Melospiza; species Melospiza georgiana. The sequence goes on along the minus strand of NC_080432.1, from coordinate 3,950,299 downwards.
CCTCTGCAGAATCTGCGCTGACATTCAGGTGTGTTTCACCCCCAGCACAATCTGCGTGCGTCGACACAAAACCAGAAAGGCCACCTGCCCATCAAATATTCACTGTGTGCTTATATTTTACCAAGATATCTTGTTTTTAGAACAAGGAGGTGCTAAACCTTTCCCCTGAGGTGTGCAGGTGCCAAAGCAATGAACAGGTTCACACTTCATTTTTTCCAGGCTCTGCGTGCTGGAGTTACTCTTCAGCACACTGCACAGTTGATCTCCTTGAATTTTCCTCAGGATCAGACTAATGTCAATGCCAAAACCCTCTTTGCTACAGAGTCTGGCTTGTGTGTGCTTTCTAAAAGGATTTTAAAACATTTATTTCAATGCCTCTCTAAAGGAGACTTTTTCTCAAGTTTATGCAGCTGTCTAGTTTGGATAATCTCAGGTGATTTTAGACACATGCAGATGTAATTTAGTTATCCAGACTGGCTTTATGCATGGTGGAGAGCAGTAGGCAAATCTCAAGTGCAATTTCTTGTGTATTATATATACCTGCTTTAGGGGCAGATAAAATACAAGTGAGAAGCATGTATTGTATGTATTTTTCTGCTTTAATTTTCCAGGGAGCTAAGACAGACTGGCTCATGTGTGAACATTTCCTGCAAGTATCTACATTTGCCAAGGTGAAACTCAATATTTACCCATTAATTTTTCCATCAGTACTTTTTTTTTTCAACTGTATCTAACAACTGCTGCATTACTCAAATTCCCCTCATGATACATTTATTATATCTACATCAGCTAAAAAGAAAGCCCTAAAATGCATAAACTACTGGAAATAAAGTCTAGATGTTCTATGCTTTGAACTGCACATTTTGTTTGAAAAATGCAATTGTCATAAAAAGCTGTGCCATGCAAGCTACTGTTGATTAACACTGTGGATAATTGCAGAACAGAGCTCAGTTCCAAGTGAAGCTTTGATTACTGGCTCAGGCATTTAAATATTCACCATTTAAAACATGATGTTTCTGGATCTTTTTATCCATTACACTAATTTCTGGGCCTACTGGTTGGAATAAAGATCAAATTTAAAAAAAATTGATGTGCAAAAGAAAAGTCCTTGGTTTGAAGGTTCAGAATTTGACCTGTTAATAAAATTATTTTTCTTTTGTTAAATAGATGGTAATAAATTTACTTTATAGGTTGAAATAAAAGTAAGTATGTATTAGCACTGCATTCCTTTTTCCACAAAAATATAGATCCATGCAGTCTACACATAAAATAGATATATGCAGATTTTATGTTTATTTAGATATTAGTTTATAAATACATTGGTTTTTTTGCCATGGAATTGATAAAATTTTGTATTTTAAACTTTATGAATATGGTTATTTTGAAATTTGAAAAAATGGTGGGGTTTAATTCTTTTCCAGGTTTTTGACATACCATAGAAATTGTGCAAAGGGCCTAAAATCCTACATTTCTTTTTTCCTTTAGGAGAGGAAAAATTGCTTTCTCTGTCTGTGAACCAGCTCAACTTGAAACACCAGAAAGTTTTCCCAAACAATTCACCAGTGAATTGATTGTATTCACAGAAATTCATGTTAGAATCAGCAAGCTGAAAAAGTACATGGAGAAAGAAATGAAGATACCACAAGGAAGTAGAATTGATCCTGTTGAGATATTAAATGGAAAGTCAATATTTCAGAAGAAAACTCTCAAAAAAAGGAAAGAAACCTTCCTTACCAATGTGCCTGTGCAGAAGATGTTGATGAATTCTTATATTATGACCATGGACTTCTTTAAGTGTAACTACTTCAGCTTGGTGGGCTTCATAGGAGGAAGAGCTGACCACAATATCCCCACCTTGATCCCAATCTACTTCATCCTCCACAAAAATCCTGTAACACCATGATATAAACTTAATGTCATTACACTTACAATTTCATAAATTTCATTAAAAATGAACAGTTCTGCTCAGGGAGATCTGAAAAGAAAAAAAAAAATAAAAGAAAAAAGAAAAAAAGTCTACAGGCTATGCTGTAGGAAAAGCCCCTTTAGGGCTTTCTGCAAAAACAGATGTCTGAAATATGTGGGAGGAAATTAATCCTGAAGCATCTACTTCACGCCATTGATTAACAACATATACAGTTCCAGTACAGCATTTCAGAGCTCAAGCAGCCTCCAAAAGACATTTCAGACCATTTTTGGTGCCAGGAATATTCTGCAGAGCTGAAAGTCAGCTTTGGATTTAGACAACATCCATGTGCAGGGTCGTGTGGCTGTCTGCACTTGGCATCTGAGCTTCCACCAGAGCTTCTTGGTGCTCTACTAGTGGGTGAAAAGCAACTCAGTTCTCTGAATTGGGCACTTTGAGCAGGATTTGATTTCCTAAACAAGAACACCTCTTGCTATCTGAGATATCCCAGGGTATCTAAAACATTAGTCAACAGATGTGACAGGAGACAGGACTGGTTCCTGAAGTGTTCATGGAGACAAATGTGCAGCCATGGAAGGACCCCAAAAACATCTCAAAAGAGCCCAAAGACACCTCAAATGGGCCCAAACCATCTGTTTAGGAACCTGAATCCTGCCCTTGGTAGCTGAACACCCTCTAGGCACCAGCACTTAAAACTTTATTGAACATTGCACAGAGTCCTGCATTTATTTGTTTTAATCTTGAACTGAAGATTCCCTTTTACAGTAAAAGTTGTATTAGTAGTTCAGGGGATTTTTAGCTTCACATAAGGAAAATAAAAGTGCTTAGAGACGGCAAAATGCGTAATGAGCAGTGGACATCTCTATTTGATAAACATCTTGTCCTGTTACAGGGTGAGTGCTGCTGGCCAGGTGATGATCCAAACTCCTCAGGGAATTATTGAGGAAAAAGGGCACTGAGTGAATTCAGACAATTCCTCACATGCAGACTAGAGAGACAGAAGGGCAGAGAGAAAGGTCCTAAACTAAAAGGGATGTTGTCAAGTTTTTCCAGAGTCTCTTTCTCCAATATTTTTCAAAGATGAGTAGGTTCTAGATGAGCACTTAGTACACAATGCCAGTGAATATTCAGTAGAGAAATCCACCAAAAAACTTATCAATTTATTAATTTTTTTTTTTTTTTTTTTTTTTTTTTTTTTTTTTTTTTTTTGTAGAATCACTGCATATCTTTTGAAATGGCAGGAAAGTCCTTTCTGAACTGATGAGCTGATTCATATTGGAAAATTATATAGAGCAGCTCCTCTCCTTCAATAAAATCCACTTCCTTCAGTTTTCATATTCCAGCACTACTTTACCTATTTCCTGTATCCAACTACATGAACTCTTAGTTGGCTATTGGTAGATTTTTAATGAAAAATAGGGCATTGTTTTTGGTTAGCTTTTTTTTTCCCTTTCTTTTAACAACTAAAACAACTCTTTGTGCTATATTTAATGTGCATACATTAACTCCAAACACTTGTATCTTAGCACCTCATGATATTTCACATAAAATATCTGGGCAGCAACCCAGATCTAGCCTGGATCCATTTCATCCAAGTGTTTAACTGGCACGCTTCAGTCAGAATCTGCTTACTCTGATCTCCCATCTCAGTCAGGGAAGGAGAAGAATTTCCAGAGGGTGATTGTGAAGTTGCAGGGTTTGGATCAGGATCAGCTACACAGCAATTCCTAAACAATTAATCTGCACTGAACGCACAGCTCTGAGAGAGCTCACAACAGATGAACCCTGCTGGTGAGGTCTTTGTGCTTCCACTGCTCATCTTCACAATCACTTCTCTAAATGCTGACACCTCTACCCTGGTGGGAACTCTTCCAATAAGGCTTTGTTAGGCCTGGCTGAAAGGCAGAAACAAGGAAGGAGACAAGGAAACAAGGAAGAAAGGAAACAAAGAAACAAGGAAGGAAACAAGGAAACAAAGAAGGAAACAAAGGAAGGAAACAAGGAAGCAAAGAAGGAAACAAAGAAGGAAACAAGGAAGGAAAGGAAGGAAACAAGGAAGGAAGGAAACAAGGAAGGAAACAAGGAAACAAGGAAACAAGGAAGGAAACAAGGAAGGAAGGAAACAAGGAAGGAAACAAGGAAACAAGGAAGGAAGGAAGGAAACAAGGAAGGAAGGAAGGAAGGAAGGAAGGAAGGAAGGAAGGAAGGAAGGAAGGAAGGAAGGAAGGAAGGAAGGAAGGAAGGAAGGAAGGAAGGAAGGAAGGAAGGAAGGAAGGAAGGAAGGAAGGAAGGAAGGAAGGAAGGAAGGAAGGAAGGAAGGAAGGAAGGAAGGAAGGAAAGAAACAAGGAAACAAGGAAGGAAACAAGGAAGGAAGGAAACAAGGAAACAAGGAAGGAAGGAATCAAGGAAACAAGGAAGGAAGGAAACAAGGAAACAAGGAAACAAGGAAGGAAGGAAACAAGGAAACAAGGAAACAAGGAAGGAAACAAGGAAGGAAGGAAACAAGGAAGGAAGGAAGTGAAGGAAGGAAGGAAACAAGGAAACAAGGAAACAAGGAAGGAAACAAGGAAACAAGGAAGGAAGGAAGGAAGGAAGGAAGGAAGGAAGGAAGGAAGGAAGGAAGGAAGGAAGGAAGGAAACAAGGAAACAAGGAAGGAAGGAAGGAAGGAAGGAAGGAAGGAAGGAAGGAAGGAAGGAAGGAAGGAAGTGTCGGAAGGAAGGAAGGAAGGAAGTGTCGGAAGGAAGGAAGGAAGTGTCGGAAGGAAGGAAGGAAGGAAGTGTCGGAAGGAAGGAAGGAAGTGTCGGAAGGAAGGAAGGAAGGAAGGAAGGAAGGAAGGAAGGAAGGAAGGAAGGAAGGAAGGAAGGAAGGAAGGAAGGAAGGAAGGAAGGAAGGAAGGAAGGAAGGAAGGAAGGAAGGAAGGAAGGAATTCTCAGCTTGATTCATCCTTGGAATTTAGATTTCTTTAGAATTAGTGTTGGAAGGGACCTTAAAAATCATCAGCTTCCCCATCACAGTGCAATTTTCTGTAACTTAGGTTATTTTCTTCTATCTAGACAGAATTCAAGCAGACCCCATCACAAAGAGAAAGAATAATGCAACTCACAGGAATATTAAATACAAGCCATAGCAACAGCAGCCAAAATTTAATATTTGAAAGTATATTTAGCCAAAATACCACCTTTCATTGCCAGGAGCAACATTAGTTCCCAGATGTGTCCAAGGCATCTTAGGATAAGCACTATAAATTTGCACCTGTCCATAAACTCCTGGGGAAAAAAAAAAAAAAAGAAAGAACAGAAGGAGGATTTCAAAGGTTAAAGAAAAAGAGACTTGAGAAAAACTGAAGCAATAACTAAGTATATGAAAATCTATGTATTTATTAAAGTGTGTTTTTATATTTTCTGAGAAGTGTAAGAACAGTACAAAGACTTCACTCAAAATACAAAGTGAAGGAGCAATAAGTCCTCAATAAAGTAAAACGATCATTGCATGTACAGGCAAGAGAGGGAATTTTACCACAGAAGTCTCATTGACACAAATTAGATTTGAAGGAGTTGCAGACAATGATATCTACCATTAAAAAAAATTCTAAGTAAAGAAATTAGGTAAAAAACTCAAGGAATGAAAGGTACAAAAAATTATGTGGCTATTATTAATCTTTCTGGACAATGAACATTTTCACCCCAACCTCTGGAAAAGGGATCCAAAATCAGAGGACAAACCCAAAATACAGAAACTTTTCATAGAGATTATATATCCCAGAAGATTTAATGTTAGCTGTAAAATTTGTGTACCTTTGTTTGAATTTTATCTGTACCAAAGAGTAACAGTCTCAACAGTGGTAGATTTGGATATTACCAAAAATTAGTTTCCTATGAAAAGTGGAATTCATGTTTCATACCAATACTCCCTGGGTGCACATTTATATCCTCCAGACGATCACAGAAAATCCCTTCAGAAGCCCGAAGAAGGAGCAGCAGCTTTAAATCCCTTTCCAGGGGATATTGCAAAGAACCTGCAATAAAGACAAAACAGCATCAAACCCACGACAACAGTATCCATGGCTTCTGTGATTCTAAAAACAGGAGGGAAACTAGCAGGGGGAATATGTGTGAAACTGATTTTAAAGAAATAACTAAATGGCTGAGTTAATATTTCCTTTCTCAATCAGTTTTTGCCTTTTTGCTCCTTCACCAGTTGAAAGGTAATCATGCAGCAAGGATGGGAAAAATTGAAAGATTGAGGAAAAAAATTAGAGAAAAATAAAGTGCCCAAGAAGTTTTGGGGATAACTGCACAGTAAACTGTATTGCAACTTTGCCTTCATTTCTTTCACCAAGGGTAGTTTACAGTTTCAGAGGAAAATGGCCCAGCACTAAACAGATACTAAGGAGAAAAAAGTAGGACAGTTTTTGCCCTGGAGAAATGTATGCGGAGTCCAGTAAAGGAGTTCAGCGTTCCTTCAAAATTAGAGATTAAATCAATTATGCAACAGAAAACTGCAGCAGATGTAGAACTAAAATATATATATATATGTATCTGTACAAAATTAGCTGGCCTGTCATGTTCTTTTAATATTTAAAAATTACTAGTTTGGAAAAGAGAGCTGATTTTGTATCCTAAAGAAACATTTTGCTTTAAGAGCCTTTTTTTTTTACTTAAGTGAAATCAATAAAACAATAAATTGTTCCCCACCAGCATCTGACTTATAACTGAGGATATTTAAATTCTCTGTACAACTTTTTAAAAGGCAAACAGTACAAGACTTGCATGTTCCCCATCTAATATCTCACACCAGTGAACATGTATATTCTCTGGGGACATGGATGGAAGTATTTTCCAGTGTCCATCGTCCACCCAATCCAGGTTTGATTTCCTTGTTTAAACTCACAAAACTGTGTTTTGAACAGAGAAAAAGCAGGAATTAGGTTGTTTCCAAATATGCTTTCACAATTTCTCATGTTTTTTACACCTGGTTACAAAGTTAAGTCAGTTAAAACCATCTCATATACCCAATTGTCAGCTCAGTTTTAAAACAATTTTTAAGTAGGCTTCCAGACTTAACAATCATGTACAAAGGATTGGAAATGGGGATTCTAAAGGATGAATTGGAAGTTCTCCTTCCATTAAAAGATTTACATCTACATTTAGCTAAAAATCATAACTTTTAGTCCAAAAAAGCACAACATTAAAAAATGATACCCTTGTTAAAAAAAAAGAAAGCCAAAACCACACAAATAAAAGATACGGTCAGAGTGAAAAACAAAGATCATAATAAAACTATTTATAATTGAAAATAAAATAAAATTCAAAAGGGAAGATAATATTCACAGAAATTCTTCAGTGTCTGGAAACTGTAATTAGAAAATGACACAAAAGAACACAGTAGTCACCAATTAGCAGAAAAAATCTGCTTCTTTTAAGAATATTTAGAAGAAAAATAGGCTTAATACTTACTTATTGCCATCAATAGTTCCATGGGTTTAAATCAATAGATTTTAGTAACTTGATGCAAGTGCTAACAGAGAGTTTTACAGGAAACCCATTGGACTATTAAGGTGGACTCTTCAATAATTTTGGGATCACTCATGATGTCTGAGAGTCCTTGAGAAAAGCTAATATTGTGCCAATATTTCAAGCAAAGATAAAAGTAAGAGCCCCAGGTAATTACAGGCCTGTCAACTTGACACTGATTCTGGGGGAAAAATAAATAAAAATGGAATGTCCAACTCTGAACACAATTAATAAATCATTAAAGGTGGATGATATAATTAATGCCAATCAACCTGCTTTTATAGAAAAAAAGGTCTTGTGAAACTTCCTTGTTATCATCTCCTAATGAGATTACAGGTCTAGTTGATAAAGATAATAGCTTTGATATAATATAATTGGCTTCTCCAAGGCTCTTGGCTTAGTAGCACAAAACTTTGTGATTAACAAACTACACCAGTGCAGCAGGAACATGGCACACACTAATTTACAGCCTGAGTGACTGGAATGGGGACATGGACTCAACCAGGTCTGGTCCTGCAAACCCTGTGGCATTCCATGTTTTATTAGGGACCCAAATTTGTGTGAGGATACTGAAAGTAAGCAGATAAACTGACACAACTGGAGAGAACAATTACAAGGATGCTCTAGGAAAGTCAGCAGGAATTTAGAAGTGAAGAATTAGGAAAAAAATTAAGAATTCTCTAGGGGACCCTGATTGAGCAAGGTGGTTGGATTAGATGATCTTCAGTGATCCATTCCAACTTTATCCATTCTGTGATTCTCTATTATTGAACATAATAAAGCAAGAGGTCTTGAAAAGGTAAGAATCTCTCTGGGAATGAATGGAGAAGAATGAAAAATAAAGGGAAAAGCTGAGTAAGGTCTCAGATACACACTTTGGCTAAGTCTAAATAGATTCCAGCAGAATGGCCTATGAAAATGAAGATGCGGAAGCAGCAGCTACTTCAGCTTACTCATAAGGGGACTCCAACATAGTTGATTCACACAAGTCACAGAGCTGGGTAAGTTTCAGAACCTTATTAAGTAACCAGCAATGAAATCACAGATCTTGTAATAATTTTGTTGGATACAGCAACTTGCCACAAACAACAGCAATCATGATTTCTGCAACACATAAGGGAGCAATCTGGGCTTTAAGTGTCCATCTTTGGACTTCGGTTTTGAAAACTTCAGATTTCTTGTCCCACTTTTCTGTGGTTAGAAAAGCCTACATAAGACCACACCAAGCTGCCCAATTCCCCATCCTGCATGAGATGAGTGGAAATGGATTCCCTTTCATGCTTCTGCTCCAGCTGGAAGCCCTAGCAATTTGATGAGCAACCTGATTGATCATAAAGTGAAATATTAATATGCTGCTGGCAGAGAACCAGGAAAAAGGATGCTTGCAACCTGGAAATTATCAAAAGATGGAAATGTCTGGTGAGATGTGCAGAAAAGGTCAGGAGGCACTAAAGACAGAGGCAGGACTCCCACAAACACGTTCTTCCAACTGCACTACACAGTGCAAGAAAACCCAATCATTTATGATAATCCTGTGTTAATAAACAACCTGATGTGTTAATAAATTCACCACTGATACATGTTGTCCTGAAGAAGTGTGAGATGCAAATGCTGAGATTGTAACACAGATCTGTTAGCACAATGGTTTCAGCTGGTTCAGAATCCTTCACCATCCAGGTCCAAGCCCTGGAGAGGAGAAAACCTACTACGAGAAAAAAGGAGGGAATAAACAGGAGAACAGATATAGAGATGTGGTTTTTTCTACTCAGATTTTCATTTATCCTGAACTGTGGTCTGGATCTAGTTTGTTGAGTTTTAAAAGAATTTTCCATTGTTTTCATATTTTAGTTCTGTTCCAGATGTTCCTCCTGACAGATTTTTGCTGTATTGTTTGGGGTTTTGTGCCATAGCAAAACCCATTCAATTCTTTCCTAGAATAGTGGGTGTTTCCTCCCTTCTAGCCTTCTCTTTTTTTCACAACATAACACTCTGAAACAGCTGTTGCATATAAGAGCAACAAAATCTCTGAGACAGATCTCCTCCCTTCACCTGGCAAACAGACTTTGCCATCTTGTCTTGCTGGGACCATCTCCTCTATCTCTGTTTCCCGAATCCAAAACTTCTTGGACTCTAAGTACCCAGCTATTTTAAAAACTGTGTCATATTTTCACCAGAAAGTCTGAGGAGCTTTTATTCATGATCAATACCCAGCAGGACAGCACCTACTGTTGGTTTTCTTCTGGAGCTTCCTTCAGGTGTTCACTCTGGAAAGCAGCCTGGAATAGCAGCCAAACAAGGAGACCTCACTTTGTGGCCTCTTTCTGCCAAAAATACAGAAGATTTCAGAAGTCCTCAGCTCCACATCTCCACAGCTGTGGAGTAGGAACCAATAGCCAGAAGTGGGGGGTGAATGGGGAATAAGTGGTGAGACAAGTAGGATGGGATCTGACAGTCCCAGCGCCCTCCAAATCCTCTCTGGAAGATGGCAGATATAAGACAGGGATAAATGACTGAAGAGTGGAATTTTTAAGCAGAAGTTGCAGGCAGGAGGAGACACCTGAGGGTGCCCAGAAAGATAGAAAATCCTTATAATTAGGCAACTTAACATATTTCTGGGGAGAATCATATACCTACATTCAGGTTTTTTAATGTATATTTTTAATGGGTTTTTTTTAAATTTTTTTTTAATGCAGATTTTTTCTAGATACCTTTATCAACCAGTCCCACTGACTGCAGGGCCTCCACTGGTTATATTGGATAGACCTCTACTGGAACAGTAGCTCATGTGCTGATGTCCAGATTACACCTAAATTTGGGTGTCTAGAACATGTGAACCAAATCCCTTCCCTACATGGAGCAACCAGTTAAAAGAAACTGAAGGTACTGGAAGGGGTCAAAGCCAAACAGAGGCTGAGGGGTTCAGGAAGAGAATACAGTCATTGAAGGGAATACAAACACTCCAATGAACTTTTCAAACCATTTTTTTTTTTCTGTGATCTGGAATGAAAACGCATCTCGTTACGCCAACAGAATCCCTTCTTCATACAAGTTGGACAGCTGTGCAGGGATGATGTGTGCAGGGTGGGACTCAGCCCAGAGCCAAAGATGGGACCCACACAACAGAAGTGCTGGAGAAGTTGGAAAAGACAGTAAATTGGTGAAACTCACTGGTGCTCTAATTACTGCTCTTTATTTACTGCTAACACATGGCCATTTAATGAAATACACTGATTTATCCTTTGACAAAGCAGTATGGGGGTTCTTTCTGAAAAAGAGGGGGAATAAATGCATTAAAGCTCTCACCACAAGCAAGATAAGGGCATTAGAATTGTCTGGGGTTCCCTCTCTAGACAATCAAGCCATGAGCTAATGATGACCTTAGGCTTCTTGCCTCCAATGAGTGACATGACTGACAAGCAGCCATCAGGAGATATGTGAAGGAGAGAATGTGACAAGTTGAAATAAAAAGAGAAATCCTATCTGGATAATTACTTGGCGAGCTCTACTATAAAAAGCAAAATCAGCCTGCCAGCAAAGAGCAGCTGAGTGCAGTTTAGTTCAGGATGAGTCCAACAGATCAATGTGTGCCAAGTGAACTTCAGCATTTCCTTCAGCTTTATTGGGAGCTGAGGGCTTTGCTCAGCAGTGGAACAGGGCACTTTCTGCACATATCATCTGAGTTTTAATGCTTGTGGGTTAAAATGGACAGAATCATCCTGGCTGAAAATGGAAAAACAACTGTGAGATGTTGAACTCATCATTTCTTACCTTGTTTTGACACAGATGTGCTAAAGATATTTAGCACTTCACTTTCTCTCTGAACCTCAAACTTCCTTTTATAAGCTGGAAAAATAGCCAATATTTACAATATCATGGTACAGAGAAATAGAAATAAATGGTGTTACTAAAATTCTACTGCAAACATCACCATAAAATAAAAGACTTTGAAGGATAAAGTGAAAGAGAGAAACTCCTTATCTTAGAGGTAGGACTATGAAAGTAGAAATAATCAGAAAGTTTCCCTGAATCCAAAAACACTAAAGGTCTAGGAGTACCCAGAGATATTCCTGTGGGGGTAGATCCACACATTTTCCATTGGGTTTTCCAAGAGTTCTGACAGAGTTCTTTGTGGTTCTTAAATCATCTCACATCTTCCAGGGATCATCATTCACATGGACTGTGATCATACATTAAAGAGAAAAGTGATGATTGACCCTGCATGGTCAATGGTGTTCCAAAAATTCTGATTTCCCAACCATTACTACTTTTTCATCCCAGTTTGCCTGTAAATTATTGTTTCAATAAAATTAATTAGATTCTTGTTATGGTTGATAAATTCCAATTTTACACGGATTTTTTTCCCTTTGTTACATATTTTCCATCATCATTTAGTTGCTATGCACTTATGGTCATGACTTAACCTTGTGACTTTGTTTTCTCTCTGCAGAGAAGAAGTCAAGTGCTCTGGAGGACACCAAAACCAGATAAGATGAATTTCTAAACTGGTCTTTGTTCTCTAAAAGTCCAAGGGAACAAAATACTCTAGCTTTACCAAAAAGTCTTTGTCCCAGGCCACAGAATTAGAAGGAACAGCATGTGGCTATAGATTGCTACACTGAAAACAGGGCATGGAGAAATTACGCAGCAGGCAGGACCTGGGGATTTGGCTCACGTGATGCCGACCTGAGATCCTGCTCAGGCAATGCTGAATGCTGATGTCCACATCTATTAAATCTGTTTACTAAACTGTCTCATTATCTATTTTGTGTCAGGATTTCTTTAGGGTGTGGTGGAATTGGACAGATGGGCTTCAAAACCCTTCCTTCAGGCGTGGAACAGGCAGGGTTGGACAGATGGGCTCCAAGACGTTTCCGTAAGGCCTCGAACACATGGGAAGGGAAAGGGGAAGGCAGGAAGAAACAGGCACTCCCAGCTCTACATGCAGGCAGAGAAATGAGATTTGGGAAACCTGCAGAGCCTCTATCCATCATCTCACAGCTGAAACAAGGACAGCTCTCCAGGAGACGCTGGACTGCAACTCAACAGCTGCAAATACCTGTTTGGCTTTTAATATCATTACTACTCACAGATGTGCTGGAGGGGAGTTTGTGCAGCAAAGTGCCTCAATGTTTTTTTAATAAGTGTTTTTAGCAATGAACACATGCTTTTTCTTAAAACCAATATGAAACTGTATTTAAAGTGCAAAGGAGTCTGAGTAAGAAATGACTGACAGGCTTTTAAGTGTATATATTTTTTAACCTCCCAGATTATGCTTTCCAACCTCTTTTTCCAAAGAAAAACACAAGACAGCAAAATAACTTTTTTGGCCGGTACTATATTAACTAAACAGTCCCTTGAGATTAACAACAAACAAATATTGAAGCAGACTTCCTCAGGAGGTGATTACACAAACAAATTCTCTTTTTAAAGTTCATGAAACCAATCTTGAGAAAGGTCAAGCAATGATCAACAATGTGATCCCAGCGTCCTAAGGATTCCTGTAAGTATTTATAATGCCTGGCTTTAGAAACCTTGATATTTAAAGGGAATTATGTGTGTAATTACTTCAGAGAGGAAAAACACCAATCCTGATTGTTGTAAATAATGTGGAACAGCCCTGGTGACTTTGGGGACTGTGAAACAGCTGGAGGTAGGGGCAAGGTGGTACCTTCCTGTGGTCCTGGTGCTCATCTGTACACAGGGATGAGAGGAACAAGTGTGCTGAATCCAGCTGTTTCACACCACAGCAGGATTTCCAGGCATTCAGGGAATTCTTCATGACTCTGTTTATGTTGGCTTTAAATATTTCTGTGTCACAAAAAGTGTCCTATCAATGCCCATAGGCACCAGGCATTGCCTGAACACTGGGGCAGATCCTGCCCTGAGGAATTACTGTCTCATAAAGCAAGCCCCACAGGGAGCAGGGAGGGCTTTTACACATATCAGATAAAATCTCTGCCCCAGTGAAACCAGGAGTGGGGTGTAGTTGCCATTAAAGGAATAGGTAATTAGCTCCAGTGGATAATCATCCTGCTTCCCATGGATCCTGGGTGTCCAAACTGCAGATATCCAGATAGCCATGGGGCATTAGGTTGGACAGCATGTTTATGGTGACACTTTAAGTCATTCTCCACAGTTTTTTTTTTTCCCTATCAAGAGCAGAAATAACCCCCAGGCATCCCAAAGATCAGCTGTTCACTCACCCACTCTCAGCACACCCCCCAGCACCACGACACAGGCTGTGCTCAGGACGTTGCTGGAGTTGCTGGGGAACTCGAGGGTCCCCAGGATGTAGAGTCCTCTCAGAGGGGGAAGAGCCACATCCACCAGGATGGTCCTGTCTGGGAAATAAAGCAGAGGGTTGTTTAGGTCAATGGCAGCCTGACAACACCACTTGCCAAAAAGGATGTCAACTTGGCTTGAGTTTTGTTAGTCAGATTGGTTTTCATAGAATCATGGAACAGTCTGGGTTGAAAGGGACCTTAAACATCTTGTTCCAACCTCCTGCCATAGGCAGGGACCCCTTCCACTATCCCATGTTTCTCCAAACCCTGCCCAACCTGGCCTTGGACATTTCCAGGGATACAGCCACAGTTTCTCTGGGTAACCTGTGCCAGGACCTCACCATCCCCTCAGGGAAGAAGTTAATATCTAATGTAAACCTACTCTTTTTCAGTTTGAAGGTGTTGGCCCTTGTCCTGTCACTCCAGCCCCTTGTAAAGAGTGTCTCTCAATCTTTCCCATTTTTGCCTTATGGAACTGAAGAAGACAAGAGAGTTCTTTTGAAGAGAACAAGAATGACAAAATGCCTCATCCCTGGAAGCATTCAAGGCCAGGCTGGACAGGGCTTGGAGCAACCTGGGATAGTGGAAGGCATGCCTGCCCATGGCAGGAGGTTGGAACAAATGAGCTTTAAGGTCCTTTCAAATACAAACCCTTCTGGGTTCTAGGATTGATGGAAATGGAAAAATATCCATCAGTATCACTGAGGTGTGTCATGGTACAAAGGGCCTGCAAGTCTCCACCTTGTCAAGAGCAGTGATCAGGGTGACAAACTGCAGCCACACACCATGAACTACCTCCACTGACTCTCTATTAGCACTTTTCCCTCTTTTAATCTTGGCTTTGCTCTCAGTTAGGTTTATGTATGAAAACTCAGCTCTTCCTCACCATCCAAGAGCAAAACTTTGCTTACCCAAATGCAACCTGCAGGAAGCCAGAGCTCATGGAACCCCAGAATCGTTAAGGTTGGAAAAGAGCTCTGAGATCACTGCCAGGTCCACCATGAGTTCCATTCTGCATTCATATTCCCCTCTAAAAATCAGTTAGCAATGACCAGGGCAAAGCACCATTCCCTCAGATCCATAAGGAGAAAGCAAGGGGAATATTTTTATATTTCAGAACAGAGTGGAAACTTTTGTGGCTTGAGCACAATGACAACATCACTGTTACTTCCTAAAGCTGTTATTCTGCAAGGAAACTTTAAAATGTCTCTTAAGTGTTCCAAGTAGGACATGAGCAAGGATGTAAATGGTGGATCATTTAGAGGCAGCCCACTGCACAGAGGTGAATTCCACCCTCAGGGCCCATCTAATGCTCCTGGATGTCACTAAGAGCTTCTCAGTTGATTGCACTGGAAAACAGCTCAGGCCCTGAAACTGTGGTTTCCATCCCCTTTCATTATCGACAAGAGTAACAGTATGGTGCCTCTCTCAGTCAGTGGGTGTTCCTGGAAGAAGGAAAAGCAAGGTGTTTCCCTAAAAAGGGGCTCAATAATATGATCTAATAATGGCTTTCAGAGAAATAGATTGCATGAAAAAACAATCTTCAACATAAAGACAGCCCTACCCTACACAGAGATCTTCTGTGACTCTCATTGTTCTCATAAGCATTCATTGCAAGGCATTGATGCAAAAAATGGGGGAGATTAAAGAACACACATATATTTCTGGTGTATTTTGACAGAGTGGTGAGAATGGGACACTTGAAACCGATTTTGTGTGGAATATAAGAACCATGAAGTGTCTTGGGAAGTGGTTCAGCTACTTAACAGTTTCACTTCTGCCTGTGGACATTGGCAACTGCTGTGGATGGGAACACAAATGACCACAAAATGGGTAGCACAGAGAAAGTCCTTGCCAAAAATCTTGTAATCAGGGGCTGGCTCCAACTATTTAGAGCACACATTTAAGAAAATTTCCAAGCCCTGCTTGCAGAAAACATAATATGATTCTGTGAAAATCTGCATGAAGTACACTCAGAATTAGACTGAAAGAAAATATTAGTAGCATTTTCTAGTTTTTTACTCACTGGTTTTGTAACCCTGTAGTTTCAAAACCTCCAGGGAAAGGAAAAATTTATTTCAGGTTCTATTTTCAGGTTTGGAGTTCTGGCTCTGCTTACAGACTTGTTTGTCTCCTACCTACATATTCCTGCCCTTATCCCTGTGAATCAATTATCCCACCTCTTCCTTTTCCGCTCTGCATTTTCGTCCTTTCTCTCTGGCCACAAGCACCCTGAAAGCCCAGGACATCTGTTCTAAAGGACTATACCAAGTACAGCAGTAAGCCATGGTAAACCTGAACCCCTCATCCCAAAACAAATTCCCTGTGTCCTTGGGCTGAAACACCTTTCAAGCATGCAAAATTTTGACAGCATTCAGATGAAGTAAGTCTCTAGGGAGCAAGTGCATTTTTTTCCCCTCTAAATCTTATGGTTTTAGTACTTAATATATTTTTACAGGCATGAGGAGATTCCTGTCTATAATCTCTTTACAGGACAGGTACAGTCCCATGCCCTGCAGAGCTGTGAAGGGAAGGCTCAGGATGTGAGGGTATGAAACCGAGAGGAGAATAAAGAAGGAAATGTTGTTAAAATGGTATCTCTCAGACAGAAGGGGAATCTAGTTTGTGAAATCACAGCTCAAGAATGTGGCAAAAAATCTGCAGTTGACAAAGGCCATAAGTATATTCATCAAACACAGGCTGAAACATTTTTACAAGGAAGAGCAGCAGTGCTCCCAGGCATGCCATTTATATGTCACATTTCAGTCTAGAACAGAGATTTTTTGCTGAGTTGCACATCTTTCTGAAAAATGTTTTATAAAAGAAATGCTGACTGCTCTGTATCTGTGGCATCATGTGTGTAAGCCTCGAAACAGAGGAGTGAGAAATTCCCCTGCTCAGAGATATCTCTGCAAAACTTGAGTATCCTCAGTTTAAAAGGACAACACTCTGGGGTGTGATGCTTGGGGTGTGAAGTTCTCAGAGGGTGAAATGCTGCTCTGCAGATACAACAGAACACTCCTTTGAGGGGAGGAAAAATGTTTCCACACTTGAGGAGGAAAGCAAACACATTCAAAGGCAACTTCCTTACAGAATACACTCATTTACCTCGTAGAGGGAGATGTGACTTAGCAGTTAAAATAATAGACTTTAGGTCACTGAGCTCAAAGGATTCACCTCCAGAAAAAGACAAACTGGAGCTGTTTTCCCACCATGAAAATATTCATATAACTGCAAGAAACCACTTTCAGCAAACCATAGTTTGAGCTTGAGAACAGGGCAATATTTCATTGTACATACACTTTCTTCAGACAAAAAGCTCAGGTATGCCAGAGTCTTAATGTTCATATGTACAATACTGAGAAGGCATTAATGACTACAGCAATGACACAAAATGCCTTTGATCAGCCACATTGCTGTATAAAACACCATAGCATGCCATTGAATGGAAATCAGGCACAACAGGGGAGCTATTATATGGGATACAGTACTCCAGCATTCATCTCTTCAAACAGAAAAACTTCAAAGAAAATCAAAATCAGAAAATGAAGAACAGAGTGAATTTCACCACTGGAGAGAAAAAAAAAAAATAGGAAGATATAAATTGCCAGAGGCTACATGATATCATATCAATACCCTTCAAAACAGCATTCCTTTGCTTGGAATTATAACACACTCTCCTTCCACCCAGAGCACACTGCATCAGGAGTGTGCCACCCTAAAACCATAAACCAAAGCCCTGAAAATCCCATGGCTTTGGGAAGCTGATGCCACTGCTGAAATGGCATGACTGAACTCCTCTGGCTTGTTTTCCAAGGTGGTGTGGCTGCTGCAGCCTGATGCATGTGACAGGTCCTTGTGGGATGGCTGTGGCTCTGGAGGATGCACCTCCAGGGATAAAAGCACAAGCTGTGGCAGCCTGAGCTGAAGATTTCCAGATCAGGCTGGAAGAGACTCATATCCACTGGGGAGACAGACACTGAGGGGAATTATAGCAATACATCAACGCTAAAAGTCCCTTTTACATGAGGAACCCAGCTTTGTTGCAAGTGAAAGTCATCCTTGTACTAAGTATGTGCAGTCAAACAGGGCAAATAAAGAAAGAACTTAGTACACAACTGTAGTGCTGTTTGTAGGGGTCTTAGGATGAGGGAGAATAATGTTGACTCCATGTTTCAGAAGGCTTGATTTATTATTTTATGGTATATATCATACTAAAACCACATTAAAAGAATAGAAGAAGGGATTTAATCAGAAGGCTGGCCAAGAATAGAAAAAGAATGATAACAAAGGCTTGTGACTGACCAAGACAGTCTGGACAACTGACTGGGATTGGCCATTAATGAGAAACAACCACATGAGACTAATTACAGATCTACTTGTTGCATTCTGCAGCAGCAGATAATCAATGTTTACATTTTGTTCCTGAGGCCTCTCAGCTTCTCAGGAGAAAAAATCCTAAGGAAAGGATTTTTCATAAAACATGTCTGTGACACACAACACCAATTTCCAAGCTTGCCCAAATCTCTAGATGTGTCAAGCAGACACCAAGCAAGTACAGAAAAACCTGGTTTCTAATATGTATATTTTGCTAATAGAGGCATTTTCTACCTTTTCAAACCTTCCTGAGACCAGCCCATGAGGTAGCCTTAATGTTGCAGTTCTGCTTATTTTGTTAAATAAGCAAATTGAAGCCTTCAATAGCTAAATTTAGACAGTGCCCCAGCTCTCCAGTGAACTCTGGCAATCCACATTCAGTCAAACATTTCAACAGTGTCTGACCAAAGTCTTTCCCTGTGGTTCTTCACACTAGAAATGAACACTAAGCATCTATTATTTGCTTTTATGACCCGAAAACTGATCTATTATTTGGTTTTATGACTCTAAAACTGTTCTTTGGGGGCTGAAAGGATTGAGCCAGTCATGCACAGCATACCAGAAGCAAGTTCATATCTTGGCTTTCAACCAGAAAATCATTGTAGATGGCTCCCAGAAGAGAATTTTAAGTAACCAGAAGACAGAAAAGAGTAAGACACAGCTGCATCTCGCCAGGAGTGAATCACAAAAACTTATTTTGGTGTGCATAGCAGCACAAAGTTTGGGTGGTTTCTAGAATATTTGTTCTCATGAGAACAAATTCTCACCTTTTTGAAGCCATCTGGAGTCATTCTGAGTTTAGCAGGGTCTGCACAAACCAGAGGAAAAGGGAAGGGAAACATCCATAAAATGCTACAATTAAACATACATTTGGAAGTTGTTGATTTCATTTTAGATTTTGGATCCAAGCAAAGGGGCTGGCTTTCTTTGAACTGGAGACTGAACACTTGTGGCAGCAAAGCAAAGCATGCAAAATGGACAGAAAATTTATCTTGCCTAACCTCATTTTAGTGCATTTAGAGCAACAAATCCAGTTCCCTTATCACCTGGTGAGGATCATGACTCTAATTTTAGACCCTGTACTCTGTTGACTCCAATGCCAGTGAGTGTCTCAACACCTCCAAACCAGCAGGACTGAAGAGGGAGAGCAGAAATAAAATAGAGAAAGGGTGACCAGAAAAGGCAGAGATTAAACAAAATTGGTGGTATGACAGACAGATTGTGTTTGTGTTCATGTTTTTGTTCTCAGGATAAAACCAAAGGAGGATTCCAGAAAGGTACTGGGGAGGAGAATAGTTTCTGCACATCGACCAACAGGCACATTTACCCTGGTAATGGGAGAGATTTTTTTTATAGGATCATAGAATCATGGAATAACCTGGGTTGGAAGGGACTCACAAGGATCACGGATTTCAGCTCCTGGCCCTGCACGGAACAGCCCCAAGAACCCCACTGTGTGTTTCAGAGTGTGATCCAGACCCTTCCTCAGCATCATTGCCCTTCTCTGGACAAGCACCAGCTCTTCATCTTTGCAGGAAACACAAAAGAGTTTTATTCATCGTGCATCACAAACTCATCCTTCCCCTTCTACTCTCTTGATCTGATCTAAGCAACAGAACTCCAAACCCTCAGCCAAACCTATTTATTTATTATTTTTTTATTCTCTGCTTCTGTGCAAATTGTGATTTGCCTCTGTGCCTCTTCATACCTGCATCTGACACGTGATGGTGAAAACTGGAATGTTCTGATGTTATGGCAGTAATGGAGTGATGTTGGTGGACCACTTATCACAGAATCACAGAATCACAGACTCATTAAGGCTGGAAAAGACCTCCAAGACCATCGAGTCCAACCTGAGACAAATCCCCACCTTGTCACCAGCCCAGAGCACTGAGTGCCACCTCCAGACCTTCCTTGGACACCTCCAGGGATGGGGACTCCATCACCTCCCTGGGCAGCCCCTTCCAATGCCTGACCACTCATTCCATGAAGAAATTCTTCCTGAACTCCAACTTTATCTCATCTTCAGCTCAATGTAAGTTCCTCCCAAAAGTGAAGAAAGGTCATATTTTTAGAAGTACAGGCTCTAGGCTTTTTTTCATATTTATTAGAAAATTGAAGATTAAACTAAATATATATTGAAGGCTGATGATAATTCGTAATGTAACCTTCAAATTTATATATGTATATATATATATATATATATATATATATATATATATATGCGTGTGCACGCACGTGTGTGTGTGTGTGTGTATAGATATATATATGTGGGACGAGATGTTTGTATTGGTATTTGGGCATGGAATTTCAGTCATTTCATTCACATTCCACATTTCCAGAAGTAGAGCTGCGGTAGGCAGAGAGATGTAACTGGTTTCAAACAAATGAGAAGGAGACAGCACCATGTTCTAGAATATTTCAGAATATTTCAGGTACATATCAATCAATATTAATTGGAAATTCAATAATTATATCTGGAAAGGAACTCAGGACCTCATGTAGTCCAACTTCCTGATTAAAGGAGGGTCTCTTATGTAAAATGGTTATCACAAGCTTTTCTCCAGATTTTATTGCAAATTCTCTAATAAATTTACTAAAATCCATTTTTCATGCAGTAATGTTGCATGATGAGTGGGGATTTAAATGTAACTCAAGTTGAAATATGGGTCTAAGCTAAAATATCTAGGAGGTATCCATGGCAAATGGTTTGAGAAATTACCATTGATAAGTAGGAATTACAACAGAAAAATAAAATGGAAGATGATGCAGAAATGTAAAATATGATCCTTGCACAAAACACAGAGAGAGATGGGTGAAGAGATGAGCTCTTTGTGAGGTGTGGTTGTGGGTCTTACAAGTTCTCTTCTGAATTAAGGTCCCTGTACATACTCCAGCTTGAAAGTCAGCATAAGTGCTTGTTTTTGTGTGTATGTGAAAATGGAAAATAATTATCATTCTCTTCCAAAAACCACATTTTTGTACTGCAGTTTGAGTGACAAGGAACAAATGTGGGGTCCTGCACACACTGGAATGGCCACCAGGGCCAAGGAGCCCATATTGAAGCACAAATATAAATCCCAATGTAGGCCAAGCCCAGCACCTCCACAGAAATGAAACACCTTTCCTTCCTCACGTACTTGGCAAGATGATGACATCTTCCCCAGGGCCGGGGATGCTGCCATTGGATCCACCCCAGCCTTTTCCCACACCATTCCATGTCTCTGGGAGTGACCATTTCAAGACAGCATCAGAAGGAGCTACAAAACAGAACACATAAAGACAGAATTATCATTTTCTGTAGCTGGAAGAATTACCATTTCTTTGATAGTCAAGCATCTGTGACATTAACATCCTCCTTTTGTCACTGCTAACTGTTCTTTGTTATTTTCCATGTTTAAAGAAAAATGTTTGCTTGATTTCCCAGGGCATGGGAATTTCCATACTTTCCCAAAGTATGAAAAATTTAAAATAATTGTTGATCAACTCTTACAAGCTTGCTAACACCCAGAAAAGCAATTTTCCCATTCCAAGAGGTGACCAAGACTTGGCGTGGAAAAGCAGCTTAACCAAAACATATGGAAACTCCTGCCCCTTCTCCAAAATTTTCTTTTTCAGGTCAATCCAAAAGAAAAATCCTGAGATTAATGAAAATATTGGAAGAAACTGAGCTCACCAAATGCAGCTGCTTGACTTGCACTTGTATTTTAGAGACCCAACTAGCCAGGCTCCATAAATTAATTGCCCCTAAATTTGTTGTCCCTAAGAGAGGAAAGGAAGCCTTCAAGGGAAAATCCTGCACACCAAGTTTAGTAAATCCTAGACTAATGCAGGCAGGGCCTCCCTCTGGAGGCCTCTGCAAGCACCTACTTCTCTCCTTCCTCTATAAAGGGAATTCTGTATTTTTTTTCTTGAGGAGAGCTTCTTTGGGGATTAAAAGGAATTGAAAATATGCGAGCAAGCACATGCCCAGGTTTTGGGGGCTACACCCAGCTCAGTAATGTTGTAGTGTACAAAAAACCTCTGTTGTCAGCACAGGGAAACACAGAAATGAAACCCATGTTGAGTTCCTTAAGTTTGGGTCTGTCCCCCCAATCACTTACTTGTTCTGAGAGAAAAACCCTGCCAAAATGTCTCTAAACCCTTTTTCCACGTAAGTGATTATTGTTAATATACAACATAGCAAGGCAGCTGATATAGTGCCTTAAGTTTTAGCTTCCACATTTTTCAGATTCTGTTCTGCCTTAGTGTGTGACTCTGAACTTCATGTAAAGTGTCAGCTAGTTCTCCTCACAGCTCAGTCAGACAAAACAATCCTTTTCCACCCTGAGAACCAAGGACACCGTTGCAACTTTCAGGCCCAAATTGTGTAAACAACAGCAAATTGAGAGCAATCTGCAAGGATGGGACTTCATAACCTGGACCTGTAATTGGAAAATTAACCCCAATATGTAATTGGACCAAGATGTATAAAAGAGGGAAAACTCATGACCAGTCATCCATTTTGGGTCCATCTTGGGTCCATCTTGGATAGAGCCATGACTGGGCTCTTATGCTGCCCAAGGTGTATCCTTTGAAGACCTTTCAATAAATCCCTACTTTATTCCTTTGACACTATCTAGCCCCTGTTCCAGGTAGCCTCTCTAGGCAAAAATACCCAAAAATATCAAAATTTGGAGGTGTCCCTTGTCTTTGGTATATTTTTCTGTCTGATTCAACATGAAACTGAGCAGTAATATCAGACTGAGGAACACTAAAATAATCTGTAGTCTTACATTCTCCATGACCTTTCTGATCGGCTGTGTTATTTCCCAGGGTAAGTTTATAGTGTTTTATACTGTGGAATCACACATTTATCTTGAACAATGGTAGATAGGGCTCAATGAAACACCTAAATGAATACCAAGAGCCTCTGTTGGATTGATAGATGTACAAAACATTGAAGTGAAAAATAGCAATTTACTCCTGAAAAAGCCATAAAAAAGAAATGGTTTGACTCCCAGACCAATGTTTTCTGACACAGACTATCACATACCTGGGGTAGGTAAATCCACTCTTTCCTTCTCTTTCAGTGTGACCTGAATTAAGTCAGCTCCTGTGACTGAACACAGAGAATTTTAGGGAGTTACAGCAAAGCCTTTCAAATTAACACCAAAAAACATTATTAGATCAATTTCCACACATTAATTCCTGACATTATACACTTCTTACAAAAAACATTTTCTTTAAGAGAAACTATACATGTTTTCTAAGCATTTTTTGTCCCTTTTTTTTTATGCATTGAGAAAGGATTAAACAAACACATTTTAATTTACAGATACGGAAGGTCTCAAGACAACTCATTAGAAACAGCTAAAAAGAAAACATTCAACAATCAGAAATTCTAGGCTGGAACTCGAATCTCATTTATCCCACTATAAATCCACAGCAGTTCCACTCACATAAGTGATATCACACCATTGAATGCATAATGTATTAACTGGCTCAAACAGCGAAATACAGCTTTTGTTTTGTAGTTTGGTTTTGATTTTTTTTTTTTTTTTTTGCCCCCAAAATCTGGTATCTGAAAGAGATGCTTTAATTAGCTTTATAGACTGGAGACAGGGACCCTGTGTTCTCTGCTGTGAAAAGGGGTCAGCAGCAATTATCACAGTGGTAACCTTTGTGCCCGTGTATTGTCAGCAGGAGAAGGGCCAGAATAATGCAAATCAAAGAGGAGCAGAGGAAAGCTGTTTCAGACCCAGCTAAAATCCCACCTCCTCTTCATCTCCAGTGGCATATAAAGGCACTTCCTTTCAGTCACCAGACTGGAACAACTGTAGGTTAAAATAGAAACACTCTGACAAGCAAATAAATCTCCTGTCTTCTGCCCAGCCCCTTATGGTGACCCTGAAGTGTTGTTGGAAGATTTTTTTGGGGGGTAGAAGAATTGTATCAATGAAGCCATTGTCAGAATTTTCCTCAGTTTCAGAACATGCCTAGAACTTTCCTCTGTGTGCAACAACCCACAGATGGGATTTCATGCCATATTGTAATTTACTTATTTTATCTTTAAACAAGTCTCTGTACTTTTAAATTGTGAAACCCGTGCTTCCCTACCTCCCTCCTTTTCTCCCAGTGCAACTGAGCAAATTTAAAATAACTGAGGTTCATTAATTTTAAGTGTTCAATAAATTAGTATGAATAATCAAAAAACTTGATTCTTTCTGATAATTACTATTTGATGTCAGTTGAAAGCACTCGATTGAGTTAGCAGCATATGCTCCTATGCCAAATGAGGCTTCCATAATTAAATAGAAACTGATTCCATGAGGTTTTTCTCATGTCTGATTAATTAGTAATCAGGTGCCTCAGCCCTGTTCTTCAGTGACACCTTCTCTCCCAATGGTGGCTGGGATCTGATCCACATATCAGTCAAATCAATCTGCCCCAAACCATCACACAGAGCTCACACTGAACTGCAGCATGCCTTGAGTGGCCACAAGGTGAACATTTGAGGGGAAAAACATGACATGAAACTGCTAATTTAAAGCCTCTGACACAGCTCTTGTTGCTTTCAGACAATACATCTGTGTGTACTTTTATGGTTATGGTATTTTTCCTTCTCACACAGGGCAAAACAGTTGCCAAAGCTGACAAAACAGGCTTAGGAAAAACAAGACAAACCCTGACAATATCCTTTTTCACCTCAATATATTTTGTGAGGTTTGTTGTTTTTTTGTTTTTTGCTTACTTTTGCAGGAACTAGAGTGAAATCATCTAATTAAGGATGTTTGTATTTTTCAGACAAAAGCTGTTCTAATTAAATCCTGAGGGGACATAAAACTTGATCAATATGGTGCATAGACCTCATAACGGGGTTCAATCCCCTTATATGGTGAAGAAAGAAACCATTAAGACTTAATTCAGTACAGAGTTTTATCACTGCCATGTCCAGAGTCAGGGCAATAATAAAAGTTTCTCATATTTGAAGTGTCATCCCACCAGAGCATGACAATTCAAACTATTATAAATTATTTATACTCTTGATCATGAGCATAAGAATCAGGAACAGAATTCTCCCCAGAACTCTCCACATCCTTGTAACATGCACAATTATTTACATCGATGGGGTGTAAAGTGCACCAGTTGTGAATCAGCAGTGTTTTGTTGCCTTTTCCCACAAATACTGCTAAAAACTGATCAAGAAATGTAGAGGCCTTGGGATTAATCAAGGCTACAGTGACACAGTCCTTCTGGTGGTTTTGTTTTGCTGCTGAGTAGGTTATCACTGGGTTTTGCAGGACAGGAAGGGATACAGGCACTACAGATGAAGGACATCATTAGTAAACATTGAATTAAGGTGACTCTTGGCAAAATGTAGTTATAAGGCTCCAGGGTTTAGTTGTATAAAACCTTTATAAGGCTCATCAATTTCCTGCCTTATTACAGCTCCTCCTGGATGTTTGGGCTGTGGATCATAAATATAGGCCTTCTGGATGATACTGCTGGAAACTTTTCCTGGTTCAGGGCTCCTTGAGTGAACATGAAGGAGGAGCAACTCAGTCTTTTATCAGCTTTGCAGTGACTCGGAATTTTGCCTGTGGATATTAGGAAGGGCTGAAACTAGGATAAATGGCTCCAATAGCCTGACTTACAAATAACAAGCAGCTCCATGCTATTTAACATCAATTGGGCTAACATCCATCACCGGGAAATCAAAACTTTTTAGACAGCACAATCAACAACACAGTGAGACACACCTCTGGAAACTGGAGAACCTAGGAGAGGGTGTTTTGTCATCCCCTGTGAGGATCTTCTGCAGGAGACACCCAGAAATGTCATATAACAAGGACAATGTGTTAGGGATAAGAGGTGTAAGAACCTATTTTATATACATATAACTGGATAGATATAATTTTTTTTTATATATATATATATATATATATATATATATACAGAAAAATATATATAAAATATATAGATATAGATATAGATATAGATATAGATATAGATATAGATATAGATATAGATATAGATATAGATATATACATACACACATATATATGTATGTAAGTCTTGGGTAGATGGACAAAGATTCTTGCTTACAGGAGATTGGCATTTGTGTAAAATTCCTCCTGCGGATACCACATAATCAAAAAATCAACCTTGACAGGATTATGAGGTCATTTCATCACCTTATTTCTGTAGCTGCTGCAGTCTCTGGTTTCTCTGCTCCCATGCCAGAAGGACAGGAGCTCACCCACCAGGAGAATTGTTGTTTTTTCTCTTTGTGTCTATAACAAAAATTGAGCAACTGAGGGAATGTGGCAGGGGGGTCTCAGCCTGGAGAAAAAAGAGTCCCAGGGAGGATCCTATTGCTCTCTGCAACTCCCTGGAGTGAGGTCATAGCCAGGTGGATGTTGGTGTCTTCTCCTAAGTAATGAGCAAGAGAACAAGAGGAAATGGCCTCAAACTGTAATTAGGGGAGGTTCAGGTTGGGCAGCAGGAAGAATTTATTTTTTGAAAGGGTGGTTAAGCATTGCTACAGACTGCCCAGGAAGTTGGTAGAGTCACCACGCCTGGAACTGTTAAAAAAAATTCCTGGATGTGGCACTCAGTGCTCTGGTCTGAGTGACAAGGTGGGGATGGGTCACAGGCTGGACCTGGTGGCCTTGAAGTTCTTTTCCAGCATAAATAATTTTATGATTCTATGATTACAAGGGGCACCTCTTTGCAAAGATCTGACTTTCATTTCATGGAGGTCACTGAGCAGCCCACATCTGGTCAACTGGCCCTCTGAAACCACTGATATGGGTGAGTTTTATCTGCCTGGAAGAAAAGATTCATCCCTGTACAATCAGCCCTCTGTACAGAATTAATTCCATTCTTCATGTCTTTCGCCTAGGATTCTCCTTTACCCCCAAGCAATAGGGCTGTAGAAAATATCTGTGTTTATTTATTTTCTGTATTTTCATATTAGAAACAAACATTCTTTAGAGTGTTTTTTCCTCCTATACAAAGCAATTACAGAAACCCATAGAGCCTAATGGAAGTGAGATCATTCTTTAGGAATCTAGAAAAGACAATAAGTATAATCAAATTATTTTTTTAGGAACTATGGAAATTGTAAACCTGCTTCTGACACAGCAGTAATGTGAGGTTCAGCCTTAGGCCCTCTTAACAACTCACACATGAGCAGCCTGAGCAAAGTCAGCAGGATGACCCATCTGCATAAAAGTTGTGTCTACTGAAAAATGTATTTGGGATAAATAAAAAGTTTGATAATCCTTTCAGTGATGTTTTCAATAATGTTTCTGTCCAGCACTTCAAATTTTAGGGAAAAAAAAAAACAAGAAAAATCTGGAGGTGAAGGAAGCCAACACTTTGTTTTATTCCAAAAGAAAATGGTTTAAAGATTACAAAAGTGAACTAAAAGGAAACAACATCTCTCTGGTTTTTAGCCAGTTCCAGTATTGCCCAGAGACCTTAACCAAGGAGCAGTACCACGCTGTGGCACCATATGCTGAAATTTGTAACAGACTTAAAAAGCTCATAATGTTATTATTGCAATTTACAAAGGCTATTTCTCCTAAAAAATATCCCAGATGTCCCAGTGGGATGTTTCTTTCCACCACCCTTGTTATAATAAGTGGTATTTTTGGGGTTTTTTTTTGCTTCAGCATGGTCATATCATGTTTCACTCCCCTGAAATGTGGTTGAGCCACAGCCCATGAGTGTTTCACAGTCACACCACAATTGCAGGCCCACAGAGACCTTTGAGGATCACTTCTCTTAGCACATAGGGTGCCCCAGAGAAAATCAGGGCAATGCTATGAACCATGTCAAAGCAAGGCTGGTGATGTAGAAATGACTGGCACGGGATGCTTCAAGCTCCCTAAGCCTCCCCTTCACCCAGAACCCAGAAGGGACATGGGGTTACCTGTCCTCCGATGCAGATTCGTTTAAAATGGTCTGAAAAGGGGACTTTTAAAGTGGCTTGGAGGCTGGTTAACAGAGTTTCATGTATGTAGGTAACTATCTTTGTTAATAGGATCATTGCCCATACAACAGAAACATTCTCCATTGCAATTATTTCTCCCCATTCAGCACCCCCTGCATTCTCCTCCAAGCCTAATTTACAAGACCCCAACCATCAGTGCAACTTAACTCCTTTAATCCCCTCCATAAGGTCTATTTTCTTGCCTTTTGTGCTAGACAGACCTTTTTTTTTTATCCTCACAAATATAAACAAACACTTGCATGATGCCAGGCAGGACTGAGGAGGGGATGGGGAAAGCCTGAGCCCAACGCAGACTTCTGGCCAAGGTGGCTTCATTCGGCTGCCTGCTTTGTTTGAATAACAATATCTTCTCAGTCACGGCGTTTTCCTTCCCCTTCTCCCCATTTTCTCCCCCATGCAGGCCCGAGTAAAAGGGCTGTGTGAATCCAGGAGCCTGCCCATTAATGAGCTGGCATCTGATCCGTATTTACCGGCATTAATTTCTGGATGTAACGCACCCCTGCCACTTCCCCACAGTTTGCCCTAAAAGGCTTTCTGAGGGGCACAAAAGCAGAGGGTCAAAAGTGAGTTGACCCCAGCCAGAATGTACAATTATTGCAAAGAGGTGGTACACCAGCAGCTGTCGAAACCCCACCAAAGCGCTCCCAAAAGCCGAAGGATGACTAATATGCCGGCCGACTTTGGGCAGGAAGAATTATGGCCCTCCTGAGCAGCTGCAATAATTGTCTTGCCATTGTCCCCCTGCCACCCCCTACAAGTGCCCATTGTGGCCGTGGAGTAAAGTGATTTTATGCTCAGGCTGATGCTGTTTGCGCCCAGCTGCCCGAGCACTGACACACGAGCCTGCAGAGGGGGGACCCGCGTCTGCTAGACGGGGCTGCGACATACCAGACCTTTTACATAAGTCAAACAGGAACAAATGACTCTTTATCAGCCCCTTCTCCCTTTGAAGTGGCGGCTGCTTATAGGCCCTTACAGCTTTTCCTCCTTAGCCCGAGCAAACATCCTCCTTTTGATATGCTACATGCTCATTATCTCTGCCCCATTTAATGATTTTTGATTGAAGGGTGGCAGCGCAGTTGCCAAGAGGGTAGTTAGAGAGGCTCCACGCAGTCAGGACAACAAGAAAGGCTTTCCTTGTGCAGCAGCCTAAATTTGGAGTTTCTTAACAGTGTGTTCTTGTTCTTAGAAGCAGATAAGGGCTGAGCATGAAATTCTTAATTAAGCAGTAAATAGAGAGTGGGGTGTCAGCAGATGCAGCCTGTAGCCATGGAGACCAAGTCTGATGGAGGAGGGAGCTGAGGCTCAACGCCGGCCCCGGGCTCGGGCATGACTGACAGCTGAAGAATCCCACAAAGCTTGTAAACGGGATTAATTAGTTGGCTAATTATTTCATATAGTTAAATGTAAATAAAATATTAAAAAAGAAAAATTTCTAAAAGGGCCAACTTGCAGATTTAGGCAAGAAGACGGCAGGAAGGCCAGGCTTTCTAGCCTTGTCCTCTCTGAGTGGACTGGTGGGGTTTTAAGGCCAGAAGGGACCATTGTGGCAGCTTTCTCTGACCTCCTATGGAGCATGAATCTCGCCTCATGAGGTTTCTAATAGCTTCTCGCAGAGCCGGAGCATATTTCCCTGAAAAGACAGCCAAGCATCTTCTAAGGACCCTGAGTGATGGAAAGTCTACCACATGCCATGGATCTGCTCTGCTGGCTAATTATCCTCACCCTCTCAGCCTGCACAGCGGAGAGAAGGAGAGAAATCTCACACCAGGGCCAGGAATCTGCTTTGTTTCAAACTTTTACCCTACACCCACAGCATAGATATTAGGTACCCGACACTGAGTTATTGATCTCACTCCTATAAAAGTCCTCACAGAAAATGTTCACAGCATGAATTATGTATGTCAGGTGTTTTCATAAATTTCCCCTCGTGTATTTTGGATTATTGTTTCTCTCTCTATTAAAATGAGGAACCACAACAAGCTCTTTGTGTGATAAAAATCAAGATGAAAGTAATGCAAGAGAAGGGCAAGAAAGTGTGTGTGATGCAAGAGTGGCATATGCCAGCCAGACCACTTTTGTCCCAGTCTTCCCAAGACTCATCTCCTCTGTTTTTAACAGCAGAGGCCAAGCTACAGATGCCATCCTCTGAGCTTTCCCATGCTGCTCTGACAGTGCAAATCAGGATATGCAAACTGAAAAACAGTCACCTTTTCTATTTGAAGGAACAAATTTACACTGTTAGTATGCAGAAATAATAAAACATTTTTCTTTTTTCAGTAAATACTTGACTTGATCTCTGGTAAGGTTTAGACACAACAGCTAAATTTACAGTAGCAAATTTACACTTGAACTGTGTCTAAATAGGGCCAGGACACAGACCCAAGACCAGGACCCCAATAATCTACGTGGTTATAATGCTGGCCAAATTCCTGGCACAGCTTTGGCCTAGAGCAGGCAGACTCCCAGGTGGTGACCAGTGCACCAGTACAGTTTGGGATTAAGCAAGCACAGGGATCTTTTATAGTTTGAAGCCCAGGTACATCCAGCCCATTTTTAGAGCTAAAATGTTAAACACAAGCTGTGCTGTGGCAGTTGCTGAAGAATCAGAGGTGAACACAGCAACTGAGATCCTCAGACTGAGGTTAAGTTTTGGGTTTCCCCAGTTCTCCACAAATGTGATTTTCCACACTGGTTGATTTTCACTGTTGCCAGACAAAGCTCAGTGGATTGCCTGCCCTCATTCCAGGCATGTTTTTCTCTCCATTGTCACAATGATTGTTCTAAAGGTATCCTACATGAGAAAGCCATTTGCATGCCATCTCAGTAGTGCAAAATCAAAGGGAATTTCATTACATTTAATGGAACAGAAGAGAAAAATTATCTGTTATAATGAAAATCATCATCTTTACTTTCCTGGTATGAGTCATGAAGGAGAAGCTAATCTTCTCAAAGACACCAAAATATATTTGTGATTTCTAGTTCTGCTGCTATTAATAAAGGCAACAATCATTACCTTAATTTTGACGTATAGAGCTTAGATATTTATAAAATTATTTACTTGAGAATGGGTATTACAGAAAATGTCCATTTCTTCAAAAAGAAAATTTCCACCACACTCCATGATCTCACGTACAAAGTCACATAGGTAAAGATTTAAGGCATCTTTGGAAGTTTCCAACCCTAGAAAAAATTCTCTCCCAGTAATCTTACTGCCTTCAGTGGGCTCAGCCTAGCAAGATGAGCATGTTTTATTAATGGTACCTGTGATGTAGGACCAGTTGACAGCAGAGGTCATTGGTGGAATTTAATGTCTTTACCACTCAAAAAAAGCCAACTCAAATACAACTGATGTCACATCACCCTCTATTTATGGCACATTCCTTCTGTTGCTAGGTCAGGCATCAGATAGATCAGTTAGGGATGGACCTGAGGTGCACTTAGCCATTTGACCAACATTTTGAAGGACCTCTCACTTATTGAGAGGCCATTGAAAGCTGGCCTTGAGCAGATTTTGGGTCTAAATTAAAGAGGCATCAGCTCTGACACCATTCCTGATCGCAGATGTAGATTGCAACCCCCACACTGCACTTACCCAGGTAGGTGAACTTCCCCAGCTTGCTGTCGAGATGCCAATCACAGCTCCTGTGCTGGCCATAGGAAGGTTCCAGCTGGAGTGGCTGTCCCCTCCTTGTCCCACAGGACACCACAGCCTCCAGATGGGCAGGAAGATCCTTGTGTTCCACCAGCAGGTAATTCCCAGCCTTGAAGTTGCTAAATGTCACTGAATACTGGAGAAGAGGGAGCCAAAAGGAAACATGTCTGAGTCTGTGATTAGAGCTCCATGGAGTGCAGCATAAAGGGGTAAAGAGGGTGGTGCTCCTCACAGGTAAAATTTGTTGAAAACAGGAAAAGAGATGCAAAATTAAGCAGGAGGTGATGGCAAATGCAGAAAAAAATCAACTGCCCTCATCACTTTTGAAGGATGAGGAGAACCAATGTCTTCTGAAAACTGTGCTTCAACATGTCTTAAGGCAGTAAAAATCCTGTTGGTTCCTAAACACCACCCTGAAATTTCACCTAAGATATCCAAAATCATCAAGTGTCCATGGCCAGGCGGGATGGGGCTTGGAGCAACCTGGTCTAGTGGAAGGTGTCCCTGCCTATGGCAGGGGTTGGAACAGGATGAGCTTTAAGGTCCTTTCCAACACAAACCATTCCATGATTCCATGACCTTCCTGCTCCAGGTGATTACAGAGAACTTATCTCAGAACTTATCTGAGAGATAAGAGAAAGCTTATCAGTCATCTTATCTAAGCCTATAAATACAGAGAGACTTTCTCAGTGCACTTAACTCTATTTTATTTCTCTCTGTTCTTCCAAAGAGATGAAAACATGATTATCTCTTCCAGATACAATTTTGAAATTATAAAACCTTCCCATGTTACCTGGAGCTGTTTGCTGACCAAAGGGTTGTCAAATGTCAACGTGTAAGTCTCTTTATCCAGGAGAAGAACCATCCAGCCATACAGGTTTGATAAAGTATCAGGGACATAATTGACTGTGCTTGACTTATTCCTACTGTCAGTCACAGTTAAATTATAGGGAGTGTCAGGAGCCTCTTTTCTGCAGGAAAAGAAAAAAAAATTACATTTTTACATTGAACTCTGTTATTTTGCAACCTGTACAGTTCTATTTTTATTTGAATTACAGAAGCTGTGCTGGATCTCCCTTAGAATGTGTCTCCATTTTTTGTAATTCTTTATAAATGCCATAAGAAACAATATTTTGCCTGAATTGCTGTAAAAGGAGAGAGAAAAGGAGAGACAAAGCATGTAGGAGTAAAGGAAGAGGAAGAGAACAGAGCAGATGTAACAGCCAGGGTACCAACTTCGACATTGCCAGAGTATTTTCCTTCTGCCAGACTCATGGACCTCAAGTTCAAATTTTAGGAGGTGATGAGGTGATATTTAGGGTTCCTTCCAACCCAAACCATTCTGTGATTCTGTGATAATTCACTCCCATTTGAGTGATCAAAAGTTTCAATAAAAGTCCTGTGTAATTCAAAGAGCTGTTCTCTGTCTGCAGTCAAAGCTGGGGCTGCTGAGGATTGATTAAATCCTTCAGAAAATGGGTGAACTTTTAGTGCAGCAGTTCTTATAAGCATCCAAATGAGAACTCAACCCCCTTTTTAACTAGAACTTGGCACTCCTAATTTCTGACAAGTCTACTCAGGAGAAAAAACCCTTACTGAAGAGATCACTGATACCATGAGGGGTCATAAACCCTTTAGATTTAAGGTTGCAGTAGACTCCTCTCAGTTTGGCATTTGAGCTGAAAATAAGCTTAAAAAATCCCCTCTTTTAACCATCCCTTCAATATTTTTTTCTCAATATTTGAAGAATTATCTTACAACTACACATCTCAGCATATTATCTAACCTCTCAGGCTGGATATGGCTTACTAACCCAAGACAGCGCTAAAATTTATGTAATCCTGCAATTTGCCTGTATATGCAATTTTTGGTTGCTTTTTTTTCCCCCAAGTGCTTTGGAGATGATGCAAAATCACCAGAGCAGTCATCCCAGATGTATTTTTCTTTTTTCTCTCTTAAAATCAGTTCAGTGATTTTTTTTTTTCTTTTTTTGTTGTTGTTATTCTAGTGTCTGTCACTTTGTCAAATCACTTTCTGGTTACCCAGAAACATTCAGCTGAGAAACAGCAGTGGCAAAGCGAAGTGTGAATCAGCAAAGAATCACTCAACCAGAAGATATTGGCAGACCAATGAAACTGGAAGGAGTTTATAAGGCTTAAACAGCTTTTGTACCACTAATAAACCTCCTGTTATGGGCATTAACTGGACCAGGATATTAGGCTGCTAATTAAGCAAGTAAATGACAACAAGCACATTATTGCCACAGCTATCAGAACCTGCACAGGTATTCTAGCAGCAGAAGAACACCAACCACAATGCAAAACTCTCCTGCAGATCAGAGGGAGCCTTATGGAGTTGCAAAGATGCCCAATGTCACAGCAAGTGACAGAGACTCAGACCTAGGCTCTCTGCAGCATAAATTCACATGGTTTTACTCTTTATTTATTTTAATTTTCATCACCAGAGAGTTCTGAAGAGAACAGCTTGAATCACTTTTATGGGGAGACTCTCCCCAGTACTTCCAGGAGAAGTAAAGACAGAACTCCTGGAAGGGACAATCCTACTGGGATACAAGTCTGACCTGTTAGAAAGTTAGGTGGCAATTCCACACCAGCCATGTAAATCCAATAGCTAGTGAATGGGAATGTGAATTCACAAATCAGCTGTGAATCCATTTATGTTGGAAACCAATATTTAGAAGACCTCAAATAAATATCTTAAACTGCATAGTGAACTTCCAGATGGCTACAGTTAAGTGAAATACATCTTTTCCTGTGTGTCAAATTATAACAGACAAGTTATAGAATCATAGAATCATTTAAGTTTGAAAAGACCTCTGAGATCATCAAGTCCAACCATTAACCCAACACTGCCGAGGCCACCTCTGCACCATGTCCCAAAATGCCACATTTACATGTGTTTTAAATCCCTCCAGGCATGGAGACTTAACTATATTTAGAGAGTTATCAGCACCACTGCCCCACAAAGCTCATTTCAATGCCTGACCTCCTTTTCCATGGGGAAATTCTTTTTAATATTTAATCTAAACCTCTCTTGGTGCACCTTAGGGCCATGTACTCTTGTCCTTGTTCCCTAGGAGCAAAGCCTGACCACACCCCCACACTGCCCACCCCCTGGCTGTCCCCTCCTGTCAGGGAGTTGTGCAGAGCCACAAGGTCCCCCCTGAGCCTCCTTTTCTCCAGGCTGAGCCCCTTTCCCAGCTCCCTCAGCCCCTCCTGGTGCTCCAGACCCTTCCCCAGCTCCGTTCCCTTCCCTGGACACTCTCCAGCCTCTCAGTGTCCCTCTTGTCCCAGAGCTGTCCCCAGCACTGGAGGTGCCCCAGCAGTGCCAGCACAGGGGACAGCACTGCCCTGCTCCTGCTGCCACCCCAGAGCTGGCACAGCCCAGGTGCCTTTGGCCTCTTGCCCACCTGAGCACACCTGGCTTATGTTCATGACCCAGGAAGGAAAAGGAGCAGGAGATGCCTTATGGCCTGGAATCTCTAGGGTTTTCTTGACCTGTAATGTTGTGTCCTTGTCTTTTACATGAGTTGCTTGAGGTTTTGCCACCCATAAATTAATTTCCAACTCCTGACAGGGTGCCCACCACCAAACCAAATATTTGGGGAACCTAGAAAACTTCTCAGCCCAGTGTACAAGTTAACTGGTACAAGGACACAATAAGCCTGAGATACACCCCCTTGAAAGGATGTCAGTGTGTTGTTTCTTCACCTCCATGCCAAAAAGGCACCAAAATGGAAGTACCCTACTAATGGAATTACCAACCACAATTAGCACCATTTCCATTTGCCCTAAATAGCCAGTGATTTCACTGTGCCCTAAATAGCCACCAATCTACCTCTCTTTAATGCTAATGAAGTAGAAGAGCACTGGCACACAGGAGTATTTCTAATTCAGAGGATCCGAGGGAGCCTGCACGCATCATTAACGTGGAGAGCTTCATTATCAGAGGAGAGCCTTCCCCTGAACTTCTCCTGGCTTTATTTGAAAGAAACTAGGAGGCAATGGTCTTAATGCAAAATTAACCCTCCCTTTAAACTGCTGGAAGCCTTTGCAAACTGTAAGGGGGAAAAAAAGGATGACTCATTGTGAAGGCTGTATTTTTTATATCGAAGCAGGTTTCAATTAAGGAGCAATTTGCTTTAGAAATATGGCAGGATTACAGGATAGGGCTTTACAGTCTGAGCCACAATTCACCAATTGTGACTGTATAAACTGTTATATAATTCAGCTCAAATGCATTGTGCAGAACTGCTCGACAGATATGGGCCACAAAGGATTTGTTAAGCCAATCAGCAACATGG
Source organism: Melospiza georgiana (assembly GCF_028018845.1). Taxonomy (NCBI): domain Eukaryota; kingdom Metazoa; phylum Chordata; class Aves; order Passeriformes; family Passerellidae; genus Melospiza; species Melospiza georgiana. The sequence goes on along the minus strand of NC_080432.1, from coordinate 3,914,214 downwards.
AGGAGAACAAATATTAACTCTCTTGTTTATGTTTACCATTAACTTATTTATCCTAAGGGTCCATATCTGTTTGTATGAAGGCAGGCGCTCTGTTTAGCTCTAAATGCTTTCTGTTTGTGTAATAATCCATTATGATTATCCCTCTTCAAAAACAGGAAACAATTTAGCATTGAACTTCAAATGGGACACCAAATGTTTATATCAAGAGTCCATGTTTATTGTTGGCCAAAGGGAGGCTAATTCAGAATTATAACCATATCAAACACTTTACAGGTTTAATCTTGGGCCCCAGACCAGATCACTGTATTTTAATTGCCAGGAACTAAGAATTTTCAGCTGTTTTCAGTAAATGTGAGTATCTTTGTTGAGATACCAAGCTCATTATTCAAATCTGTCTTTTATTATGAATCCTTAGTAGCAGTGATTTTTTTTTTTCATGCATGAGTCTTTTAGGAAATAACCAGATCTTTGACCCTGATCTTGAGTCACCACCATGGGCTGAATTCTAAATAAAAGAAGAATTGAAATGGTTTCCCAGGAATAGAAAGGATTGTGACTGACAAGATGGATTCCTTCAGAGTAGAATTTCAGTTTGCTACCCCTGCCTTCCAAAATCCCCCATGTTCTTAAAACATTTCCCCAGATCCTACAGTTTACAAGCTGATATTTTCAGGAAAATTAAAATCAGACAGAAATCCTGAGCTGGAAAGTGGTTGGTAAACAAACAGGTAAAATGTCTGCAGTGTGAGCATGGCAAGCACCAGAGAAGGACTGCTTGTTCACTCTGCTTTTCCCACATCAGGCAGAGCTCTGAAGAGTCCCTGGAAGTGTCCAAGGCCAGGTTGGACAGGGCTTGGAACAGCCTGGGGTAGTGGAGGGTGTCCTTGCCCATGGAAGGAGGTGGAATTAAATGATCTTTAAGGTCCCTTCTAACCCAAACCATACTGTGATTTTAGGATCAATATGTTGGTTATTACAGGGAGTCCCAGCTGATGCACCTGGCTCTGATCTATCCAGGCCATAAGAAACATCCAATAGACTTGCCAGATTTCTCCTTGCCAGGATAGAAAGCTTAGGGCCAGCAAACGTTGGCTCAATGTTAAATTTATCTCCCTGCACTAAGAAATACCTCAGATGATGGTCAAGCTGAGAGAGAAGGCTTTAAGAAATATCTTGTCCTGCATACTCATAACACTGTGCAGGATCTGTCTTTGCTGCCCATACCCCTGACTGCAGGGTGAATGGAAAGGTGTCTTCCACTGGGAAACAAATTTCTCTAGGTGGGATGTCTGAAATGCCAGAAATGCAGCAGAGTAAAAGCTGACTCTCTAAAGCTGAGCTGATGAGTTGGTAACTGAACAGTCAATAATTTAATATTTGCCTTCCATATTACATCGCAGGAGCCCTCGGAGGATGGGTTGTGGGGACAAGTGACCATGTAAGCTGCCCCCTGTGTGAGGGCACACATGGCCAGAGAGTGACTGAGGACACTGAGAGAAGAATTGTGGTGGTCAGGGTGTTTCACAGCAGGGAGATGTTCAGCTGAAGGCACCACAGAGAGTAAATATCAAAGGAAAGCAAATCTAGAGTAACCATCTGAAATTTCTTCACAAATTCAAAGACACAGAGGTAGGGAAACACCAACCCATCAGCAGTGGCTGGGTTTGCAGCAGAAATGCTTTCAGAACCCAGGACATCCCTCTGGCTGTCCTGAGCAGCCAAGACCCCTGCCAGAGGTCCCAGAGACCCTGGCACAGAGCCCAAAATGCCTGTGGTTTTGATTATGACCCATGGGGCGAGTTACCCACCTTGTATGAAGATCAGCAGGTCACAACAGTTTAAGTAGAATATTAGTGAAGTTATCACAGCGTGAAAAAGTAGATTTTGGGGTTTTTGGTATGGGAGTTCAGGAGGCAAGATGGAGGGAACTGGGTGTGTCCAGCCTTTCTGCTTCTTCTTCTTGGCCTCCATCTTCTGCTGTGATGTTGGCATTTCCAGATTGGTTTATCACCTATGTCTAACATAGGTGATAGGTATTGGAAAGTAATTGTAAATATTGTACATGTAGTTTTTAGTATAAAGACATAACACCACCCTGAGGGCAGGCAGAGCGCCTCTGACTGTCTTGCTGAGCGGACCTTGTCAGGCCAGGAGAAATTTTTTTACAGATAAGATAAAATAAACAACCTTGAGACCAAGAAATGAAGAGCTCTGACTCTTTCTTCAAGCACCAGGCTGGGAAAAGAGACTTTCTAACTTTTCTCAGGTCACTCTCACCAGCTAGAGACCCCGACAAAGTGCATCACACAGAGAGAATGTTAGAGCTGATATAGGAATGAATCCTAAAAAGTTAATCTTTTGCTTTGCAGCAGAAGAGGGAGACAATAAAAGGCTTCAACTACAGGACTGGTGCTGAGCAAGTCCAAGTAAAGCAAAGCAAAATCCACTGCTTCCCCAGTGAGAGAAGGAAAGCAAATTAGAGGGACCAAGAGGGAAACTCCCTTTTGGCAGGCGCAGCCACCACGTGTTTGGAGTACCCTTCGCCGCAAGGGGCTGCCAGGCTGCAGATTATTCTAATGCTCTCCTCTTGTAAAAATTATGCATAATGTGAAGAAACTTTGAAAGTACTTAATCATGTTATGACAATTTTTTAATGAAAATTTGTTTTAATATTAATAGAGATTCATAGTTCCATGATAATATGGGTAGCGGTGGCATTTGGAGCAGCCGTTTCTAGCCTGCAGCCATGCTGTGCTGTGCCATAGCATAAGCTGTGCTTCAGACTACTCAATAACTTTCTCACATATAAATTTATAAAGACTTTTATAAGCTCCAATTACATTTTTAAAAGACATAAAACCCCTCTTTAAAGTGTGCTTACGTGACACATTAGTTTAACTTTCAACTGGACTTTGTGAAGAAGGGTTTTGTTACAACAGTGCTAGCTTGGAAATGGATCCCTATTTCCTTGGAAATTGTTGAGTGAAGTAGCTCAGGACAGAGAGTCACAAAATGTTCAAGATAGTAGTTCTCCTTCTCATAAAAGAGCTTCCATAGTTTTTCTCTAACAAAACACTCATTTTCTCCCATACACATCATTTATTTTGGGGAAAAGTGTCAATACAACAGGAGCATCCTGGTAAATTAAACAGCACAAAGATAAGCAGTCAATTGCCCACATTGTATGATAAATAATTGAAATTGTTCCAGACATTGTTTTAGCTGACTCAAAACATCCCTATCCCTGACAGCTCCCAGGCAGGGGATCTTTCCTAAAGGTTAGTGCTAATGCAACAACCCTGATGTTTTGGAGACTGAGATGGTTAAAAATATGGCCATGTCCAATCCTTGCCAGTTGCTCTCAGGGTCAGGGTATGATCCTGAGGTTGCTGAGATAGAGGTTGCCATACTAGGTCTCCCCTCTTAAAATCCATTATTTGCCTCAACCTTCAAGATTTTTGGAGCTGGAATCCCATTCCTGAAATTCAGGATAAGTGGAAAAAAAACATTATCTCAAGCGTCTCATGCTTTTTTTTTTGAGGAGCACAGAAAATTCTTGTGGCAGACCTGACAGGTCTAATATACCATAGCCTGGTAGAGGATGATACAAAGATTTCTTCCACAGAGATTTTTAACCCTTTTCTTCTCTGAAACTAAAGATAGCCAAGCAACAGTTCTTTTGTCTTTTCATTGAGGTGAGATAGATCCAAGAGGAACTTGTTAGAAATTTTTTTCCTTCACTCACCTATCTTTATTCTCTTTACTCAACCTCTGCCAATTGCTCCTAGTCATGTTTTGCTGTATTAATCCTAAACTATTCCTTTTTTTATTGCAAACACTCTCCAAACACATCTGGATAAAATTCACCCATTCTCCTTCTCCCACCCCCTTCATCCTCTGGTCATGTTTATTGACTTTTACTCTTCATCCCCTCCAGCTCCTTTTATTCCCCATCCTGGTCCTCTCCCAGGTTCCTTTTGGAGCTCTGTCTATCTGAACAAAGCCTCCCTGACTCACCACCCTCATTTGGCTGGTTCTGACAGTATTTCAACTTCACATGACAGTGATTTGGCTGCTAGGAGCTGCTGAGGAGAGAGGATCTGGAAGCAGCACAGAGAGGATGCTCACGGTCCCTGAGGTTACTCGGCTGAGTACACAGGAGGCCAGGCTAACAGCTGGCTTCTGCTTCTCAGACTGCCAAGGATCTTTGACATAAATTTACTCCCAGATCATGCAGAGGAATAATAAAGAAGCTAAACAAATACTTGCTTGAAATAAAACCTTAATTGAGACGTCATTGATATGGCTAATCATTGAATCCTGGAATTATTTAGATTGGAAGGGACCTTAAAGCTCATTTAGTGCCAACCCCCTGCCATGGGGAGAGACACCTTCTACTAGATCACGTTGCACCAACCCCTGTCTAACTTAGTCTTGAGCACTTCCAGGGAAATTCTCATGCAGTTTAGGTTTGGTTATTTAGGTCTGGTTGAGTCTTCCAGAGTTAACAGCAATGGTGCAGATGAACTGTTAGTGCTTGTTCCTTACCTACCTTTTGATGCCAAGAGAAACAAGGCATATTAAATATCTTAACTGACATGAATTATTAACAATTACATCCTGGCAGTACCTAAAAGGATCCAAATCACTCTACAGACAACATTTAGAGAAGCTCCATCCACCCACACAGCATCAGCCCAAAGATCTTGCAGTCCATTCCATCAAGGTAAACAGAGACTAGAAAGGGAATTAATTTCCCCAAGACCTCATGGTTAACTGCTTAGGAAAGATACCAAGCACAGTTTTATTTTGCCTTCTACCCAGTACTCTTTTAGTTACATATGAATGACTCCAAGCTCTTAAATTTTTGCAGACTTTTGGTTTCATTATGAAACACAGTAATCACATGCAAAGCCTCCAGGTAACTCAAAGTCTTAGTTTTCTCCTTCAATGGAAAAGCTGATTAGTTTTTTTCCTGTTTGGGAAGGGGTTGAGGTTTTCCCCCTTCTACTTCTAAAACATTAATTATGAGCTAAACATGAATAATTAACAGCCCTCTGACAGAGTACTTCAGGATTTCTGCCTGTGTACTACTAACCTGAGACAGCAAAAAATGGATAATTGTTCAGATTTTTACTTCAAAAGGAGAGTGAAATACTGAGCAGGAGACTGGGAAGGGAAGATGAGCATGGGAAGAAAAGCAGGGGTGATGTTTAGATATCTAAAATTCTTTTTTCACCCTTTTTCTTATGTCAGAAATTTGGAAGTGTCCTCCCTGGGTGATAGAAGTGTTGGCAGTTCTTGGACAGCATTCCTTCACCGGATCCCCTCAGCTGCCAGCTGGTGAAAGGGAGGGAAAATTCCAGCTTGGGGAGACAAGTGAACTGGGATAGAACTGGGAGGTGTACAGCCACCAAAGCTGATGGGAACAACCTGGCTGTACCCCAGGACTGGATTATTATTAGAGCTCTTTTCAATTTCCCAACCTATCAAATACTTCAGTGTGAATGGCAGATCTGACACAGCATCTCCAGGACACCCTTGTCCTTCTGCCATGTGTGGTATTTTCTGGGGTCCCCGTGGCAGGAAGGAAATGATGAATCTGACTCCATGTTCTTAGAAGGCTAATTTATTATTTTATGTTACTATATAATATTAAAGAATGCTATACTAAAACTATACTAAAGACTAGAGAAAGGTTATTTACAGAAGGTTTAACAAGATAATAATGAAAAACCCATTACTCTCTCCAAAGCCCTGACAGAGCTGGACCATGATTGGTCATTAAGTCAAAATAATTCACATGAAACGAATCAAATGACCACCTGTTAGATAAACAATCTCCAAACCACATTCCAAAGCAGCAAAGCAGAGGAGAAGCAAATGAGATAATATTGTTTTCCTTTTTCTCTGAGGCTTCTCAGCTTCCCAGGAGAGGAATCCTGGGCAAGGGGATTTTTCCAGAAAATATGACAGTGACAGCCATGGTGTGACAGGCCATGGAAGACAGCAGAGCAGATTAAGAGAGATGCCACTGCTCAGGCTTTAGACCTAATTTAGGACCAAGCAGAGAGGCAGCAGTCCTGGTACTGAGTTCAGACCAGCAGCAATCTCAGAATAGCACATAGAAGCAAAACCCACGCTGTATTTTGGGAGGTGGAGCAATTACTTACAAATGAAGATCCATACGGTGAAAAACAAGGTCACTGTCACAGACACTGCCACCAGAAGCTTGGCTGAAGTTGGCACTGGCTGTGCAAGATGCTGCCAGGATATCTGTGGAAGGCAGGATGTGACTTCCCTTCTGTCCCGTGGTGGAGCCATCAAGATCCTCAAGGATGGCAGAGTGAGGAAAGGGGAAGGACACTTGGAAAGGGGAATTGGTGAAGGTCAGATGTTCAGCTGTCACTGTAAACCCACCTGTGGGTGACAAGCAGCACGTCAAAAAAACAAAATGGTCACCTCATGTGATGGGCCTGAAGACAGCTCTCTGGAGGAAAAGAGACCAACCTCATTCCACCTTGCCTTTGGAAAAATGTCTGATGGGTCAACAAAAATGGGGAGATCCAGGAAAATAAATGGAGATGGTTGCAGGAATAGCTATTGCTGTGCCAGACCAAACCTGCCCAGTACCCTGCTGTGACTGTGGTACAGACTGGCCTGATGCAGGTGCTGCTCCTGGCTCTACCAGCATCTCCTCAGTGACTCCAAACATTTATTCACAGGCCCCACAGCCAAAAATTACAGTGACTCTCATAGATCCTGTCTGCCTTTGTTTTAGAGGTGAGTACATGGTGTAAATGCACTTGACGCTTTTGCGTATGGGCAGCACCTAGCAGAATAAAGCCTAGGTTGAAAAGTGAGTCTGGAGAATTTTTTCACTAGTGAAACAAAGATAGCTACAAAAAAGATGAATATTCATGCAGGCTAAAGTTTATGAGCACATTAATATTTACAGAAATGTCAGAAAATTGTTGCCCCATGGACTGTAACAAGTGAGCTTTGGCAGGAGTGCCATACAATGCACGGGTTACTATAAGACTGTCATATTCCCAGTTTTAGCCTGACTAAGCCAGATTTGACTATTCCCCCTGTCCTTTGATCTCATCTCCCAAAATCCTCTTCTATGTTATTGTAGGACAGTCTTCATTTATATATAAATACATTTTATTACAATACAAAAGGCAATTGCAGTTGGAACATTCTTCAAAGAGCCTTTGAGTACCTCTTCAAAGCTCAGAAGGATGCTTAGTTTACACATTATCTTAAGCAAATTCACCTCAGGTTTGGGCTGGTAAGCAGTTTGGTGGAATTCTGTGAGGCGGTGTCACAACTTTTAAAGAAATCATCACTCTTGAAATTTTACCTCTCAGAATGAAGATGCAGAAACAAGGCAGTGTATAAAACCCATTTCCACTGAGAAAACTGTATCAGTGCAAAAATCAGGCCAGGTTTGTCTTAAAATAAATGCAATATGTGGCTTCAACTGAGTGATGAAGCCATATCCAGAAAGACTGGGGAGAACCTGAAATCTCAGCCTGTGCAGAGGAATTATCAATGGTCATCTGTGAAAAATATGAACTTGTAATGGCAGGGGGAAGCTAGGGATTTGGGAATCCTGAGAAACAAATATAAATCAGACTCACCCTGCCCTTGGTAACAGCCAAAACAAGTCCTGATCGCTGTGCAAGTGTTCACATCAAAGTTCCTGAAAGCTGTATTGGAGATGAGGAGCTGGTATCTTTTGGGAGCCCTTAGTCCTGCAGACATACAGATCCTGTCCTGAAATGAAGAAATGAAGGAAACATCATCATGTGAGTCATGGAGTCCTGGAATAGTCTGGATTGGAAAGGACCATAAAAGTCACCTCATTCCAACTCCCTGACATGGCAGGGACATCTTCCAAAAGACCAGGTTGCCTCAAGTCCTGTCTAACCTGGCCATGAGCATTTCCAGAAATGGAGTATCCAAGATGCAGCAGCTGGGAATGCAAGAATGTGACTGCCCATAATTGTGGAGTTTAAAGGACAGATGTAAACCATTGTTTGGCAAATTCTGACAACACCCATCCAATTCCCCACTTGAAGCAGGTGGTAGCATCATTCTTAAGGGCAGCTTATTGGCTTTTGTTTGAGTTGTTTCATGGTAGTTACAGTTGGACATTCCCTAGGGAGAAACAATCCACCTAAAAGCCACAGTGAGTGGATTCTTACATCTCCATTTCACTTTGCCTTTTTTGTTCAGCAAGTGGGAGTTTTTCCTACTCTGCAAAGATGACCATTCTTATTTCTGTTCTAAGAAAAATCTGAGCACTGAAATTCAAAGGGATTTTGTGTGAATTGGCGTGGGGACACACTTAAGCCAGGCTCTCTGAAAAGCTCTAGAGGACTTCAGGATCTATTAGAACTTAAAAAGACAGAAAGGAAGAACAAAAGCCATGGGAGATGAAAAACACAATCAACAAACTGGATTTTGGGGTGATTGTAGTCCACAGCAGAGTGGAAGCTCTAGAGGACTTCAGGATCTATTAGAACTTAAAAAGACAGAAAGGAAGAACAAAAGCCATGGGAGATGAAAAACACAATCAACAAACTGGATTTTGGGGTGATTGTAGTCCACAGCAGAGTGGAAGTGTACAACCCAACTCTCTTGGAAACAGGCTGGAAATAAAGATAGAGTTAGTGAGCAGCCTGGAGGAAGAAGGGCTGGCAGGAGTCTGTGATCCTGTTTCTGAGGCCAATGAATACTTGTAGAATATATCTCAGAAGCCATAGTAAAGAATCAATCAAGAAATCCACTCTATGGGAAAGCACCTGCAATTGAAAAGAAAGAATGTAATGGGCTCTTATAAGTACATTATTACTTCAATAAGAAGGTGCTATCTTTAATCTTTGTAAGACACAGTGGTTCCATCAGCTGTTTTATTCTGAGGTCAAAACATCAGGAGTGATAGTCCTGGCCCTTGGGCCCTCCTATTCCAAGTCACTGCTAAGCAGAAATCCCTGGTTTCTGGTTAACAAATTGCTCAGAAAGTCTCTATTGGCTTTTTTCTTACACTTCTGGTTCTTCCATCCCACCCAATTTTCTATATTTTAAAAATTAATTAATTTTATTTAAATAAATAGCAAATAGACCAGTGTGAGACAATGATTCCTCCCTTGTGTGTCTCAGAACTTCTGCTTTTTCCAGGAAGAAATGCTTCTCCTTAAATGGTCCCACAAAGACAGAGCTGCTTAATGAGAACACGGAGGGGGCTTTATGAATATCTTTGAAGTTAAAAAAAATCTTTCACTTGGCTTTTGCCAGTCCTGGATTTATCCCTGTCACTAATATTTCAATGAGTCAAAGCCCCAACTTTTCAATGCCCTGATATTTCAAGAAAACAACCTTGTTTTAAAAACACTTTTTTCCAAAAAGTGGAAGGGCTAACAGAGAGGAATATCCAAGGTTCCCATTAAATTAACATCATAAAGTTTTAATTTATATTAAATAGACATCATTATTAAAGGGAGAATTACATACATTAAGATGTAAATTATGACAAGGAGGCTCTTATCATGAGATAATCAAAGATAATCCCCCCCTGAGGTACTGAAAGAAACAAGGCACAGTGTGACTGTCTCTAAATCTCTCAGCAAGTACAACACTGGAGTCCTTCCATGGATCCTGCAAAGCAAAAACAAGAACATCCACCCCTTGGTGTCAGAGAAATTCACTGGGACATCACTGGGACACTGAAAGGCTGGACAGGTGAAGCCAGAATTTTATCTGAACCATCTACTTAAAGTAGACCTGCTAAGGAGGTTCCTTTCTGTAAGCTTCTAAAGAAAACTCATTTAAAATACTTTCTTTTATTTTTCTGACAGTCAGAGAGAAAATTAATTTAATGAACAACAATAGAAAACTGAGCAGGGGAAAAAAAAAAAGACCTCAAAATCATGAACAAGCATCTGCGGCCAGTTGTAACTAAAATTCCATTGTTATCCATGTTATTAATCTGTTAACAACCTGGTAGCACCCAAAGGACTTTGTCCAGCTGCCTAAAGAAATAGTGGAAGAAGAACATATTTACTGCATAAATAAAATTACATTTTGTCAGTATTTTTCATTCTCAAGTAAAAAAGCAACACTCTGTGTTCCAGGTGGACCAATGATGCTGGGAGAGAGCAGAGGAAACCAAAGTGTTAACAAGGATAGAAGCCAAAGCTGCTGTTCCCCCTCAGAATTCTCAAATCACTAAACTAAACCCACTTGTGCCTATTTAAATGGTGCTAAATGCAAGAGGTGTATAGGAATTTGTGTTAGAAAAGCTTGATTAAAGAAAAATTATGATGCCTCTCAAAAAGTCCGATCTGGTGAAATTCCAAGATTTTTCCGAGACCATATCAATACTGGAAAAAAATATGAGTAGGAAAAAAATTTGAACTTGTCCTGCTAAGATCCTTCAGCTTTTTTTGTTTGTGATTTTGTTTTCACTTTTGAATGTTGTTTTAGGAAGAATATATAGGATTATGCCTTACAGTGTGAAATTTTATAGTAGTTTCTAATGAAAACAGAAAAAACAGAGTCCTTGTTTCAAATTTGCTAAAAAAAAATTCTTAAAAGTTTCCATGCTGAAAGGAAAAGATGTTGGGAAAATCCCCCAAAACCTGTAGAACTGTTTTGGTTGGAAAAGCCCTCTAAGACCATGGAGTCCAACCATCAACCCAACACTGCCAAGGCCAACACTAAAAAATGTACTGAAGTGCCAACATTTACATGTTTTTTAAAACCCTCCAAGTAATTCTATTACTGCCCTAGGCTGTCTGTCCCAACACTTGAAAACCTTTCAGTGAAGATATTTTCCCCAAAATCCAGTCTAAACCTTTACTGATGCAACTTGAGGGAATTGCCTTATAATCTGTTTAAAATCCAAGCTTTTCCCAACCTGCCATGGAACAGGGGCTGTTCTCCAGGTTGCTTCCTAGTTTCTCCAAATTCCTATTCAAACGTTGCTGTGAGACCTAAGAGACATTGAAATTTCTTGCAGTTCTTACCTTTTGCCCAAGGTGTCCATTTAAAATGCTTTCAGACACAGAGGTGTTTCCCAGGCTTTGCACAATGTCAATGCCAAAATCTTTGCAAGCAGAAATCCAGAAATGCTGGAGCTCAAGGTTCCTGCTACTGAAAATCTATATTAAAGGAAAATAAAATAATAATAATAGACATCATCATCAAATAATAGAATGGTTTAGCTTAGAAGGAGCCTTAAAGAATATTTCATTCCAACTCCTGCCATGGGCACTGACACCTTCCACTATCCCAGGTTGCTCCAAGCCCCATCCAACCCAGCCTTGAACACTTCTGGAATGGGGCACCTAAAAGAAAGAAGATTGTTTCTAAAGGGAGCCCATGGAAAGAAGCAGAATAAACTTTGTTATTTGTGTATTCTAGATCAGTCACATACAAAGAAATCACAGGTTATGCAGAGAACACAAACAATAACAAACCTGAAAATCACCCTTTTTCTGCTTTTCATACAAATAGCCTTTCCAGAAAGGGAACACATCAGCCTGAAAAATCATGCTGATAAATTGGATACCTTCAGAGGAAGAGTCATAGAGATGGGTAAAGCTATAAAACCTTATAGAGAAACACATACAAACTGTTCATGTCATCAGACAGAAATTAACAGGATCACAAGCTCCAAATTGTGAGTATGGGGAAAAATATGACATAATAAAGGATGCTTGGCTTTTAAAAATCAGATTAATTAATAGTGAGTCATATTAGCTGGAGAACAAAGCTAGACAAATTCAAATAAATAAAAAGAGCAAAATTTAAATAAGAATAAAAAATAATCCCATGGAAACCATCAGTTCTATAAAGGTAATATATCTACCTATTGCAATCTTCATGAACAGCTCAGATATAGTTGGAGATTTTTTTATTTGGCAACATAATTTAATGGAAGGTATCCCTGCTCATGGGATGAGATGGATTTTAAGGTCCCTTCCAACCCAAACCATTCTAAAATTCCATGATTGCAGTGGCAGACAGATGCTGGATGATTACAGAGAACACCAGCCGGTGAAAGTAGCCCTGATTCTGCAACAAAAAGAATTCACACAAATCAAATTTCTGCATCTTTCATTAAAATAGGAGCTTCCTGGTGAGAGACATGGACGTAGAAGCACAAGAATTTTTAGTCAATCAAGCTTTTTGACAATCAGGTGTGGAGGTGAGATACTTGGAAAGATCCTGAGCATCACAGCAGGCAGTGGGGACAAACCTACCTGTGCTCCCCCTTGGCAGCTCCAGGCTGTGAAATTGTTGAACTGAACATGACTGTCTGGCAAATACCCTGGGTATACCAGCAATCCTTGCCTGTTTGAGAGAGAAAGCCATGGAGACTGTTCCTTTACATGGCATGGACTGGTGAGCAGACTTTTCTATTCATCATTTTGATATCTAAAACCTTAAATCTGTAATAGTTGTCTGCATGAGACTTTCTTTCTTAAAAGTCAAAAGTTATCAGTGTTAGATCTATCAGAGCTGAAAAGGAGTGTGCAGTGCTACTGAGAGGTTCTCACTGCAAAACACCCCCCCCCCATGCTCATTAGTTTTCAGCCAGCATCACCTTCAGGTAAGCCTGACATGAATCTGGACAGGTAAGGCTCTTCTTTATCTTGGATTCAGCTAACTTGGATTACAGCCCAAATGTATGCATTCCTGAATGCAGCACTAGGTTTGACCTTCTCAGAGATTTAAAATCCAGATTAATATCCATTGAGATTATTATTATCCATCGAGATTTTGAGATTAACTCAAAATTCAGGTCACCTTCACCACTGATTTTCAGTACAATCTCATTTTTTAATATTCTTTCTCCAATACATTTTCTGTTTTAGGGAAGCACTGGTTAAAACTTTTTCAATAGCTCTTCCTGGACACTAAAGGAACGATTGCTCTATGAAATGTCACAGAACCTTGGAACCAGGAAGCGTTGGAAGGGACTTTAGAGATCATCTCGTTCCACCACCCTGCCATGGACAGGGACACTTCCCACAAAGATCCTGGAGACAACTTTGCTTGCAAGAGACAAAGACCTGAAAGGGTTCAAAACTGGGGGGAAAGTCCTGAAAAGAGGGCCAAGGCCTTTTCTGCCCACCACTGCAATTATAGAAGAAGGCACAACCATTCCCTGAAGGAAAATCTCCTTAACCAAACTCCCCAAGTACCTTGTGCAGGAGTGAGCTGTGTTCTCACTGAAGGACAGGAGAGGCACTTTGGATGGTCCCTCAGGGGAGAGATGAAAGAAATAGCCATACCCAGCACCACACACTGTGTTGCCCTGTAGAGAGGAACATGTGACTATGAAAATAATATCAGCACAGATTTCTGGAAATTAAAATTAATTTAAGAAACACACAAATTAAAATCCCAGTTGATGTCCACTCAAATTCTGGTAAACTGGCTGGTGGAGACTTGTACCTCATTTCTGTGTCCCTAGTCTTGTTCTGTTTTCACTTTGACCTTGGACCAGTTGTAAACATACTTGTTTTCAAACCAGATAAGGAGGATTGACCAAGCAATAGAGACAAATGGCAGAAAAATGCTGTTGTGACAAATTGTCAAGAAATAGGTAAGAAAAAAATGTGTTGAAAACTTATGTCTATAAACTCCTTTCAATATATGAAATTGTCAGGGAGAAAAAGTAAATCACAAATTAATTACAAAGGTAAATCACAAACTAATCAAGTTTATTGGTTTGTTTCTCAGTCTCGATATTTCTCTTATCTCCCAAAGCAAATACGGGATAAGGAAGAAAGGAAATATTTGCATTGAAAGAGTGAGACTCCTAAAAGTCAAGAGAAAGCAAAGAACAACATCTTCAGGATATGTGGATATGTCAGTGACTGAACAATTAAACTTCCTTACACCTGTGGTAAATTATGTGGTTTGGATAATTTTTTACAGGGTAAGTGAATACTCATAGGAAGATGTGTTGTAAGTAATTGTCATTTAATATATCTTAAAGAAATTGCATCCTAAATTCTGCACTTGAGTTACTTTATTTGTGTTGTAAATAATAAAATAATAAAAATAAGTGGACATAAGGTCTGACTGGCCTTAAAATTAGGAGTTTGGCAGAATATGCATCAAGTAGGTTATATGAGTTGTATTCGGTATGTTCTGAACTTTTCTACTCTAGGACAAAAAACCTGCTCTTGCCAGCTTAATTTGGAGAGCAGCCAAGCCTAGTTGGGTGTGAGTTGTGTCCATATGGCAATGTCTTCATGTGTGCACCTGTGCATGATCCCTCTCACCTGCCTTAGGTGTGTGAAAATTTGAAGTCCAGGCTGGTAGATTTTAGCTTCCTTTTTAGGAAAAAAAAAATAAGACATAGGCACGTGCAGAAGGCAATGCTTTTAGTCTAATCTTAGACAAAATTAATTGCTCTCTAGAGGTATGTGGCTCTCTGAGGGGGGGGGTCTAAGATGGCCTTTCTTGCAGCTCTAAGGAGGGCTTGTTCTCTAAGATCAGGTCTGACGCCACCACTCCCATTCATAGGTCACTGGACACTATTAAAATACTAATGACTTTTTGGTCCCTGATGGTCCAAATCAAAGCTGAGCCTGGTGACCTTGAGGTGAAACCCTCCATACACCAATTACTTTCTTCTGACCCATCCAAGTGTGCTCCCTGCAGTCCTGATCCCTGACATCTGTCAAGGAAAAAAGTGCTGAGACCCAGAGCTCTGCTTTCTCTATCCCCTGGTAAAACTGCTGCTTTTTCTGAAAGTGCAGCCACAGACCCTTTTTCTTTAACAAAACACTTCTGCAGTCCAGTCACATCATTTCCAGGATATTTTACTTGCGACTCCAACCGTGCGTTCTACAGATGATTCATAAGGAAAAGAAAAAAAAAAAAACCTGCATATTTATTCAGCCAGCTCGTGGCTGCAGGGCAGGGGTTTTAGGCAAGCAAGGAATTTTGTGTGGAAATCAATTCTTTGTGGAAGTCAGTATATTACGAATGTCCGTGCAACCAAAATTCCAGAGAGAAATTACCTCCCTGAGCATGCCAAAAACCTGGAGGTATGCACTGCAAGTCACTAAAATCAAGTGCCTGACGGTTTAAGTGTCTCTTAACTGTTACAACTCTGCTGGTGTAAATATTTCATGAATTTCTTTCAGATAGCTGGGACTCAAACTGTTGACCTTAAAGATGACATTAAAGCCTGGACAGTGTTCCCAGCACCACTCCCACAGTTTGAGAGTTGGGCAGGATGTGAGCAGAACTCACAATGTGCCTGCTTTGGTGTGGGCCCGCTTTGCAGGAAAGGGTTTGGAAAAGATCTCAGCAGGGATGGAACAGTGGGAAAACAGTGCCAGAGAGATGCAGCTTCACCTCTTTGGCGCTGTGGAGAATGGCAGGATTGGGTGACATGAAGAAACAAATGCATTTACCAGCAGTGTGACAATCAGTCACTCCTCTGACACAGAGACACCAGCTGAGCTCCACCCCGTTCATTCATCTGAGCTGTTTCCCACTCCTCAACACCAAGGCAAGAAAGGAAAGGGAGGTTCTTGCTGGATTTCCTAAACCCAGTCCATATGTTGTTATGCATGAGCACTGCATGCTGGCTCTGGCGTTTCAGGGCATTGAATGTTTATGGGTTGGAACAACAAAAAGGCCAAAACTCACCAGGGTCAAGAGAGACAACATAAAAAGATAAAAACCTACTTTTCGAATTATTTTTCCTGCGCACAAAAAGAAAACCAAGGACATAGGGTGGATGTTTCGGTGAGAAAAAAGCCAACATCACAGAGGACCATCTTCAGTTCCTTGCACTGATAGCATGTAAAAAAACCCAAAAAACAGCCTGCAAATGATATTGTCCATGACTCTAAAAAGTGATAACCTGGGCTTACACATTGTGTTTAAAAAAATTATGCTAACCTTGTAATAATCATTTTGCACTCATACTGTCTGTGTATAAAATTTAGTCTAACAGCCTGATTCACCAGTGCACTTAAGAGCTTAAGTCAAATGGAAACCAGTGGGAATTGGGTCTCCAAATGTCTTTGTAGGCTCAGGCTTGAGTGACTGCTCTGTCCCAATTTCCAGACCATTTAGGCCACCACTGAATTTCAAGGAAATTTAAGCTCTTCAGCCACCGATACAAATTTAAGCTCCCAAGTAAATTGCCTAGTTATAAAAACATTACTGCAGGTCTCACTGTGGAAAGGCTTAACCCATCATGCACAGAAGATGTTACACAGCTTGGACCTAGAGCTCTCTACAGTCCCTGCCTTAAAGATTGCAGCCAAGTTAAAACCAGTAACCAAAAGATGGAAATCTGAAAATAAACGAAAAGCAAACACAAAACCAATAAACAAAAAGACTGACAAACGCCTAAAATTAAATTCTAAACTGGGAAAGCTTCTATTGCATGTTCTGGCCTGAGAACCAGGCAGGTGGAAGATGAGTCTTTCTCATTACATTCTTCAAATTTCCCCAACGAACTAAGATTATAAATACCTAAAAAGCTTGAGTCATTTGATCTGAGAATTTTCATGAGAGAAAAGGTGTTGGGACTACAGCATCGTAATGCTGGTGCTGCACCAGCACCCCGGGAATTTAGTGATTATTATTGCACTAAGGAAAAGTCACCTGTTCTTTTACCAGGGAGAAATATGACCTTTTTCTCTTAATATCTCTGTGCTTTGCTGCCTGCCTGAGCACTGCATGGTCCTGTTGTACAGTAGGAGCAGTTAATAACAATTTTAAGCTGGGCAACTTCTTTGAGTTTTCTTTTTGCTGCTGTGACTCCTCAAATATTGCACTCCTCAGGATGATGAAGGTCATCAGCAACCATCTGAGGGCCATCTGTTACCCTGCCTGGAGCAGAACACCTCTGGAGAGCAGAAGGGACCCCCTGATATTGGGGTACCCAGCCACAGATGTAGCTCTTTATATCTGCAAACTCACGTGAGCAGAGGGGGATAAATAAATGTGCTGAAACCCAGCACAGGCAGCTCCCAGGAACCCGTGGAGGTAATTGCAGCAAACCTTTTCAAAAGCTGAGCCACTGGCAATGGAGGGAACAGCTCCAGGGTAAGTCAGTGCATGACAGTACAAAACTCTGTGCTTAGTGGAGCTGAAATTCTCATGATTCTGCCCGGTTGTTGTATTTTAAAACCATATTTGATGGCCTTAAAAATGATAAATATGGCCTCGAGGGAATTGCAGAAAAGTTCTCTCCTCCTTTCTCAGCGCTCCTGTCTTCATAAAAACACAGGAAATGGGTTGGTCTCTTTTTCACCTTCAAATTTAGGTGTAAATCTTTCCCCACAAAGAAGAAACCCCAGAGGTGATTAGGTCTTCACAAACAGTAATTAGTTTGGTTACTGGGGGTTAACAATAGAACAGGTTAGGATTATTTTTTAAATGAAAATATGCATTTTTCACTACTGAAAGTGTGGTAAGAAAGGTCAGTTTCAATGTAATTTCTTAAAATAGTTGAGAAGGAAAAGTGGTTTGAAGTGGATGAAAATAATGTTTTTCCACGAAACACATAAAAGTGATTCTTTATTCTGAAATGTAAGACTGAAAAGGAGTATGAACTAAGAGAAAGCATCAGAGAATTAGTGAATAAAAGTATTTTTTCTGAGCTCAACTTTTTGATGTGTGGCTGTTCTCTTTAAAAACCTGGTGCTTTATAACCATTTAAAATTTAGAACCTTCCTTTCTTTCAAAATCAATGTCATTTTCACAGGACAGGGAACATATTCTCTTTCTCATCCTGGAATGCAAATCTTCAGCTGTATGGGAAATGTGATTTTAAATCCAGACAGAGGTGTAATTGATGCTGCTGAATTTTAGTGTTTTTGTAGTCAGTCCATTAAAATTGAAAGGTTTTTTTTTAATAATGGCAGAAATTCTAGAGAAGCTGAGACTAAACTTTTTCCAAGTTTTCTGAATCTGTGAGCATTATAAAATAAAACAACATTTTAAAGTACCTCAGGATGAATTCTCTCACTGTAATATTCCATTCCACTCAAACACAGCAAAACTCTCAGTAATAAATTTACCCAGGAACATAATTTATTTTGTAATATGCACTTGTTTCAATATCCCATCACAAGCACAAGTTCTGACAGCTCAGCCAAGAAACAAATATTGTGTATGTGATCTCCCAGATAAATGAAGCTCTGTGTCTTTCTGATACCTTTGATTAGAAAATAAATGTTATGTCTTATACCAGAACTTCTTACCCTGATGTGGCTGGCAGGAGCCCTGACATAGATCCCTGCTGGTGACAGTGACTCAATATTGGATAAACCATCAGTTACAGAAAGGCCAATCACTATGTTGTTACTGATTTTGTTCTCCTCTTCCGGTCCCTCACCTTTAAAAGAAAAAGATATGAAGAGAAAAAAAAAAAAAAGATAAAAAAGTAGAAAATAAGAGGAAGAAAAAATAAAAATAAACATAAATGTACATATAGCTGGAAATCCTCTATTATCATGATTGTCATTTCAATATACACAACTCCAGGTGTTATATTCACATCTATTTCCCTGTACGAGGTATTATATGTGACTATACCACAAGTCATATATTCTGGACTGCAAGTTTATGATAAAAATAAATAAAATATGTATTATAAAGCAGATTTACAGTTGAGAAAAGAGACTCAGAGTGGTTCAGAATGGGAAAGAGGCTCACCTATGCACACAAAGGCATGCTCCTGGCAGTACTAGAATTCAAAGTCTTCTTTATCTCCTGTCTCCATTCACTGCATTACTTACATGTAAGAAAATTTCTAAACAGGCTGAAAAACACCTGGTGCACCTCTGCACAAAACTGGGGGTTTGCCCCCCTAAGCAATGGAGTAGGAAAAGAGAAAGGGAAAAATCAGTCAAGCAATTGATTAGACAACACAGACCTCTTGGGGAGCCCCAGATCTAGTTGCAGTATAGAAAATGGAAGAAGAAAATAAAATTATTTTTTTAAACTACATGTTAAAAACAATGGGCCACCCAATGGCAAGGAGTGGACAGTCCCATACAAGCCAAGTCCAGACAAGGACACATGGATAGGATAAGGGGAAATGGCCTCAGATTGCTCTGTGAGAGGTTTAGGATGTCAGGAAGGATTCTTCACCTAAAGGGTGGTCAGGCATTGGAACAGGCTGATCCAGGAAAGTGGTGGAGTCACCATCCCTGGGAGTGTTTGCAGCCATGGAGATATGGAACTTGGGACATTGGCAGGGTTAGTTTAATGGTTCAACTTCCAGAACCAGGAAGATCTTGAAGGTCTTTTCCAACCTTAATGACTCCATGATTCTATGATCAGCACTGCTGCTCTTTTGGAAGCAGAACAAAAAGTGGAATCCTGTGTTGGAATTCCTGTGCAATCTATGCATAGACCATTCTCTCTGGCCTACATTAACAGCAAATAACATCCATCTAGTTTTCTTTATCCAAATCACATCCATCTAGTTGTTTTTATCCAAAAGAAGTAATTATCTTCAAATATACCTCCTCAAATTTCTATTAATAATACAGATCCCTTTCCCAAATCATTACTACCCCAAATATAAGCCACTTCACAAGAAAACCTGTGCCCTTTGGTTTTTGGGATAGCAATAAATACTTTTAGCCTTCCCTTAGTATTTTGAGGGAATCAGCTCTCTCAATTTTTTCCAGTCTCTATGTACTACAAACAATGTTTCTACCAGAGCATGAAAAAGATCCTAAAGAAGTCCTTTTGACAGCCATAGAGGATTTTGAGGTTTTGACTTTCAAGCTCAGACCTTGTGTGTCAATTATTTTAAGCAGAGTGACATTTTGTGATGGCCTTGCAAACCCTCTGAAAATAAGGATTTTAGGTGAAATCACTGAGAGAATCCAATTCCAGAGCTGCAAAGAGCCGGCTGTAATAAATATTCCTTCATGGGCAACAAAATTATATATAAATTAATCCATCAGACCCTCTAGAGCTGCTGACAGTGAAGCCATTAAAAACATCTTGAGGATAAGGTGTATTCAGGCTGAAACTTCAGCTCAGAGTCCTTTAACTCAGACACAGATCTCAACACGAATGAGCCAAGGGATGCCAGCAGCTTGGAAGTCCTGTTCTGCTTCCCCATGGCTGCAAGGGCTCTGTAAATCAGCTTGGGCAAGTCCTTGCATCTCTGTGAGCCAGCTCTCTTCATCTGCAAGGTGTGTATAACCACATTTGGTTTATAATCTTCCCCGTTTAAATCATTATATATCACTATATATTATGTTTATACACAGCACCCAGCAGAGGGATTTGCTGTGGGTGGGGAACTGCAGGAACAGAACTGAAGGCTTTCTTTTTTTCCCTTCTGTTTATGTCATAATTGGTCATTTTTATCCCATCTCTTATGGAAAACAAAAATCGAGCTATATCTTTAGGTATTCAGGAAACGTGAGATCCCAGCAGAAGATGCTTGAAGTCAGTCTCCTGATGGTTAGTTAGGAGAAATATTTTGTTGTTTAACATTTTTGTTGCTCCAAGCTCCAATTTATTTAAGTGCTAAATCCTCTGGTTAACTTTTAACGTATGCTTTCATTCCATTATCTTCGACATCAAATGACTGAAGTTAAAGGTAATATTCTCTTAAATGCTTCATCGAGTTGTGGTCTTAAATATGGCATAATGACACTTTGCCAAAGACAGATTAATCAATCACCTAAAAAAAATCTAGTATTTTTTCACTGAAAAATAGTTGATTCCGATCAAGTGAAGACTGATCTGAAGAAAAAGAGCTGGCCAAATGGAAAGAGCTGATAGGAGTTATGTGTGGAATTGTGGGAGCTTTATTCCAAATTCACTGACACCAGAAATTGCAGAAGATGTGATTAAAGTTCTCAGAGTTCAGTTAAGGGTCTGAAAGCATTTCCAAGCAAATGGGAATCAGCAGAAGCTGCTGTTGTATGTAGTGAGGATATTTGCCTGCTTTACTTACCCAGGAGGACCCCATGGCCTGAAATGTTGTAGAAGACATTGCTGTCCACAGTGAGGTTGGAAATCCCTCTCAGATGGAGGCCTTGGCCAAAGGAGTCCAGAACACAACAACCACGGATGTAAGAGTCTGGGAGGAAGGGAGTGGTGTGAGCACAAATCACCCTGCAGATTGAGGGGAGGTGTTTTACAGCCCTCCTCTAGTCAGGCATGGTGACCTTCCCATCATCCAGATCCTGGCCAGGGCTGCCTTCTGCCACCAGGGAGCCCTGAGCCTCCTTTAGTGATGAAGATGGCACAGGTCCCTTCCAAACCAAACCAAACCAAACCAAACCAAACCAAACCAAACCAAACCAAACCAAACCAAACCAAACCAAACCAAACCAAACCAAACCAAACCAAACCAAACCAAATAATTTTGTTATTCTGTGAGAGGTGCAAATGTACCTTAGGAAGGGAAAATCCATTCAGCATCCTTAAAACATTCTTTGAGCCCACCTAACTTGCCCCTACCTCCATCAGTCTTCAGAGCTCTCACTTCCACAGAGGTGGATTTGGCATTTAACAGTGACAAAGGCAAAAGAACTTAATTTGTTCCTTAACCTCTGGGTGATAAAATTAAATGTTGGCCCCTGCAACTAGCCAGCCCTGAGTCATTGGGCTGGCTAGTTGAAGGGGCTCCCTCATGGTGTCTTGGGCTCCCTCATAGTGTCTTGGTGCATTTTTGGGCTCCCTCATAGTGTCTTGGTGCATTCATTTCCAGAGCTACTCTCTTCTACATGAAAAGGGCAGTGTAGCATTAAAAAAATATTATTTTAGGGAGAAGCAGAGATACAAAGGAAATGAAGCAGGTGAAGCCACTCTGTCACTTGATCTTAGACTAGAGATGAGGGGATTTTTTCACATTTAACAATCCAATTTGCCAATTAACTGAAGAGCCAAGCAGGTTTTGAGGGTGGGCAGGAGAAGGTGGGTATGTCCAGTGCAGGGAGCTCACCTGCCATCCAGGTGTTGCCAGTGACAGTCAGGGCACTGCAGTGATGCTGGAACGCTTGTCCCACGTGGCGGAATTGGACGCCCTGCAGCTGGAGCCGGCTCGCCTGGCCCTGGAAGGCCTCCACCAACACCACGGCCCCCAGGTCCCGAGAGCCCAGCTGCCTCTCACTTCTCTTGTACAAACACCCAGGGTGACCTAGGGCACAACCCAGGGACAGCTGTGAGTGGCACCTTCTCTGTGGGGTGGGATGTCCAGGGGGAGATCATCCCCCTGACCCAGTGAGGCTCCAGATCCAGCAGGGATCTGAAACATGGGCCCAAAGGCAACACAGGCAAACATTTTTGATGTTCCTCAAAATACGTCTGGTTCTTTCCCTAAAAGTCTGGACATTTTGGAGGGAAATATATCAAAACAAGCAGGAATCTGTAGTTTTATTATCTTGGACACCTCTTTGGAGTAAATTTTAGATAATTGTATGCATGAGCAAGAGGGATTTGACACTGATTTCCCTTAAATGAGGTTCTTGAAAAGGAGATTGGGCATGGGTGCATAGAACTAAACTGAAATGAGGCATTCTGGGTTTTTTTTGTTTTTTTAAACTCTGCTCTCCTGATGTTCCCTGCAGATGGATGGGGAACTGTTGCTACCCAGTTTCAAGACAAGAATAGAGATTAGGAAGAAATTCTTCCATGTGAAATTCTTCATTGTGAGGGTGGTGAGACTCTGGCCCAGGGTGCCCAGAAAAGCTGTGAATACCTCTGGATCCCTGGAAGTGTCCAAGTCCGGGCTGGACAGAGATTGGAACAACTTGGGATAGTGGAAAATATCCCTGCCCGTGGCAGAAGGGTGGAATGTGATGATCTTTAATTTCCCTTCCAACTCAACCATTCTTGAATCCCATGATATGACAAAAAATTAAATCACAGGGCGGGGTAAAATTCCTGAAAGGCCCTTCCATGGGTGTGAGATATTTTGCTATGAGATTCAGACTATGAATGTGTTACTTGGGTTTGTTCAGTGGAAGGGCAGAGGGGATCTCAAATTCCAGCACTGCCTGCTGATGCCCAGTAATGCTAATTTTTCTTTTAAAGAAGGTAAATTAACCACAAAAAACACTGTTCACTCCTCTTCTGGTGACTCCTCTGAGAAATCCTCCTATCCTTTAACTCAAATAAAAACCTCAAACAGTTAGTGCATTTCAGAGCCTATATTTATGAGTTCCACATGAAATGGACCATAAATCCATGAGTAATATAAGCAGCTGGCTGCTGGATATCAAATGAAGTCGTGTGTCACAGTCTGAAAGCCCAAGGCACTTTTTTTTAAAGGAAATCTTACACCTGGGTTGCCAGATAACCTAACTCTCCTCACATTATAATCACTGTGTCTGATTCTGCTTCTTGAATAGATGGTGTAAATCAGGAATCCACCTGTCAAACTCCATGGCATTTCATACAGGTAAAACTAAAGGAGAACTGAGATATTTAACATTTTTCACCATTGATACTTTATGCATCACCTGTTATTTTTTCCTTGGCAACCCTAAACACTAAACAACGTCTCAATATTTTACGCTAAAGAGTACAAACAGCATTGGGCTGTTTTGTTTTTCCTCCTTCTTAAAGTGACTAAATAGTAAACACAATTAAAAATTTAATATTTTATGTACACTGAAACATGTTTTCAGAAGATACTCTCTTTTCTACACCCTTAGGCTCAGGCAAAACTAAAGGGTCTTTCCCAAGATGGCTTGAAACAACAATGTGAAAATAATACATCTGAGATATTACAATGAAGTGCAGTTCAACTCCCAAGACTTCACATTTCAATGTCAAACAATGTTTGGAAAGACAAACTCTCTTTTCTGGCATTGGAATTATCTCAGAGTTATACTAGGAAGAAAGAGTTCTAATACACAGCGAGGCTGCCACAATGGGATTTTAATGGAGCAGTTTTCCTCCCCAGTACATTTCTGTGAGCAAAGACTTCCTCACCTGCATTTGCACACTGCCTGAGGTGGGA
The DNA here is from genome assembly GCF_028018845.1 of Melospiza georgiana. NCBI lineage: Eukaryota > Metazoa > Chordata > Aves > Passeriformes > Passerellidae > Melospiza > Melospiza georgiana. The sequence continues at coordinate 3,890,210 of NC_080432.1, read as the reverse complement.
CATCCTCTCCAGTGTGACATTTCCTTGAACAACCACCCTTCTGCTGATCAGTGCCACCACAGCACTGGAAGGCAGACCTTGGCCATTGCCCGATTCCTCTCCAGCACTGTGGGGGTACCTAACAAAAGACAAAAAATATCATCTGCACCTGCCAGATGGAGAGAATTACATTATTATTTCTTGATTTTTATGTTCATTACCATAGCCTCTCAAATTCTGAGCTGGTTTCAGTCCTTTTCTCAGCAGGGACAGTGGCACAATCAGTGCTAGATAGGCTTTTCCTTGTCTGATATTTGCTTTCATCTTTTTGTTTCACAAGCTCTCAACCCTTCCTTAGATTATGTATATAATATTATATTGTGTTGTGTTATTAGGAAAAGGCTTTTCATCCAGAGGGTGGTTGGGTGCTGTAACAGGCCCCTCAGGGAAGTAGTTACAACCCCAAGGCTGCCAGAGCTCAAAAACACTTTTGGATGACATTTCTAGGCACATGGTGGAGATTTTGGAATTTCCCTTTGCAGGACCAAGAACTGGATTCAATGATTCTTGTGGGTCCCTTCCAGTTGAGGATGTTCTGTGATTCTATAAGATTTACAACAATATATTTCAGCCTTTGAATTCTCTTCCCAAAACAGGTTTGGGTGAAAACCATCAGGACTTTTTTCCTCAAGCCCAAATTATTTCTAAAAATAATACCCTTAATCTTCCTGGGCATTGGAGTTAGGTTGCCTCTAGATAGATAATGTGAGAAGTGCAGTTTTCAGTCTGTCCAAGACATGCATGCACAGTAGATGAAGAAAGTGTAGGGCAGTGAAATTAACACTCTTTGGAAATATAGAAGCAAATTTCCATAGTGAAAAAATTCACTTTGAGTGTATTACTTAAGAAAATCAGTCAAGGAGAGAGGATTTTTTTTTTACAAAAGTCATACATTTCTTCTGAAAAATATGCACTTTCTCAAGGAATTGAACATACAGGAAATTTCCTTGTCATTCCTATACTGACACCACTGGACTTTACTGGCCATCAGTGTTTTCTGCTTCAAAGGTTTTCTGAGTTCCAAGGGGATGATACAGAATTTAAACATAGAATTTAAACATTCAGGATTGAACGTCCACTACCTTTAGGGGGAGTGAGGAACTGAAATATCACTGGCCACCTTTATTAAAGGGATTTATATAGTTATTATGTCCCACAGGGAACGGCAAATCCTGACTTTGATCAAATTTTCTCCTTGTTTAGCTCTCTGCTATAAAAATCTCCTGGAAGGATACCTGAGTGGTGATCTGAGGTGCAGCTCTGTGTTGTTCATAGACTGGATTACAGCCATTTCCTCCTGCTGCTGTGCATCTCCAAGGCCTGAACTTCCCACCAGGATTTCATCACCAGGTTGCCAATCAACAGGTTCCTGGAGCACCAACCGTGTGTCGCTGGCATTAGCTGATGATTTCAAGTGTGTGAAAATGACTTTGGGAACCCAGCCTGAAAAAAACAAGGGGGGGAAAAAAGTTAAAAAAGTAAGCCATTCAACTTTAAAAAAATAAAAAAACTAAGAGGAGTAGCATTGTCCTGGTTCAAGGATGGATTGGACAGGGCTCAGAGCAACCTGGTCTAATGAGAGGTGTCCCTGCTGATCACAGAGGACTGCAATTAGATGATCTTTAAGGATTCTTCCAACCAAAACCATTCAATAATTCAATGATTCTATGAAATCTGTGTGTAACAAGCCCTAGCAATGAAAAATCTTGCCCTATAACCCTCCTTTCTTCACATAATGAAGTTTGCTTTAACTTTTGACATTTCTCTCTCAGGCTTTGGAAAAGATTGGTCCGGTGAGGTCCAACACACTGAACACCAGCAGGGGAGAGCGTGTGCCTCACACATCCACCTTTGGAATACTTTTATTCCCTCCCTTGCAGTAGATCATCATTTACCTTTAGCCCACAGCAAGGTACTGAACTCCTTGGTCATACTGCAGGAAAGTAATAATAGCAGAAATCTCTGAGTGTAGAGGTTGCATCCAATAAATCATTTCCAAATTATTTTAAGCAAACTTCTTTGTCCATATCCTGTTTCACTTTCTTGTTCCCTATACTCCAGTGTCTTAATTACTTATATAATAGTGTCTCAACTATTTCCTTAATGAAGAGGGAAATAAGAAATAGCACCTTCAAGACAACAAATTCACAACAGAATCACAGAAGAATAAAATCTTTATACTCTTTTATCTTGAAGTTTACGTGAGCACCTGCTCTGTGTGTCAATGACGTACTCTAAACCTGAGATAATTCTGTATCATTACATTTTCTTAAATCAAACTTGAAATTTCTCAACTTCCAGCTTAGAAAATCTCCCAGACATTTCAAACTCTTTTGGAAGGCATCAAACATCTCCTGCTGTTCAGCTCAGCCCTGTGAGGTGCATCTGGCTTTCTATGGCCTATTCTGGGCTCCTCAGGTCAAAAGAGCCATGGAGCTCTTGGAGTCCCGTGCAGGGTGATGAAGATTATGAAAATGATGGAGGGACTGGAGCATCTTCCTGAGGAGGAAAGGCTGAGGGAGCTGGGGCTGTTCAGCCTGGAGAGGAGGCACAGCTGAGAGGAGCCCTCAGCCCTGGGTGTCCCTGTGTGCAGGGAGGGGCAGAGCAGGGCCCAGGCTCTGCTCCAGGGCCCAGCAATGGCACCAGAGCCACGGGCAGGGACTGAGCCCAGCAAGTTCCACCGGGACAGGAGGCAGAACTTCTTTCCTGTGCAGTGACCAAGCACTGAACAGAGACCAGAGAGGCTGTGGAGTCTCCCTCACTTGGAGATATTCCAGAACTGCCTGGACTCAATCCCATGCCCTGTGCTCTGGGATGACCCTGCTGGACCAGGTGAGCCAATGTGGTCCCCTCCAACCTGACCCATCCTGGGATTCTGGGAAACCAATTCAGTAGCTGAAATGCAGTAGGACACATAGGGCACTGGAGGTGCCAATGGAACCGGACTGGAATGACTCTGTAGCAGCCCCCAGACCATGTGGACCCTGCATCCTCAGCACCTACATCATTCACCCTACAGCTCTGCTTCTATAGGGCCATGCTGCTTTTTAATGCAGACCTAGACAAAACCCACCTTTCACCATTCACAGACATTAAAAACCTCATCCTCAATACAGCTCAAAAAACCCTCTTAATACCCTCCTATGTGCATTATTTTACCAGCAGCACTCTTCATTTTTATTCATTTACCTTCCTTCTTTCACTGAGCGATTCTCGTGAATTTTTAGGGCTGGCATAAAAGCCCAGGACTGGCAGCAGCCATCTGCATGTGGAGCACTGCACAATTTCTCTCCAGCTCTGGACATTTTGTTTCTGGTGTTGATTTGTGTGCCTGTGTTAATGTGTGTTCTCATGCATCTGTGTCCAGACACACAACTGACCCCTGTGGAGTTCATCTGTCACCCACACTCCACAGCAGCACTGCTGGGCAACAGCTCTTGTCACTGAGGAGTGGGAAACACCATTCTGCATTCAAAGCATGCTCCAATGGAAAAGGCTTTTTTCAGGTTTTTTCCACTTTTGAGCTCTGACTCAAAAATTTTTACCAAAAATATTCTCAATTATTTAGGGTTTTTTATTCTAAAAGAATATTCAAGGCATCCAACATTCCCCCATTTCCTTTATTTCCTTGTTCTTGTTTTTCACCTCTTACTGTGTTCAGCTACCTGTCTCCCATTCCACAGTTTGTTGTATTCTTTTCCCTGATCTAGGCAGGGTGGGATATTTCTCTGCATGTTCAAAATCTACTCCCATTTTCCAGTAAATTCGGTATATTTTTGTTAGGGAAAACCAAACCAAACAAACCAACCAAACCAAACCAAAGTGGGATCTAGTAGATCCCACTTTCACAGAATCATAAATTCATTAAGATTAAAAAAAGACCTGTGAGGCCATCAAGTCCAATCATTAACTCAGCTCTTTCCTGTCTACCACCAACCATGTACCTAAGCACCACATTTATCCATTTTCTTGCTTCCCATTTATATTCCCACATACAACACCTCCAGGTCAGAATCTCCTCTGCTTCCAGCAGCACAAGTGACACACAGGACATGGTCAGTGACACCTTTCTGGTGTCAATGAGGGACCATAACTGAGGCTTCTTTGCCTTAATTATAATATATTCCTACTGAAAACAACTCTATTTTGATTAAAACATGCAAAATTCATAAAATAACCTCCAGTGCCTGGGTTTGGGCTGTGCAACAGGTAAATAAATTACCTGTTTGAGGGTAAAACGTTTAAAAGACCAACAGCTGTGGTATATTTAAATTATTTCTTCCCCCAAAATGTACTGAGCAGAAACACTCCAAATGCTGAAAAATAGATGAATCTGTATAACTCCTTAATTATTGAACTCATTTTTAATAATTAACTAAGTACGAGTTGGAAAAAAAAACCCATCTTGAGATCTAAAGCAGAAGTGACTTCATGTTAAAGGTACAGGACAGAGCCTTCAGACAGAAAAAGCTGTTGCAGGCAATACAAAAATTGAGTACTTTAGTAAATGAATTAATAGAACACCCTTAAATATGGAGCAGAGAAGAATGGTGCAGCCTAGACATGCAAGGGATTTGAAAATTAATTCCAAATTAATTAATCACAGATCTTAAGACTGGGAATATCTTGGCATCATGACTCTGGTTATGCTTCCTGTTAGAAGCATAATGTGAAGTTGCAGTCTTGTATGGACCTGGTAAAATTATTAAAAATGGAACAATTCTGATGTGTACAATGCCACTCTTGATGAAAAACAGTATAAATTTAATTTCTTATGGCCTCTAACACAAAACATTTCATAAATCAGTGTGGGATGATATGTCACTTACCTAGGTGGTTTCACCCAGTCCTAAGTAGTGATAGGAGACCAAAAGCTACTGATAGAACAAGGAGAAAGAGCTTTAAACTATGAGAGGAGACATTTAAATCAGATATTAGGAAGAAATTCCCAAGTCAGAGGGAGGTCAGGCCCTGGCACAGGTTGACCAGAGAAGCTGTGGCTGCCCCTGGATCCCTGGAAGTATCCAAGGTTGGATGAGGCTTGGAGCAACCTGGGATATTGGAAAGTGTCCCTGCCCATGGCAGAGGGTTGGAATTAAATGAGGTTTGAGCTCCTTTCCAACTCAAACCACTCCATGATTCTAGGTAGCTCAACAGGAGATGTGAATTTGACATTTACAGAAATATCTCCAAGTCACATCAACACTGAGCAAACCAGCAAATTGTGTCAGGGCACACACCTCCAGGGTCACAGGAAAATCTGTCCACAGAATGTAAAACATGCACTGGACTCAGTGGTGTAGGTTTAAACAAATTAGGCCATTATTTACAATCCTTTGATTACAAAAGACATGAGCATCATTTCCTCTTCCAGCTGCACAGTGGGTTGCTGAAGGGGCACTGAAAACTTCATTTGGGTGTCTGAAACCCAGCTTTGAAAGCAGCAGCTACTACAGTTGGAAACACTGAAATAAAGTGGTTTGAAAGAAATTACTACAGAGTAAGGAGAGGGGGTCTGAGAATTTACATGACAAGATGACAAGGTGCTTTCAGCGAAAACAGATGTCCTTGACCTGAAAACAAGAGTTTTTGGAGTACATGTTGTTACCTAACTTTAGACACCCTGGGAACCTCCTAACCAAAACTGACACCAGGCAGTGTGAGCCCCATCCAGAGTCAGGCAGAGCTGGAAAATAGGGTTTACACGTGGGAGTGTTGGTACAAACTGGAATCTTTTAATGGTTTTAAGAGAACTGGTTCCAGTCCTAAGCCTGCCATGGATCTGTTGGTATTTCTCCCAAAAGTTGTTTAAATGTTTTTTAAAAATTTCCCCTTTTTGTCATAGGAGAGCAAGGTTTGAACCCTTCTCCTCTGACACCCAGGACCATGCTGCATCTCATTTTTGCTTCTTTTTACCACAAATTAATTAACTCAGTTGTGAACACATAGTTGTTTAGGGTGTTGACAAACTATAAAGCTCTTTTACACCTTCTGACTGTTTATTAGCATTTTAAAGTTGAGGTAATGAGATCCCTTTATTCCACAAAAGGAATTTACGAGAACTGCAGGGCTCAGACACAAAATCTACTTACTGGGAATGTACAAATTACAGTGCAGATAATTTGTCAATTCGTTGTAGCTATACTGTAAATCTTTAGTGTAAATGGGAATAGGAGCTTTCAGTTTCCAGGAACAAAGTGAAAAGTAAACTGTTTTCCTTCCCCACAAAAAAAAAAAGAAAAAAAAAAAAAGCAAAACAAAACAAACAAACAAAAAAAAGTAATTTTTCAAGAGAAGGTAATAATATAATATAATATAATTCAATGGACTACAATTGTTTTTATTTTTTTTTTAAAGAATATAAAACCCCTCACCTATGGCAGGGAGTTGAAACTAGAAAACTTTTAAGGTCTCTTCCAGCCCAAACCAATCGGTGACTCTATGATTGTCTCTGGTAATAAAATACAACACACTTTCCCACAGCATTTCGGGTTTCAGACTATCATAGAAATATAGCTTCCTCTTCATTGTCATAATCCCTTATTATCATTCCCTTTTCCTGACCCAAAATGCACTTCCTAATCAAACTTAACTTGACTATTCCTAAAATTTTCAAATGCCAAAGTGATGACTGGCAGTACTGCCATTGGAAACTGGTGCTTCAGGAAAAAGATGAGTTTTTTGAAATGTATTTTTGATCCACGGCAAAGACATTTTGCTGCTGTTGCTTCAGTTAATAAAACAAACCATAAAAATAATAATGGATTAAATTCTTCAAGTTGAAAGGAATAGAAAATCTTTTCTGGGAAGCCTTTTTAGTCAGGATAGGACACAGGTGTGCTGCTACAACTCTCTGTGGCCAAATGGATCTTCAAGTGGCAGATCCTTTATTGAGGACTAGGAAAAAATATTTTATGAACCTGGAATTTATACTTTTTTTCTTAAAAATGTCACAGCTACATCAGCTCTTGCAGTGACTACTCCAGTCACTGGCCATAAGTGGTTTGTTTTAAAAAGGGAATAAAAAAAGAATGAAAGCTGCTTTCCTATCTTTTCAAATGTGTTAAAAAACATTTGCTTGAACTGTGAGCTGTCAACTCTGTCAGCCACTGCACTGAGCTTTTCATTCCCATCCCGGGTGAAATGGAAGGTCCTTTCTGATTTATACCTGCTTTTTAACCCTTAGGATTTATAATTGTTAACCCTTGGGATACCCAAGAGTTTATCAGCTCTTTGACAAGAAGCTGCGGCAGGACCACACTGAGTATTTTACTTGGGCTCAAAATCATAGTTTGGAATCAGAGTCAGAGGATGGTTTGGGGTGGAGGAGACCTTTAGAAGTCATCTAGTCCAGCTCCTTTCCTCCTGCTGAAGGAGCAGGAGCACCAGCTGGATCAGGTTGCTCAGAGCTCCATCCAAACTGATCTTGAATCTTCCCTCAGTGAGCAAAAATGAAAACTCTGACATCATCCAGACAAGAGGCCAAACGGAATAACTTTTATGTTCTCCACTGGGAGATATCCTTGAAAACGACCTAGTCCTGCTGAATGTTTCCTGTTCATGAAACTGCCCTTTTAACTTAAAGCATTTCCACCTGAATATCTTTCAACAGCACCTGGAGAAAGCAAGGATTATCATGTTCTTTTCCTGGAAGTGCTCAAGGTGAGGTTGGATTGAGCTTGGAGAACCTGGTCTAGTGGAAAATGGATTTGCAATGATATGAGTTTAAGGACCCTTCCAACACAAACCATTCCATGATAATAGGATCTCACTGAGGATTGTTGCCCTTTTCTAACAATTTACATTGCAAAAACTGTACCTTCCCTGCATGATGTCCCAGAAATGCACAAATTTCCACACATTCCCTTTAATCAGAGATTCCCCAGTCACTTTGCTAAGTCACATCAGTCCTGAAAACAAGGGGAAAGATGTAATATAATGCCATTGCATAAACCAAAATCCATGTTCCACGCCTAGAATGAGCTCACAGCCAAAGATGCTGTGGAGGAAAAGTTCTTTAGACAGTTCCAGGAACAAAGAGCTCCAGCTGTGGCAGCCAAGGACAGGGGATCCTGCAGGGAGCTGCAGACATGATCTAGAGACACTTTGTGTGATTGCCAGATCATTTCCTGTGCTGCTGTGGAGTGAGACACGGCATCTCTCCCTGCAGGAGTGGCAATGTGGAGCAGCACAACCATTGCCAGGCTAAGATCAGCTCCCTGTGTCCCCAAAATGTGGAGGAGGAGAATTCAGCACCAGGAAAAGTGAGGGTGAGCCCAAAGGGAGGGTCCCTGCCTGGCTCAGCCTGCAGCTCTGGGCAAAGCCAGGGCTGAATCCAGGCCCCTCAATTTGCCAAACTTCTCAGAACCACAGAATTACTCAGGTTTGAAAAGACCTCCAAGATAGAGTCCAACCTGTGACCAAGCCCTGCCTTGTCAACTAAACAGAAGCACTGAGTGCCACGTCCAGTTTTTTCTTGAACACTTCCACCACCTAACTGGGAAGCCCAAACTTCTTAGCTTTTCTCCTATCCAGGGTGAAAATTAACCCTGAATTTGCTGCTGGGTGTTCTCTTCCTTCAGCCAATAACCTGGGTTTTGCTGGCACCAGAATTGGAAGCAGTATTTTGATGTTGTATTCAAAAGTTTGAAGGAGGAAATTATTTAATAATAATTTATTAAATAATTTAATAAATAATTAAACAATTAAATGTATAATATGCCTCCATATTTGTAACAACCCATAGACCTGCACTTGATCAGGAATCACAAGGAAATTATATATAGGTATATTAGCTATGGTCTATATATGTATTCTAGTCTATCCTATTTTATTGTATTCTCTTCCTGTATATAGTGTGTATTGTATTATATTGTACTAATATCTTTTCTACCTATATATATATATTTATATATTTATCTTTATTATATAATTCAATATATTATATTATATTATATTATATTATATTATATTATATTATATTATATTATATTATATTATATTATATTATATTATATTATATTATATTATATTATATTATATTTTTATAATTATATATAGATTTATAATTTATCATTATATTAAATTCTATTTCTATATATAATATATTCTATATTCTTATATATATCTTTATGATATAATATATATTAGTGTCCATCTCTTTGTCCCCTTTGCATCCTGTTTTTCCCGGTAAGATCAGCACCAAAACACAAATCAGCTGATTTAAGCTTAAATCAAAGACAATAGATGCATTTCTGCTAGAAAGAAGGGCAAACTGTGAAAGACACAGCAGCTTGCCCTGAACCCAACTCTTTTTTTTTTTCTCCCCCCATCTGCTAGGTCTTTAAAATCTAATGGTCATCTTATATTTGTGAATAAGAAAGTGAAGGCACAAGTCATTGTACATTAGTTACTCCATGGGAAGTGCCTAAGTGCAGTTTCTTACCCCTGGTGAACACGAGGGGATTCAAGGCAGCTCAGCCTTCTGTTCCAGAGCCATCTGCTTTAATGCATCATGTTAAAGTCAAGGTCTTAGAGGGGAAAAACACTGTCACAGGAGAAAAAAATACTCCTGAGCCCCCACACAGAATAACTGGCATTTAAGGAAAACCAACCTATGGAAGCAAGCTCAGAAATCAGGAAGTTCAGGTAGTGAAAAATAACATTTACTGAGCAGATGCATTTCAGTAGAGTAAAAAATATTTTTTCCTCTAACAGATCTCTGCACCCTATCTTGAATCCCTCTGCTACATATTTTTTTCCTCTTATTTTTTTCCCCTGGGAAGCTTTTCTTTTTAATATGTGAGTAAAGCAGAGCAAATTCTCTCATGTTGTCTATGATCTCTTAATCTCAAACTCAGCACAGATACATAACACTGCCTAATGGAGGCAAAGCAAGAGGCATTTGATTAAATGTTTGATCTCTGGAGGAATGCACAGGCTTTGTAGAGCACAGTGAACAGCTCACAAATATTTTGTGTTTTATTATTGATTAAAAGCAATTAAAATTAATAATTGGTTCAACTGATAAAAAAATACTTTTTTTTTTTCCTGAGCTAACCCTGAAAAAGTATCAGATTGCTGTGGCTGCAGAGAAATCTGGGATAGAAGGCATGCAGATTTATCTCTAAAATATCATTTTCTCCATTGCAAATGCAGGGACATTCCTGTCAGTAGGATTGGCCATGATTTCAGAGCACTCTAGTGACTATTGACACCTCTGTTTAAATTATCCTGATTACAAATAAGTTATTAAACCAAAACTGTCAGGACATTGTTTTTTTCTTTACCACACACCTTTTATAGTTTGGACAAGGTGAATGCAAATGTTTTTAATCTGAAGTGTAACATTTTTCATCTAAGTGAGGGGAATACATATTTTTAGTCAAAATTCAGGGAAGAAGCTCATGGAATCACAGAATCTCAGGAGGTTTTGTGTTGGAAGAGACCTTAAAGATCACCTAGTTCCAATCTCTGCCATGGGAGGAACACCTTCCACTAGAATAGGCTGTTCATAGCTCGTATTCTTTCCCACCAGAGTGCTAACACAAAGTTTTAGATAAATGCCTAAAAAAGAAGTCTGGTCTATTTTGGAATGAGTGACAGTCTGTTTCGTGGGGATGCAATGGAATAATGACATAGCTACACAGGACTGCTGGAGATAAAAATATATATTTAAAATATTTCAGTTTGTGGCAACATCTCTGCTCTGGAGCCAGGCTGGGAGAGCTGTGGGTGTTCAGCCTTGAGAAGAGAAGGCTCCAGGGAGAGCTCAGAGCCCCTTCCAGGGCCCAAAGAGGCTCCAGGAGAGCTGGAGAGGGACCTGGGACAAGGTTGTGGAAGGACAGGACAAGAATAAATGGTCTTAAGCTGAAGAAGGGTAGGTTTAGATGGGATATTGGGGAGGAATTCTTCCCTATGAGGGTGGTGAGGCCCTGGCACAGGGTGCCCAGAGAAGCTGTGGCTGCCCCTGGATCCCTGGAAGTGTCCAAGGCCAGGGTGGACAGGGCTTGGAGCAACCTGGGATGGTGGAAGGTGTCCCTGCCCCTGGCTGGGGGTGGATGGTCATTAAGGCCTCTTCCAACCCAAACTATTCCAGGATTCCATTATAAGAGTGTTAGGACCACAAGATCAGGCTGTCACAAGGACAGTTTGGGTGCTTTTTGTTCTGATGCAACATCTCCACTCTGCACGCAGTTCCTGGTTCCTGCCCCTCATTCAGCATCCACTGGTGCCTCCAGCTTCCCTGGGAAGGACAAAGGCACAAGAACAGCCAAGGCCACCAGGCTGAACTCCTCTCCCGGAGCTTGTCAGGAGAGTTTCTCAGGGAATAGAGCGCGAACGGAGCTGGAGACAGTGATAAATTTCCCTTCTGAACAATCAATAAAACTCTCTCAGCCCTGCTCAGGCCCCTACTGCCATAATTACATTGTCAAAAAGTGGAGTTGCCCTGGCTGGCTGAAGCCCCCTCTCCAAGTGACGGGTGACTGACAGGCAGTTTATGGGTGGCACGCTCTGACTGGCAGGGGAGTTGGCCAAAGCCAAAGGCAACAGTGAAATTTCCCAGTCTGCTACAAGCACAGGAGCAGAGGACTGCCACTCATGAGGGAATTGTGGGAAACCCTTAGTCATATTAACATATCAAAGTGAGGAGCTGACAGCGCTTACTAAACAATCTGAACTCAACCAGAGCTGCAGAGCATCCCCCAGCACTCCCAGCCTGAAAGAGAAAAGGAATTAAAATATGCTCGGCCCTGTCTTTGCCAAGACAGCCAGGAATTTGGAAACCTGCTTATTTAATGATTTTGATCTGAGATAACATATATATTCGTGTGTATAAATGTATCTCACAAATGGGTATTGCAAAGCATGTCAGCCTCTTTCACATATATATATTTATATGAAAGGGGCTGTCATGCTCTACAATTTGTTCTGTACCACAGACCAGACTGATGCTAAATTGAAGACAGAACAGCAGATTTTTTTTCTCCATGTAAGCAATTTGAACCCAGTAAAAGACCCCACTACTTTCTGTCATGTTCAGAAGCAGGCTTCTACTGCTTCTATGTTAAATTGCAAATTACATGGTTTGAATGAGCAATAATTGCAGCCATGCACTGGGGCTGCACATTGAGCAGAGCTTAAAAGTGACTTCATAGCTACTCTGGATATGTTGAATAAGAAATTGATATGATGTCTTGAATAAGAATTGATTTTGAGTAATAATAATAAAATAAGAGTTGGCATTGTTCAGCCTCAAGAAGAGAAGGATCAGGGAGGACTTAAACCCCCTTCCAGTGCCTAAAAGGGCTCCAGGAGAGCAGGAGAGGGACTGGGGACAAAGGCCTGGAGGGACAGGACCAGGGAAATGGCTTCAAACTGACAGAGGGCAGAGTTAGATGGGATATTGGGAAGAATTTCTTCCCTGTGAGGGTGGGGAGGCCCTGGCACAGGGTGCCCAGAGAAGCTGTGGCTGCCCCTGGATCCCTGGAAGTGTCCAAGGCCAGGCAGGATGGGATCCTGAGCAACCTGAGATAGAGGAAAGCATCCTTGCCCATGGAATGGGGGTGGACTAGATGGCTTTAACATCCCTTCCCACAAAAGCCTTTCAATAATCCAACAATTTATTTAAAAAATTGAAACCAAGAGTTTTTTCCACTAAGGGTCAAGCCCCATTTGACTCTGTATATCTCCATCCAGGTAATATTTGGATTGCAGACCTCATCCTCTTGTTTTCCTGGGAATTGAAGACTCACTGAGAATTATGGCACTGAGTAAAATGGATAAATTATCATTGAGAAAAGACTCGAGGTACTGATGTGGATGCCTGGGTTTGCCGCCCTCCATCACATTGTCCAGGTAAGACTGCAAAATGTGCTCTGCCCTGTTTGTCTTCAATTTTGTGGGTGATGGAGTCACCAAGACAGAGTTGATACAGGCTTGGAATGGAAAGCAGCAGCAGCACAGGAGGCACAGCTGCCAAGAGTTGCTACTGGTTTTTCCTACATTGCTAGAAACAAAAAGCATGGAAAAGTGAAGGCTCATGCTGTAAAGGGCTGACAATCTAAGGACAAAATCCTGGCTTACAGGGGTCAAACCAAGAAGAGAAGGACACTTTAAAGTGGCAGAAGACGCAAAAAGTGAGGCAGCAAAAAGCTGCTATGAGGCAAATTCAAATCTCAATACTTTTCTTTAAAAAAGGGGGAAAAATGGATGATTAACCAAATTAATCCCCTGGAAAAAGCCTCTAAGGAAGAAGCTGGTTTCTGTCTCCCTTGACATCCTCAAAGACCAAGCCTTTCTGGAAGGCAAGCTTTAATCTAAGGGGAATTTCTGAGCTCAGGGCTGGGATAACTGTGTGAAACTCAATGGCCAGTAACAGTCAATTCAGCCAAGATGCTCTAATAGCCCTCCTTCACAGAGACCCTTCAGGAAATGGGGTAGAAACACTCTGCAAAGCCACTTCACTGAAATTATTGAAGCCTTTTACAGGCAGTAAATAATTGAGCCTTGCTGTGTCTCAATGAAGGGATCAAGAGCACCTGACATGGTGCTGAAGTGCAGCCCCACCTCTCCTGCCCTGCCAGGAGCTCCTTCCTCAGCCCTTGCTCATCTCTCCTGATTCACAAAACCATCTTCTCACTGACTCCCCTCCTAACCCAACCTCTCCCAGCCTTGCTCAGTTCCTGTAAGCTGGCAGGATGATAGAACAGAGGCACAACTCCCTCCCTGCCTGTGCTCTGATGATATCCTCGGTGCCTGACATCACTTTTGTCCCAAAGCCACATGTCTCTGTGCTCAGACAGCAACATTTCCTCCTGGAGGGCACAGGGTGGAAGTTCAAGACCTGCTGGAGGGTGTGAACATCACCAACAGGAAGGTTGACACACAAGAACAGGAGGAAGGGAGATGAGACATTCAGATGGTTTTTCTTTTTCTTTTTTTTCTTCCTCCTCCTCTATGAGATGTAGAGCTTTTAAAAATAGCCCAGTAGAGAAGAACCTGAGAAATGTGCACCAATGTTCTGAATCATGCTGAGTTTGGACTTGAATTCCATGTCCAAACTCCTGCACCAAGAAATGGCCATTCTATACCTATATTTCATAGTCTTCAAGAAAAGCTCCATATCTAAATTTTTCTATGCCACAATATAAGAATGGTGTGGAGTTGTTGGGATGGGTCCAGAAGGGGCCATGAAGATGTTCTGAGGGCTGGAGCCCCTCTGCTCTGGAGCCAGGCTGGGAGAGCTGAGAATTTTCACCTGGAGAAGAGAAGGATCCAGGGAGAGCTCAGAGCCCCTTCCAGGGCCTAAAGGGGCTCCAGGAGAGCTGGAGAGGGACTGGGGACAAGGCATGGAGGGACAGGACACAGGGAATGGCTTCCCACTGCCAGAGGGCAGGGATAGATGGGATATTGGGAAGAAATTGTTCCCTGTGAGGGTGGTGAGGCTCTGGAAGAGGTTTCCCAGAGAAAATGTGGCTGCCCCTGGATCCCTGGAAGTGTCCAAGGCCAGGTTGGACAGGGCTTGGCACAATCTGGGGTAATGGAAGGTGTCCCTGCCCATGGCATAGCTGTTGGAACTAGATAGGTCTCTTCCAACCCAACCCATTCCATGATTCCACGAGAATCATGACCAAAGTTTTGTCAATTTATTTTTCTTCCAAAAACGTTTTTTTGTGTGTTTTCTTTGTTTCTTGTTTTTCATTTTTACAAGAAAAGAAATGAACTCACCATGAATGGAAAGGGTCCCATTCCTCACTGCCAGGAATTTAACTCCATATGGAAGTAATGGTGGAGAGTGGAGGCTTCCATAGAGATAGATGTGTGCTTTGTGATGGAAAGGGGCCTCAGGGGATCCCACCTGGAGCTCTCCTCCATCAGATACCAGGATGTAATGAGCATGCAGTTCTACAGGTCCTGGTCCAATAAACAGGAGTTTGCCACCTGAAGACAAGACAAAGAGAAAATACAATCATATATTCAGTCAGTCATTCTCTCACAGCCAAAAGAACTGGAAGAGGTAAGTAAACAAAGGGGTTTGCATTAAAATTAAAAAGTAAATGCTAAAATGTTATTGAATTCTGTAAAATTTCCACCTTGCTCTTTATTTCTCTCCATGGATTTATCAACCCTTTAAAGACCCAGTTAATTCAGTCCATTTTTTGATTGTACAATGGTCTGCATTTCTAGACTTGAGCAAGGCCAGTCAGCCTGGGCAGACTCTCCAACCACAGCTAAAGGAAGCTGGGTTTGGAAAAACCCAATTTTAACCAACTAAGTCACTTAAGGTTGAAAAGGGATATTTCTACTTAATTTGTATTATGTTACTTTTAAGGTTACAAACTACTTGTAACTTGGAGAGGGGAGAGGAAAACTGCTTTGGAACATAAGAACTGGCAACTTGTTTAGATCAGTGGTTGATTTAATCCTGCAAACTCTTCCAGCCGCTGTTCAAAACCAGATGCTTCCAAATACAGTGTGAGACACGTCTCCCTCTTAGCTGGCTGTGGGTTGATCTCCCCATCCCATAAAAATCTCATTTTAATCCCTAATTAGAGGTTAGCTTCACCTCAAAGTATAAGGTTTCAACTGCTTGCCAACATTTTCCTCCTACTGACTATTAGTATAACTGGATAAGATTTGCCAGTAATAGAGAACTGGTCTTTGGAATTTTTGTGAAATTTGGTCTCAACAACTTCTTGAAGCAATGAAGTCTGTGGGTTAAATGCATAGTGCATGAAAAACCATTTCCATCCAATTTTTTTTGACTCAAGCTCTTCAGTTCTGTCAAATGCCTCCCTTGTTCTTGCCCCTCATGAGCTGAAAATCCCAGTCAGTCACCTCAGATTATTCCATGATCTCTTTCCATATTTCCTCTCCTGTGAAGGATGCTGCCACTTTCTCTACAATGGATGAGGACACAGTGGACTCTCATTCATTTTGTCACACTGCACATGGGATGTGCCTTCCTAAGTCAAGCCAAGTTTCCATAAGCGAATAGAGAAATTCCCCAAGTCTGGAAGCTCCACACCTCTTACAAAGGGTCTACCCTGCTCCCTCCCTACCCTGCTTGTGTGAAGTAGCTGATAATTTTCCTAGCTTATCCCACGGCCAGTTTGCTACTGGTGGGAGCAGTTTTTGATGGTGATCTCTCTACCCATCACCCACTTGTCTCTCCTCACAAATTCTTCCCTGTGAGGGTGGGGAGGCCCTGGCACAGGGTGCCCAGAGAAGCTGTGGCTGCCCAACTCTGGAAGTGCCAAAGGCCAGGCTGGATGGGGCTTGGAGCAACCTGGGATAGTGGAAAGTGTCCCTGCCCATGGCAGGAGGTGCAACCAGATCATCAGGTGATCTGTAAGGTCCCTTCCAACCCAAAACATTCCATGATTCCATGATTACACTGCAAATTTTTAGCAAGAAGAAGAATTCTTCTTCTTGCTAAGAATTTTTTTTTCTAAATACTGAAATTAACCCAGATATCTGGGTTAATTTCAGTATTTAGAAAAAAAAAAAAAAAAGAGAGAAGTTCTAATATAAAAAACAGATTAAGAACTCTCTTGATCATTGCTTGCCATTGCTCAAATTCTGCTTATCCTGATTTCCTTTTTTATTCTCACATGGAGGGGTTTTCCTTGTTTCATTGATTTCTTGAGCTTATAACAAAGTCTTATAACTTAGTCCTCATTTCTTAGGCTTATTAAAAATAGTATTTGAATAGGGACTATTCATTAAGTATTTTCTTTCCAAATTTCATTGCTTTACACAATTTTTTACATAATTTTTTACAGAATGTGCTTAAGGAAGGAAGAGATAAATCTCACATTTTCTTGCTTATAACCACTGGGAACCACAGGTTTGCTCTCAAAAACATCAACTCTCCTATATGTAAATTGTCTCTTTCCCTAGACATACTTTTCTACCTACAAATATATTAGTGTTGAACCTTTCTACAGAGAATCTTTGTAAATTATACTGCATGGATTGTGAAGAAGCAGTAGAAATTACAGCTTGTTTCATGTAAAATGACACAAGATATCTGATTCCAGCAGCAGTTTTAAAGCTGGAATGAGACTGGACCTGTTGATTTTAAGAATGTGTATTCTGAAAGAATATTTAAGGTTTTCATTCTATTAACATTATTTGGCAATAAATGGATTGCTGGTCCATCTTCATCTTGTGATATAATTTACCATCCTGTTTCTTCCCATACTGAGAACAGATATATTTATTAAATACTTTTGCTTTATAGCAACAGTGTTAATAATTTTATCACCACAATCTATAAATGGAACTGTAAATCACTGTGATTTATTTCACTCCTAACATAAAAAAGACATCTTCCCTAAGGTCTTTATTGACTTTCTATGCTCTATTCTCAGTGAAATACAGTAATTTCTGTTTCCACTTCTCTTCATACAATTTTTAATAAGTATTTTAATTGCTGCCATGCTGTACCATTGAACCAGGAGGGCTGGAAGACAGTTGTCCTATCCTTTGATTGCAAAATCACAATGCTGCCTCAAACAAGATTTCCCAAGCTTCAGTCACATATTGCCTATTCAAAATTTTCAAGCTGCTGATTGAAGATTTTCTGCATCTTTTGTGGATTTCTGAGTGTCTGAGAAGCTTGGATGCTGCTGACTGCTCTGGGTGCAAGTAGGAGCAATAGCCCCACCTCATCCCAGGAGCAGCAGGAATTCCAGCAGGATCTGTGCATGCCTGGCCTGCAAGTTTGGCCCTTCCAGAGGGAAATCAGAGTCACTGGGATTGACAAAGGCCTTTAAGATCACAGAGTCCAACCATTAACTCAGTACTGCCAAGTCCACCACTAAACCATGTCTCCAAGCATTTTTTGAACACTTCCAGGGATGGTGAATCAGCCACCGCCCTGAGAAGTCTGTTAAACTCTTGGTCCTCCCTTTTGGTTAATAATTTCTTCGTAATATCCAATTTAAACCTCCTCTGGTGCAGCTTGAACACCAGAAGCCCTCATTTTAGGAAGAAATTCTTCCCTGTGAGAGTGGTGAGGAATTAGAACAGGTTTCCCAGAGAAGCTGTGCCTGCCCCATCCCTGGAGATGCTCAAGGCCAGCTTGGATGGGGCTTTAAGCAACCTGGTCTAGCTTAAGGTGTCCTGTCCACAGCAGGGGGGTTGGAACAAGATGGTTTTTAAGGTTCCTTACAATCAAACCATCCTATGATTGTGGAATTTGCTGTATGTGACTTTTTTACTTTCCCTTAAAAACAGCAGTCAGACACAAAATTTAACCCTGAAAAGCGGCAGATCAGCTTCACTCATGGTCATTCCACAATGCTGTTGTCCCCTGGATCTTTGCAAAGCTTCTGAAAACTTCCCAGGACAAATCTAAATGGTGCTCAGTCTTTGGGAGAAAATACAGTGAAAAAGTAAAGTTCAGCTGCTGAGGATGAAAGAAGAGCAGCACCAGAGAACAGAAAAGAAAGCATTAGGAGGGACTCGTTTAACCATTTATCAAGCCTATGTGTAAAACAAACTCTGGCTAAACTTACAAATTCTTCTGCCCAAAAATTGCATATTGTCTCTCTACACCTCTGTGGTTTTTCTTGGGTCAGAATAAATATACAGCTGCTGCTTTACAAGGTTGTCTTCTCCTTTTTTTAAAAAGAAAATAAAAGTTATGCTTCCTTCTTTTATTGCACTTGACCCCTTCCCTGAAAGCAGAAAGCAGGAATATTGCTCAGCGGAGCCTTTGGCTGTGACCCTCAAATTGTTTGTTATGGCTGCACAGGAAAGCAAAGTCCTTCACATGACCTTGAGGGTGATTTTATAAAAATCAATCAACCACTGTTATGATGGCCTCCCCACCAAGCAAAATAAATACAATTAAGCCCGTAATCACTTCTGTACAGTAATGTGCAAATTCAATGAGTCTCTTTAGGTGGAGTGAGGGAGAGAGGGGAGAAATATGTTGAGGCTATTTGATACTTTGTGAGAACATCAGAAGCACCATTCTTCTCAATTAACCCAGCAATTAGCCTCCACCTCTGCACAAACAGAAAAGAAATCTTTCTTTATCTGTCTTTACCAAAGAGGGGAAAAAGAGGAGGAAAAGAAAGAATAAAAACAAGGCAATTCCACACGTCCCACAGGAGGGGAGAAGCAGCCAGACCAAATAATTTAAAAAAATTTAAAGTAAACAAACCTAATAATAAGGTGGGAGGTTTAATCTGCTGAAAGAATAATTAATTACAGCACCACTGGTTTTGTAAAAAGAGATTTACCTCCTGAAGTCCCTGGGAAATGGTGGAGGACATGGTCAAAAATAAAGGATTTGGAAAGGGAACGTATTAACAATTCTCTCTGTCAGGTGTCCTGGACTCACTCATGCAATGCCACAGGCCAGGTATCCAAAATATTAACTACGAAAAGAGCCTGCAACATGCACATGTGAAAAGAAAAGGAAAAAATAAAGGAAGGAAAAAACCCAACAAAAACAAAACCCAAAAAAAATTAACTAGAAGATTGGGAAGACTGGTGCAGGGAGTTTCTCCTTGCCTCTGTGAAGCAGATTCACACTTGCAGACACAGCAGTTTATATCCCTCCTCAAAAACTTCATTTTAAATAAAAAAATAATTCTGAAACAGATATTCTCATAATAAATAAAAGCAATGTTACTAACTTTCATTTAGGTTGTGATACAGACTGTTTTAGAGATTTCCTGAAATTGGAGGGAAGCAAAGTCCCCATTCCAAAGGATACCTTTTGCATGGAGGCATTTTGAGGCCACACTTTGCATTCACTGTCAATATAAGATATTTTTTCCTAAAGAACAGCTCATTAGGGAGCTGGGATAAAAGTAACATATTTATATTTAGTTCAACTTCAGCAATTCACTTCCACTTCAAATTTGATTTAATTCTACTTCTTTATGTAAAGCTCAATAACAGTGTTAAAGCCAGCAAATTACAAGAAGAGTGCTGGATAATCTTAAGATAATTTTTTTTATATAAAAGTAGCAGAAGAGTATCAACAAAATGGTCTTACATATCACCACTGTGTCATAACCTTCAACTTCAAACTTCCTCTACATGGAAGAAGATTTGCAGATTGAAATCTTATCTCTTCACCTGGACTACCTCTTCCCATTGCGGTGCAGGGGAGATCTGCTCTGGTTGCTCCATGACCAGGAATAATTCATCCCCACAGCCTCCAGCTTGCTCTTACCAACTCCTCTCACTTGGTGTTTCACATGACAAAGCCACAGAATTCCCCATGAGAATTCCCCAGGCTCAGGATCAGAAATTCTCTTTCTGGCCAGCATCCCTCAGTGGCAAACAGCAGAATGCCACTGCCAGAGCTGGAATAGCTTTGCTTGATCCTGTATAACCACAAGGCTTTAAAGTGCTGGCAGCCCCCTTACTGCTCATTATTCTGCTCCAAGGATATCCCTGGTAGCACCTCCAAGCAGGAAAAAATAAACCCAAATCAACTAAAATCTTGTTGATCTTGTTGCATACAGAAATAAAAATACAAAGTTCATGATCTTTAGAAAAGACAATTAATTATTTCATGGATCTGTCACCTGCACCCTGTTGACATGCTCACAGGACATTCCAATGAACCATGAAAGTTGTTTGCAGCTTGGACCATGGATGAACAAGATGCAAAGGGGAATTTTGTTATATTGGCCCCATCCAAAAGGCTGCTCAAACTAAGAGTCCAAAATTCATCCTGCACCCCCCTCAAAATGTTCCTCCATTCATAGCACACAGGTACAGATCCCAGATAAGTTCAGAATTCAAATGCCTGTGTATTTCCACCAGGACACCACTAACACACTGAAAAGTTAAGCTTGTATTCCAGCACTTTGTTGGATGGACGCCTTAATCCATCCCTGGGAGAGGAATCAGCAGCTGCTTCAGTAGTCTCAGACAGAATTCATTTCCCCAGCCTGACAAGCCTTTGTTTTTTGGCTTGCTGTGCTCACAGCCATCTGTTCAGATGGCACGTGCTCCCTTGGAAACTGATCAGGCTCTTCCCTTAGAGCTCAGGAGACGAGTAAAAGGCAATTCCAACCAGCATCCCAGAAGGTGCTGCCATAGATGTATCTCCTTCAAAGAAATCTTTCTACTTCTTCAGCTCTTAAGGGGCCTCCGAGATACTTAACAACACCTGGATGGATTTGGAAGAGGAGAGGCGACTTGGTGGGGAAGAGGTGCAGACACTCCAGGGCGTCTTCAGGCACATCTCATATCATCTGGGATATAATTGAGGAACTTCCAAGTGAGCCTTGTGAAGGCATCAGGTAACACCACCCACGGGGATGTGATGAAAACAAAGGTCCTTGGGCTGTCATTTCAAGTCCCCAAGTGACAGACATTCATTAGGTGCACATTTGGAAGTTCTTCCCTCTGAGGATGGTCAGGCCCTTGCACAGGGTGCCCAGAGAAGCTGTGGCTGCCCCTGGATCCCTGGCAGTGTCCAAGGCCAGGCTGGATTTGGCTTGGAGCAGCCTGGGACAGTGGAAAGTGTCCCTGCCCATGGCAGGGGGTAGTCCATTCCAACCCAAACCATTCTGTGACTCTGTGATTCCCTCTTTCCTTGACAGTGATTATGGTGCTGCCCCGGTGCTGCCCAGGGTTTCTGCTCAGTCTCTGCCAAAGCTGTGTTCAGTTCCTTGGCCAGGATTAACTTCCACACATCTGCCCACTGTGAAACATCCCACAGGAGTCTTAAGAGCTGCTGAAGTTGCAGCAAATCAATTTAATTTTCAAGTGGGAGTCCTGGGAGTCCAACATGCATCCCATAAGCCCATATGGAACATGATGGCAAAAGAAACCTGCAGTCCACACCCAAACATGAACCATGGTTTGCAGCAGGGAGAGGATCTGAAAAGACCCAGACCTTAAATTGCTACAGATTCAGGGCCTTAAAACCCTTCCTCCAGGAATGCCCACATCTGTGAGTTGCACTCTACTAGATAACACTGAATCCCTGCAGAAAAATATTCTGAAAAATAAACAACTGTTGCCTTCCACAGTTTTTCACAAAACAGAGAGGATTCTAAAGCTGTGAGACTAATTATCGAAGGCTCACCGTAACAATGTAGGAAAATATCACACAGTGGCAGAGAGAAATAGAGCTGACTTTTCTTCCTTTTAAATCTCAATTAAAAAATACATTGGATGAAATTTCCCATTAGCTGGTACTATTTGTACGTCCCATGTTCTTTCTTTAATTAAAAAACATGCTTATTGCAATACTGCCAGAATCACTTTTATGGTATTTTAATTGTAATGTCTCTGCCTGATTAAAAAAAGAAAATATGAACTAGAAATTGCCTGCAAAAAAAAAAAAAAAAAAAAAAAAAAAAAAAAAGAAAAAAAGAAAAGAAAAGAAAAAAAAGATCACAATGCTTATCCCAAATGGATTGATAAAAAGGGCACATAAAACTCCATGACAGGAACAAGTTCCAAATATGCCTACTGACAAGGGATTTAAAAATTAGTTTAAGCACCAGCTGATGCCATAGAGAAGAAAACAGAGGGAAATTTTTTTTCCTTCTTTCAGTGAATTAGAACCCAATCTTTCTCAGCAGTGACTGAAGCACAGTTTATTTGACAACTACTGAAGTCGGTGTATCAGTTAATATTTGATGCTTGTTGCTAATACCATCAAAGAGGAGGAAAAGACACGCAAAATCAATATTTGTGTTTTCCTCACTCCTTGATTTACTCACAGGATCCATTCTGGCCAAAGTCTGATCAAAACGTGGGTTACAAGAAATTCAAAAATATTCACAGAATCAGAGAAAAACTGCACAGGGCACTCAGTACTCTGGTCTAGTTGACATGTTGGTATTTGGTCAAAGGTTGGACTCCATGACCTTGGAGGTCTTTTCCAACCTAAATGATTCTTTAAGTGAAAATGGATCAAAGCAATCCTCTCCCTTATGCCTGCAAGAGTGGCTACCCCAAAATTGCCTTTGCAAAGAGTAACTGCCCAGGTGGGGATCTTCAATTCCACTGGGGTGTAACTGGGAGTGCCAAAATTCATCTCCAAGGGACTCCTGAATGACCAGACAGCTTCATTTTTTTTTGTCTCCAGACCTCCCTAGACATTTATAATTTAAGACAAAGGCAACAACACATGTCTGAGGTATCAGCCCATCAAACACAATGTTCCTCCAGTGTAAGCCCCATGCAAAGGAAATTTCCATCTGTCCTGGGTTATCATAAATATTTCCATGCTTGTGATGCTGGGATTACAGAAATAACTCCAATCTGCTGAACATATAGAATTATCTACAGTCTGTCTATCTGGTATCTCTTCCCCAATCAGTCTTGTCTGAGCTGTTTCACAGCCTGACTATTAAACTTTCCACTCTCAATATCCACATGTTCATGCCCTGCTTATTGAGGAGGAGGGAGAAACTGCTGAGCTCTTGTGGCAGTGAGCAGAACCCAGCAGCCTAATCCTATTTTTCTATTGTTTTGACCTCCAGATCTTCTGCCCAGACAGTCTGGTCATTCCCAGAACCTCTATATGTCTGGGGCTGTATGTTAATGTGGCCAAAGAAGGGTCAGTTTAAGGCTGCACATGAAATTCTTGATCTAACACTCTTTAAGTAATTCCTGCAATGTTGAAATCATCAAAATGGGACAACACAGGGCCAGTATGCAAAATCCTCATGGTGTCTTAAAGAAAGGAGAATTTCAAGAAATGGGCATGTAAACATGTGTTGGGTTTGCTGGACATAACACCAGAAAATGGGCAGTGTAGCAGCAGTGTATTCAGTAGTGTTTCATCATTTTTCCATCCACAAAACCTTGTATTTTCAGCTTATGAGTGCACAGCCAGCCTGATGCTGAGTCATGAAAGCCAAAGGGAGCAGAGCTACAATTTAATCCCATTCTCCAGCTCCAGCTAAGAAAAGCTCTCCAGGTAAAACAGGAATGGGATGTTTCAATCAAAGCACATATCGACACCTACCTTAGGGGTTAGGGGTGTACTGCCATGCCCATCTGGCACCTGGGGGAAGTGCTTGATTATTTGATGTGCTCATGGGGTTGGTAGCTGTGCTCTGAGGGATCACCTGTGGTTCAGTTTGAGATGGCTGTCTATAATTCCTAAGATGAACAGGTCTTTGTTGATGTGTGTTTCTATCAATACAGGAGCATAAAAATCTCCCCTGAGCTGGACAGTTTAAAAAAAAAAGGGAAGATAAGGAAAGATAAATCTCAGCCTCATTTCAGAACAGATCTCAGCATGTCTTGATTCCAAATCTAACCAAGGCTACACAGCCAGAGAACCTGTGGTGGCAGTGGATGCAACAGGCAACTTCACAAAGCTCAGACAAAAAATTCCTGCAGGTTATAATTCTAAAATGTTTTATCCCTCTGTTTGGCATGTAACAGTGGAGAAAATAATGGCATCTAGAATATTCTAATGCTGCTTTTCTAACTGAATTGACTTTATAAACCAGGCTTCTTGGAAAACACGATAAAGAAGAGGAATGATTTGAATGTCAGATGAGCCAAAGCCATAAAGATACTACTCCAGACTTCATTAAATTCAATCAGACCTCCAGTAGCTTCATGAGGGCTGACTCATAGATCAAATGAGCCTTTGAATAGGTACAAAGCTCAGAGAGTTTCTTCTCCAATATTTTTCCCCAATTCTTCAAAAAGTCTGTGACTGAGCCCCAAAATCTTCCTCCAGATTTGCAGCCAAAAGAAATCTGGTGTTCTGACCTGTCTCATTTAAAGTATGGTATAATCACAATGAGGTTAAGAATAATATTGAATCACAGATTTAGAATTTTCACTGGGGGAAAGGATTGTACCAAAGTGTTTCACCTTTTTTTTTTAATCTTAAAATCTCAGCTGATTTTTAATTTTGCTTTTAAATGGGAGTGATGCCTGATGTAGCAATTTTTGAAAATCTCTGAGCCTGGGCTGAGCAAGTTCAATGAGTTTTGAAAATGTTCTCGTGATAGGGATAAACTTGCAAACTTTTTTCAAATTATCATTCAAATTTAAAATATAATTGTCAAATGCATGACTTTCACCATCATCCCAATGATAAACTAGTACCTTTGGTATCATTTTAGTAAAAAAGCAATTTTACCAGCAATAATCCTGGTCTTTAAACATGCAAAAACTCCTGCTTTCATTTTTTGATCTCTATTTCAGCAGAGGCTTAACTTTGTGCCAGCAATTTCACCAGCACAACTCATTCCCATAATACCAGCATGTGCACAGCAGCTTACACAACCAGGATCTAACTTTCAGGGGGGAAGATTTCTGGCATGGAATTACAAGTCCTTTAAATTCTTACTTTGACACCCACACAGAGATATGCCTGTCTCATTTTTACTCTGAGTCTAGGCACAGGTAAATAAACCCAGCAAATCCAGGGTTTCCCATCATAACTGTGCTCAGTTATTTACATTTTGCCCACCACTGGGCTCTAGGGTTTGGGATTATTTACTGCATTTGCTTGTTTTTACCTGCGATTCTATAATGTCAATAATTTTGTGAAGATGTTTGTGACACACCTGCCTCAAAGATGCCAAACAGAACAGAGTAGATTTTTGTTATCAGCAGTGCCATTATCACTGAACACTGCTCAGGACAGCAGCAATTTTGGTATACTGGGTAAAGAAAAAAGGGGAAAAAAGGCCTTTTTGCTTATTTATATTGTCATTAGGCCTCAAGCAGCATAAACAATTCCTTCTGCACGCAGAATATTTTAATTCTTGCCCTGTCCCCCATCACTGCCCCCATCTACCGAGAGCAGGCTCAGCCTGCACAATCATCTCCTCTAATGCTGGAGCTGGGGAATGAAAGGAGAGACCAGAGCCATGAAAAACCCCATCCCTGGAGGAAGAAGAGCACCGAACCCCCCTCATGCAGACCTTTGAGCTGCAGCAGGTTGAGGACACTGGTGGTGGTCCCCAGGAGCAGGGTCCGGCCGCCTTCTATCGTGACATTATCGCCATCTCGCGGCTGGTGGCCAGCAGGCCAGCTGGAGTCCTCCTCCCACCGGCCACACAACTGCAGGGCAAGCTGCAAAGAGAAACATCCAGAGAAGTTTCAAAGCTCGCCCCTTGCCATCTTTCAAGAAGCGGGTTTGCTCAGAGAGCAGCGGAGGAGATTCCAAAGCCGCATCCAGCGGTTTGTACAAGATGACTTCCAGAGGGACCCTGTAAAAGGCAAAGGAATAGATGGATGTTGGCACTGGAGAGGTGCTTGACCTTCAGGAATGCTTGTCACAATTTGGGGGTCGCCCCTTGTCTCGTTCTAATCTGGGGAATGAGGGATTTGCACCAGGACCCTCCACAGGTTTCTTGGTGTGTGTCTCTCTCTACCTCCCGAGAAGCAGAACTGCACTGTTGTTTCCTGGCAATGCCATAAAATAGCCTGAAGAGCTTGGAATTAAAACATCCTCCTGGATGGGCAGTATTTTGCTTTACAGGTTGTTTTTTGGTTTGGTTTTTTTGTTTTTTTTTTTTCTAAAGGCTCTCCTGCCACTCATCCTCATTTGGACAGACATTCCTCCTCTCAAGTACCTGTTTAGCTTTCTCTGCTTATCTGGCATTATTATTGCCTCTGCTTTGAGGGTAAGCACAGCAGTTCCAAATAAAGCCCTGAATAACTTGAAAACTGCTAACAGACTGACTCATGATGTGCCATGGTAAAGTGATTCCTGAGTTTAAAGGTTCCTCCTCATGTCTATACTTCAAACATGTCCTTTGCAGTGAAGGTTTTACAGAATCACGGAATTGTTTGGGTTGGAAAGACCTGAAAGGTCATTTCCTCCCAGTTCCCCTGCCATGGGCAGTGACACCTCCCACTAGACCAGGTTGTTTAGGGCCCTGATGGCGAATTTCTGGAAGAAGGTGTGAATTTTTTTGCCTGGACATCTGTGCACAAGTGTGGACATAGATATCCAAAACATATTATTTGGTCTCATATGTGGAACAACAAGAACATCCTCAACTCATCTGAGGCAGTGGTGGGGGGAAACCAGACATGGAAATATTTGTCATCCTCACTGGGCTGTGCAACAGAACAGCAGTGGAAAGAATAACCAAAACAGCAGTGGAAAGAATAACCTCAAGACAAAAGCAAAGCAGAGTTACTCCATTTTCAAATGGAGCCCATCAAGTGCATTAAAGCTTTTGCTCGGGAGCTGCAGTGGAGGTGAATCAATAATGGGGGTGTTATGATCGTTATTCTCTTTTACTGCGCTGTTTTCAGGTTTAGTTTCATGTGCCTGATGTTTTATAGAATATTTCCCATAGTGCTGTCCCTGAGCAACCTGGTCCAGAGGAAGGTGTCCCTGCCCATGGACCTTCAGATGAGCTTTAAGGTCTTTTTAACCAAAACCACTCTAATTATTTAAACGATTATAGACTATTTTAATTATTTTCACCAGGGAATGAGTGATGGTTCCCAGGCTAAATGATACAACTGGTTGATATCCACCCTGGCTGGATGCTGGGATTTCCTACAATCTATTCTATGATTTCTCTACAAAGGGAATTGATTCAGCTCAGAGTGAAGCCTGGGACTGCATTAACACACAAGGCAGTAAAAAATTCTTGGCAGTTAAAACTCCGGTGTCAGAGGGAGTGAACCACTTCATCATTACCAAAGTAAAATTATCGCATAGTTGCTAAGAGTAGTAGGACAAGTTAAATTTTCGTTAGTTGATATAGTTCAGAGATTTAGGACAAATTTCCAGCTGAAAGGATAGATGCCTTTACCCATTATCTTTCCAGAGAGGCTGTGAATTACTCTTCATTGGCAATGCTGTGAAACAGATTGCATAAAATATAAAACAGATCCACTGAAAACTAATTAAACTAAACAGCTAATTAAACTTGTTTTTATCTCAGAGGAGGGGACAGTTCTTAGAAAGGTGTGTACACTGCTTATCAAGACAGTTGTAGCATAAAATTACAAATTCCATAAATTCTTTTGTGGCACAAATGCTGCCAATGCTATCAGCATAACACTGGAGGAGGCAGCTGGGAAATGGTGAGATCCACAGGAATGTTTGGTTGAGAAGGTTTCCTGAGTGCCTTTAAGTCACTTTGACATCACTCTGACCCTCTGAAATCACTCAGAACCTTCCAACTAACTCTCATGGGCAAGCAAGGCTGCAAGGAGTGTGCCAGACCTTCTTGCTAGCACCACTTGCTAGCACCTAGTCAGCTGCTGATAGAAGCCCTGCAAGAGTTAAGAATAAACTCCTCTTCTGAATATTTGGACTTTTGTTTTTTCTTTTAAGAGGGCAACTATGGATTTCTAACTAGAAGACACTCCTGCTCTTCATCTAACCTTCTCTCTACCTAACATCAGCGTTTGAGCTTACTCAGTTCCTGCTGTCTCCTCTTAGAGGACTCAATATCTGTTCAGTTCTCCCAACACCATCTGGCACAAAAATCTCACTGTTCATACCTGACACTGGAATCACAGAATAGTTTGGGTTGGAAAGGACTTAAAAGATCACCTTGTTCCACCCCCCCTGTCATGGACAGGGACACCTTGCACTATCCCAGGTTGCTCCAAGCCCCATCTAACCTGGCCTTGGACACTTCCAGGAGTGAGACAACCACAGCTTCTCTTTGCAACCTGTCCCAGGGCCTCTCCACCCTCATAGAGGGAGAAAATGGGTTAATCAAGGTCATAAAATTCTCTATTTTTCCACCCAGTCCATACCTAAAAGTTTCCAGTGAGAAAATGCCTGGCTTAGGCCGCGGTCATGTGCACCTGTGTGTCTTTCAAGTGATTTCTCACTTGCAAAATCAATATTTTTAAAATATTGTAAAATCACTTTTTCTTCTTTATGAATAAAATTAAACAGATGAACATTAGCTAAATAACACAAGACCAGGAGCTGTTTATAATCACTTGTACTATCCTTGCATTACCACAGAGAGAATAAATCCAAAGAATCTGTTTTAGGAGGAGAAAAGTGGGTTTATTCAAGGAACACACTTTAAATTACCAGAGCACAGAGTGGGGTTAGAGGGAAGGCAGCTCTGTACGGATTGAGGAAAGACATCAAACAGTTTTGTTTGGTGACTTTTCTCTTGCAGTCCTGCACCCTTCCCTAAGATGAAAGAGCACCTCCTTAAGATCTTTGAGAGAAGAGGGTGTGGTCTAATACAAGTTTAGTGAAACAGACGCCTGCCCTGAACCACCAGTACATTTCCCTCAACTTTGTGAATCCCGTGTGATTGTCCTCCCTGATTTCTGGGAGAAAAGCACAGTGCAATCTCCTGCTGCAACAGAATTCTTAAAATCCTTTACAGAAGGCTGGTGGTGTTTATATCTAGCTCCACTTAAGCAGCCCATGGTAAAATAACATCAACTAATACACAAATTAATTGCACATCTCTCATTAAGCAGGGCTGGTGACAGAGTGACAACATCCCTCTATTATTTTTTTTTTTCAGACAAACAAAACTCTTTCTTTTTCAATTTTTCCCCTGCCTGGCACCCTGTATTTGACCTCTGGTGTTTAATTGAAATACTTCTCAGCCAGCCTGAAGAGCAGCAGCAGCTGCAGGTGCCAGGGCTGTGGCTGAGTGCCCACCCCACGTGGGCTTGGTGAATGAACCAGAAGGAACCTGCAGAGCCAGGGAAAGCTGTGTGTCAGCCACTGGTGCTGGGCATTTCCCTCCTGTGCTTTTCCCAGCTTCAGGAAAAATGGCAGGGAGCTGGAAAAACCAGGATGGGAGAAAGATGAGCTGGCATAAAGCAAACCCTGAGCTGTGAAGCTGGAGCTGGCTGGCAGCAGCTGCTGCAGTGGGGTGGCAGCTCCACACTCTGGCTTCAGTGTGCACCAGAGCTGGAAGGATGATTTGGAGGGAACAGAGCTTATGAGACCACGACATCTCTGCAGCCATCTGTGTCGCTGTCAGAGCTCACATCTGAACGTGGCCAATTTCAACGGGGTTTAACAGGAGAAGCGAGACAACAAAGATGCTGCAATCCTGCAGGGCTTGTGACAATCAGTAGATAAATTGGGGCATGAGTCTCTTCTGGTTGTATGCTTTATACAATGTAATGAGTTAAATAAATAATTATAACCTGAACTGAACAGGTAAAATCATCCCCCAAACTGTTGCAGGATGTGCCCTCACATCACACACCCATAGGAAACGCACTCTGGCAACATTTCACATTTTGAATCCAGCACAGCAGATGGCATTAACCCAGCAGGGAGCCAAACCTGCAAAATATGGACAGAAACCTCCTGTGGGTGGGAAATCACCACCAGAATTGGGAATCCCTAAGAAACCCCAGTTGTTCTTCCTGGGGCACCAAAGAGCAGAAGGAGCTGGGAAGGGATCTGACCTGAAAATTCAATGAATAGAGTCCTGCAAGTGCTTTCCAGCTCTGACATCCATTTGAAATGTGTCATGCACACAGGAAATTTTATTTTCTATGGAAAGTTTTACCCAGAGGTAATCTGGGCACTGGAACAGGTTCCTCAGATCAGAGCACCAAGCTGGATAGAGCTCAGAAGCATTGGGAGAAACCTCTCGGGCACATGATGGGATTTTTGGGGTGTCCAATGAAGGCCAGGGGTTGTACTCAATGACCTCTGCAGGTCCTTTCCAACTCAGAATATTCTGGGATTTTATGCACAACTCATATCCAGCCCAAACCTTGTGTACCAGGCCCATAGCTTGTTATAACACAGGTTAATTTTCCCTTCCCAATCATATCTTCAAAATAACTAATGAATTATATAAAAGTAAAATTACATTTTTGTAGCATACAATAAAATACACACAATCTCTTTGCAATTCAGCACCTTAACCCCCTTTCCTGCCTATTGCACCATCTTTTTTCATTTTCCAGGCAGATTTCTTTCCATTTTATGTTTTTTAGCTGCTGCTGTTGTCAGCCAGGCTGGGGTTGCCTTTCTGTCAGCCTTTGGGGACACATCTCAGGATCAGTTTGTCAGCTTGTGACTGCCAGGGCTCGGAAACAGCAGCAGTGACTGCAGCAACTGAACAAATAACAGTGAAAAACTTAAATTCTCACCCAGGTTGGTAAAAAATTCACAAATAGGAAGGATATAAAAATGCAAGGTTTGGGCTTTTAAAGGGTTGAGAAAGTCCTGTTTAGATACAGAATAGATCATTTGATCATACTTTGGGATAACTTTATAACTTTTTTAGTTAAGTGGGGTTTGTTTAGAGTAGACTCCCAAAAAAAGACTACAATAACAATTACAGGCACAAAGATAAGAGCTTTCATCCTCTCATCAGAAAATAAATTTTAAAACAAAACCAAGAAGCAGTGATTTACCTAAACACAGACCCTGCTTCCTACTGTGCTCACTAGTCTCCCTTGTTCCCTAGATTTTAAGGAGAAATTCTTTACTGTGAGGCCCTGGCACAGGTTATCCAGAGGAACTGTGGCTGTCCCATCCCTGGAAGTGTCCAAGGCCAGGCTAGACAGGGCTTGGAGCAATCAGAGACAGTGGAAAGTGACCCTGCCCATGGCAGGGGTTTTGAAAGAATGTTCTTTGATGTCGCATTCCATGATTCCAGGCTGTGGGTTCCACCTGGGGCATGCCAGAGGGAGAATCCTGAAAGCAGGAGGGTTTTCCCACCAGCTCCAGCCCCAGCAGGCAGTTTTATCCTTTCCCCCAGCCCCAGCTGATGGCACAGAAAGCACACTATGGTCCCTGCAATCTTTAGCAGGAGGAAGTTCTCCTGTCCCAGTGAGCGCATCCACGAATGAACAAAAGTTTGGAATGCTGCCCACACATCAGAGATTGACACCCAGGAGAGCAGCCTGGTGCTGACAGATTGCCATTTAACCAGCAAGTACAGAGAGCAAGTGTTCCTGTCCTCAGCCAGCACAGAGAGACAAGGTTAACATTCCCAGTGATGGAGTGCAGCGAGCATTTCCCCACGCCACACGCCCAGGACTCCACACCACATTTGAAAACACTTTAATTTCAGTGATGGATGCAGGGGAGCTCACTTTCCAGGCTGTGAACTCTTAACAGCTCCTCAGTTTAATACATCAGGAAAAGATTTACACCCCCTCACCCAACTCCCATCCACCTGAAGGAAAGAAAAACGTATATTTGGAGGAGACAAAAGAGAAAGGGGAGGTATTTTATTATACTGGATGTCTTTTACAAGGGAAGTATTTTCAGCCATCTGCTCTAATTATTCCTCCTGTATTGGCCACCATCTTCATGCAACAATAGAAATAATTATCTCCTCAAGGGCAGAAAAAAATATTTACAGAAACAAACAAAAGTTGATTATCTTTAGCTCCTAGGGAAAAAAAGAAACAAGCTACTTCTTAATGAAGGAGCAATTAGGAAGGTGGGTAGAACATCTATAATTAAACCAGACAAATTGGTGCAGGCTCCTCCCTCCTACACACACTTGAAAGGGATGCAAATGCAAGTTATTTGCTACAGTCAGTAGAATTAACAAGCAAAATGCTGCCCAGTGCCCAAAGAAGCTGAACCTGTCTCTTGGCATCATTCCCTGCCTCTCCTGCCTGTCACACCTCTAACCCTTTGCCAAATTAACTGGAAAATACTCACCACAACTGTAAAGCTGTGGAATTTCATTTGGCATGGGGAGGTCTTCCTCTGTATAACAGCATCCCCAAGACAATTTCAGGATTCTCATTCATCCTGTTCTTTAAAAACAGCCTCCTGCCTGCACTTCACCACTCAGTGTAAAAGAAAGTGTTTTTTCTATAGAAACCAAAACCAGAGGATTTTTGCAATCATCTTTTCATTCTCTGTAGTGTATAAAAATTTTGCTCTCTAAGAGAATGAAGGCTTATACATAGTTTTGTGGGAAAAATGGAATGGGGCCATCCCAAAGGGAGAAATAAGAATATATATATATTAGATATATATTAGAATATATGTATAAGAATATATATATAATAATAAGAAAATATCTTATACTGTGCAAAAACAAGTATAAAGCTAAAAAAAATATTCTCTGTACTAAGAGCAAAGCTCATTTTATGGACAAATATATGGATTTTGACTTCCATATATTTGGTAAAAAATTAGTAGAATTTAAGTGTTTGTGCTATGAAATCAATAAATGGCCAGACTGAAGATGGTCAAGGAACAGGCTGATCAGGGAAGTGGTAGGATCATAATTTCTGGAAGTTCAGAATTTTTGTTCAGAAAACATATAGATGTGGCACTTGGGGACACAGCATGGTGGTGGCCCTGGCAGTGCAGGGGGAATGGTCGGACCCAATGATTTTGGAGATCTTTCCCAATGTAATTTATTCTATTCCAATGTAAATTATTATATGATTTTTAAGGCTGAATTTCCCAAGGCTTCTCCAAGAAGTCTCAGGACAGAAGGTACCACCTAATGATCATTACAGGTGCAAACAACACTTCTTTAGGTAAAACCCACCCTGCACATTCCAAAAGCGAATTTTCACCAAAAAAAAAAAAAAAAAAAAAAAAAAAAAATTAAGAATTACCATTATTTTGTAGAGTTTCTCTCGCACATCCATCCAGCAATTCCAGAGAAGCTGCCTTCAAATCTTTAAGTTACCTGGACTGAGTTCTTAGGAAATCAGAATGCCAAAGGAGTCTAGTGGATCTTAAAATGTTCTCAGGAGCACCATAAGGGACTTTTATCAATGTGCACATCACTACAATATTCCAAGTTTGCCATTGATTGAGACATTTTTAAGCTGGATGTGAGGGAGAAGAAAGTAAGAGAGAAAGGAGAACCCCTGGAAAAGTTTGAAATAGAAAGTCTACTTCCATCTTCCCAGTGAAAGCACCACATTCACCTTTATCACTTTCATTTCATAGGATCATGGAATATCCAGAGTTGGAAGGGTCCCACAAGGATCATTGAGTCCAATTCCTGGCCCTGCTAAGGACACCCCAAAAATCCCATCCATGGATAACCTTAGCAGACACTGGTAACCAAACTGGGCAACAAAGGGAGAGAGATAATGGGACCATCTTCTTCTGGTTTCTGAAATAAATGTTTCCAAAAATGGCAGAAATTGTTGTGCTCAAATCATGAATCACTAAGGACATAGCCTTAGACACATTCAAAAAACAAAAGAATAAAAACAAACAAAAACCAAAGGAAAAAAAAAAAAAAAAAAAAAACTAGAGAAAGCAAAATATCTAGAGAACTATATGCTGTGAAAAAAATTAATCATTTATGCCAAAAGACAATATTATTCCCAAGAAGCCTGGAAGGAACTGTAGCTATGAATAAACCAAGCATGGAAATGAGCAGAGTGCTTCTGAATATACCTGCATGGAGAGGCTAAAACAGAGAAACCTCAGTTTTCCCTTATGAATTGGCATTCTTGACATGACTGCCTGGGAGAGGCAAGCCTGGAACACAACCCAATAAACCATTTCCAAAGCCACCAGCTGATGTTTTTATCACTCTCTGCATCATCTGCTGTCCTGTTACTTCATTTTACCCACTACTCCAGCTTTAAAATGCATGTGGGATTATCCCACCAGGTCCCTCTTTAATTACTCCCAAAGCATTGATACAGCAAGGATCAGGGCTGGGCTCATGGCTGGATATGTGGTGCACTTTCCAATACCTTTATTTTTAACTGAGATTGCTTGTACCCTGAGTTGAAAAGAAAGGATTATTTTTCCTTTTTCTTATTTCTTTTAATTTTAGCTGTCCTGCAGAAATCTTTCTGACTTCTGCTGAGTTGCACAGGCACAAGAAGGGAAGAATCTGGCTGGGCATGTTCTCTATGGGACTGATGAATGACTCTAGTCTCTCCCAAACTATTAGAGGATAAATCTGTTTACACACAAAAAATTGACCTGGGCTGGTGAGGTGGGACTAGAACCAGGAAACTGGCACGTCCCAGAGGTAAAAATGCATTTGCAGCCAAGAGCATTAGTAACTCAAGACCATAAACAAGCCACAGCATCATTAATTACTCAGACAGGGGCAGCCGCAGAAGCAGTGAGAAGACCCAAAAGTCAACTGTAAATAGTTCATCGAGCTGATTAGCTCAGGAAAAAAATGAGTGGGCAGTTTTGGAGGTCAGAGGCCATGGCACAAGTCAGTCTCAAGCCAGTTTGCAACTGGACAATGGCATGAGAAACAGCTTAATTCCTGTTAAAAAAAAAAAAAAAAAAAAAAAATCCCAAACAAAACCAGCAATACCGCTAAAAAAAAAAAAAAAAAAAAAAAAAAAAAAAAAAAGCTTTATTCAGCAGGGGAGTAATCACTGCAATTTTGAAGCACAGAAGGTAAGGCTCCTTGCTCCAGAAGTATTTAATTAAGGACACAGAGGATTAGTTAAATCTAATGGTGCTTTTACGGAGAGGATACTGAAAAGACATCATCACTGTTGTCAGGGGGCATATCCCAGGTATAGATGAGCCATCTTTGTACACACATACAATGAAACTCAACCAAATTCAATGTAAAATACCAAATAATGCAGGGATATGACCACTATTAACTCTATTATTAAACTCCACTCCATAATTAAACAAATCATGAGAACTCTGGGGAGGTCCCTGTCTCTTTACCACACATGAAAACAAAGTGCTGTTCTTAGGTCTCTCAGGGTCATGGTGGGAGTGTGAGCCTAAAATCAGAAATCTCAATTTCAGATATTAAAGAAAACACCCTGGAAAGCAGAGGAACTGTTGTGGAGCGCATGAAGAGCCTTGTTTCACAGAATGTGTATTTTCTTGTAACTCCTTGTTAATTCACAAGAATCTTTACAATGTTCATTTACAGCATAGTTATCAGAGACTGATTATTTACTATAGTGGAAACTATGCTAGTGCAGAGTTTTAAGCCCAACTTGCTGAAAATCCTCAGTGTAAACACATAGAAGAATTTAGTGCAACCTTCCAGTTTAGATACAACAGGACTGGGTTTTCCTTTCCAGAGCACTGTTAAAGGGCACATATAATTTACACATCTCTCTAAACCAGCCATTTCTCAAACTGTGGAGGCTTCTGAGATGAATTAAAAACAGCAATTTAATGGTAATGAGAAAATTACTGCACCAAGTTGTTTACACAAGCAGGATAACCAAGCCTGGTGACTGTGTCAGCCTTTGCACTGTGCAAATATTGTCTCCCAATTGAATGAGCTTGAGTTACACTTACTAATCTCAGAGCAAATATTGCAAATGCAAAGATTAGCTCAACAATTTGCCGACCACCTGCAGGAAAAGTAACCAAATTATGTCCTTATGTGTCAGCAAGCAGGATTCCTGAATGAGTGCTACAGTAAATGGGGTGGGAGGAGTGAGGCTCATCCACCCAACAGTGCCAGGGAGAGCTGATGATGGCTTTTTTTTGGATCAGGCAGGAAGATAAACAGAATAACAAAGATGTTTGGGATGGAAGAGACCTCTGGAGATCATCTAGAGCAGGTGACACAGGAACACCTCCAGGTGGGTTTGGAATATCTCCAGAGAGGGAACTCCACACCCTCCCTGAGCAGCTGTTCAGTGCTCTGACACCCTCAGTGTAAAGAAGCTCTTCCTCAATTTGAGGTGGAACTCCTTGTGTTTTAGAGTCAGCTGTGAAGGTCAGAGCACTGGTGTGGGATCCAGCCTTGGAGTTTTCCACAGCTCCCATGGAAGTATTGGGAATACAGGTGAGTTTATACACAAACCATCTCCATTGGTTTGCTTACAGGGGGTTCAGAGGGATTTACCAGGCATAGACTGAAAAGTGTTTGGAAGAGAGAAAACTGTGTTTAGGCTATAGCTTGGTCTGTCCTATGCAGAAAATACAGCAACCAGACAGCAAAACCACAAAATCCAAGGACAAATGTTGATTCTGCCTTAATTGCATCCACATCTCGTCAGCCCAAGAGTCAGGGCCATTGATTATTACTGGGCATGACCATCTACCCAGGGTAGGATCCAATGCAGAGCAGCAGCATTCATATCTTATATTATATATTATTATAATTCACTGCATCACAGGTATGACTTCAGGTGCAATGACGTGCAAAGGGCTTGGCCAGCAGCAGAGACATGGTTACTTCTCAAAGGTTCATCATAAAACTGGAAAGGTTTGAATTGGAAGGGTCCTTAAAGCTCATCCTGTTCCACCCCTTGCCATGGGCAGGGACACCTTCCACCTCCCAGGTTGCTCCAAACCCTGTCCAGTCTGGCCTTGGACACTGCCAGGGATTGAGCAGCAACAGATACTCTGGGAAACCTGTGCCAGGGCCTCCCCACCCTTTAGCAAAGAATTTTTTCACAATATCAAATCTAAAAGACTTTCAGCTTAAGGCAATTACCCCTTGTCCTATTACTCCATGCCCTTGTGAAAAGTTCATCTCCAGCCTTCATATAAGCTTCCTTTAAATCTTGAAAGAATCATTTCCTCTCACACAATGCTACAGGGATGCAAGATTTGGGACTCTCAGCAGCCACCAAGGCTTTCCTGCTCCTGCAGAAGTTGTGGCAGCGACCAACTGTTGCCCTGATTTTTAAAGATTTTCTAAGCCTTCTGACGTTTACATTCTTGTAGCAAACTTTCTCACACACTTTCTGTAAATAACTAATTTTTTTGCATTCTTTTATAAAAGAAATTTGATAAACTGTT
The DNA here is from genome assembly GCF_028018845.1 of Melospiza georgiana. Lineage (NCBI taxonomy): Eukaryota > Metazoa > Chordata > Aves > Passeriformes > Passerellidae > Melospiza > Melospiza georgiana. The sequence continues at coordinate 3,852,565 of NC_080432.1, read as the reverse complement.
AGTTTGTCCAGTATCATTGGAGAGGTGGCACTTTCACCCTCCAATCCACTCTCACTTTTAAAAAACTATAAATGTTAGAGTCAGAAAACAAACTTCCCTTCTCTTCACCCTGAGAGCAGGGCTGTGTGTGCACGCCGCGTTGTTTCGTGTCCTATAGTGACAACCAACAGTGCTGGTGTCTGACTTTGAAATGGAAATAACCCCACACCTGCCCCTCAGGTGGAGAATCTCACCCTGCACAGCTGCTATTTCAGCAATGTGAGCTTTTGGAGCAGCTCCTCCCCAGGCTGCGAGCTTTCAGAGCCCTCTTTCAAACTTGGTGTCCTGTTTAGCTTTAGCACATCAACAACATGCTGCCCTCAGCCTATCTGTGTGCATTATCTGCTGCCCTAATGTATCGTGTACTGAGCCACAGCATCATTACAGGTAAGTGCTCAGGTTTAAATGCAAACATAATTGCATAATGTGGTACAGCCAGGAAGAGTAATGCAGGAAATAGAGCCAGCTCCATCTGATAGCACAATCTGACTGGAACGCCGGCCCTTCGGATCAAACGCGCAGCCCCAGATGGGGCAACCAAGAATAAAAGTGCTTCGTGGTATCTTTATTGTCATCATCAAAAACACTTAGCTGCCACAAAGGTAAAAAGGTGAAGATGGGACTGGTACAGAAAAGGTCACAGAAGTAGCAGGGTATCACCAGGTTATGGGGGCAGGGACAGTGTCACACCCCAGCAAAGGCCACCTTTGCCCTGTCACTCCAAGCTCAATTTGCCAGTTCCTAATGGGAATCTGAGCACTGAGTGGAATTTAGAACACTGGCAACACCCATGCCATTTTCATGAAGTCAAGGGTGTCTCTTTAACTCTGATAAATCCAGATAAAGCCTCCCTCCCTACTGCACAAGGAGCTGCACAAAGAGGGGAGAACATTCCCACCACAAGACGGCTTCGAAATGAGAACATGTCTGCAGCAGATATGTTCACTTTAATACATTTATTTTATGTAGGTAAAATTAGAACTTATTCTTGATGGAACAGTACTTCCATCTATTTAATTTTTTTCAGTAGTTTGAGCTTACAGTGGCACGTGAAAGACAATTTCAGGGGTGCAGACAGCCTCACAACAGAATCCAGAAGGCAGCTGAAGTTAATTCAGTGCACTTTGAACCAGTTGGCCTGAATGAGAACTCCTCCACTGAAGAGAGCATCACACACGTCATGGGACAGTAACTGCTCTTGTCATTTCAGGAGCTTTTAGCCCAAACTTCATTCAAATCAGACAAGATGAGAGCCTATCATGAGAGAGAACCTCCCCACCAACACACTGCCCTCTGAACTGAGCAGCCTTTGAGTTGAAAGCACAAACTGCTGCTGTTTGAGCTGTAAAAACATCCCTCTGTCTGTAACAGGGCTGTAACAGTTCATCTTTGTTGGGAATACAGATGCCCCGCAATAATACACTCCATGGCCTTCACTCTCTGCCTCCCACACACACCCTTGTCTGCCTGTGAATCATTTGGCAGGATATGAAACCCAGGGTCCTTCCACCCAAGGATCCCTGCTGGCTCATCCTTACTCCAGTATCTGAATTCATACAAATGCTAAAGGATGCAGATGTGTGCTGAGTAATATTCCAAGGGTGAATTTTGTTTTGGAGAATTGGATGCCATCCCAGTGTACACACACAAGAGAGGATGTACGTAAAAGTGGAAATGCCAGCTATCACCATCGGGAGAAACCCACCCAGAATTGTTACCCATGGTATCTGTATTCAAATCCTCATGTACCTGACAACCCAGAAACTCCCTCCTCCAGACATGAAATTGAGCACTGGCTTGGGGCCAGCATCTACAGTCCTTTCAGCATGGGAAAAACTCAATTTCTGCAGCACTGTCTGGCCATTTCAGCTTTGAAGCCACATTTTTAGCTCAGTGGCTCCATGCCCTGACTCACAGGGCTCCCAAAAAGTCACTGCAGAACAACACTGACTGCTCAATTTCTTCTGAACCAATTCCTTCCAGAGAATCATGCAATCACAGATTGGTTTGGGCAAGAAAGGGCCTTAAAGACCATTTAGATCTAACTCTCTGCCAGAGGAAAGGACACCTTTGACTAGACTAGGTTGCTCCAAGCCCCATTCAATCTGGTGTTGAACATTTCCAGGGATGGGGTAGCCAAAGCTTCCCTGAGAACCTGTGCCAGGGTCTCCTCACCCTCTCAGAGAAGGATTTCTCCCAAATATCTTACCTAAATCTACCACAGAATTATCTGTGCTGCCTTCCTGGGTTTACTGGTGATGTCAGGGAAAAGCTCCCTTCAACACTGAAAGCAAAAAATGCATCTTCTACTCACCAAACACAGGTGAAGGAAGGAGGAAAAACTGCAAATAAAGGTGAATTTGAGAATGAAAGAGCAACAGAGTGTGTGTGAAAGAGAGAGCACAGTGACCCCTGAGTGGGTGAAGCTGAGCCTGACCCTTGATCAGAATCCCAGACTCAGAGAAGATGTGTGAAAGCAGGAAAATAAACCAATAAGCAAAACAGCAATCTCTTTCCTCAATTTTATTCGAGGAAGTTCAAATTTACCCAGCTCCTCACAAACTGTCTTTGGCTAAAATCACCACTAACGAGCTCTGACATTTGAAATTTAACTGAATATGAGCTAACAGCTCCCAGCCCTCCACCACCCAGGGAGCTGACCAGGAATATTTTGTTTAAGTCATAGACAGGGGCTAAACTGAGCTTTATTGAGAAGACCCAGCATAAGTGTTTATAGCACCCACTTCACCTGATGCTCCCCTGCCCTGGCAGTCTGCTTTTCTTCACGGGGACCACAGAGCTCCCAGTCCCCTCCTCTCCTCCCCAGCGTAATTATTTGCTGATTTTTAGGAGGTGCCCTCGCAATCCCTTAATGAAATCCTTTGCTCTGCAGCAATTCACCAGGACAGATTGGACACGAGGGGCTTCCACTTAGGGAGCTGCTAATCAGGGGGTGGTACCCAGCATTTAGAGAGCAGTTGTTAAGCCAGTCTATCACCCGGCTATTAGAGGCTCATCACGCAAACAGCTTGCTTTTACTGGCAACCACAGCAAATTAACCCTTTCCTTAGAGAGGGTTAAGAGGGGGAAGCTTCTAGTAGATTCATCATGGCAAAGAGCTCTGTTTTTCCCTCCTGCTACAGCAATTTTTAAAGTTATTAATAAACACTCTCTAGACTGAAATCTCCCTACTTTATATTTGGTTTTTCCTCTAGCTGTACACCTAGTTCACATTTTTAGTCTATGCTAAATGTAGTGATAGAACCAACAGTAACAAAACCATTAAAAAAATCTTTTAAAAAATCCCTGAACAACAAATACTATTTGTCCTTTCTCTATTCCTCACTCTAAACTCTGTGCACAGAAGAAATCATGATGCAAGATGATTTTATCTCCATCACTACCAACGGTTTGCTAAAAGATCAAATGTTCAGGCTTTTGTTATTCTCAGGATTGATTTTTTTTTTTTCAAAGTAAATAATAACTGTGTTCCCTTCCCACACACTTTATCCAAGGCTTCTTCTCGCTTCTTGTGGATGGGGTGGGACCCCTGATCTGGCCCTCATGGGCAGAGGACAGGCCAGGCACCAGACTCAGAACTTTAGAGCTACATCCAAGGCCCAACCACAGCAAGAACCCATTCAATGATCCCACTCTGGCCAAGACTATGCCACTGAAATCTCCCAAAATTCAGTAGAGGTTCCCCCAGTCCTTGTTGGGTGCTGAGCCAGACCCCGGGAATATTTGGGAAGGGGTTGTAGGTCAGCCAATGGCTCTGGTACACAGAAAACACCGTGTGGAGCATCCAGGCCACAGTGCCACTCTGGGTGGGACTGGGGAGAGGACACAGTCAGAGGGTGACAGAGTCCTCTGTTAGTGACACAAAGGCCTGAAAGGCCTCATCTTAATCCCACATCACACCACATGAGGGACAAGACTGTGGAAGAGGTTTTACAGTGACTTCTGTGAGCCAGAGAGAAGTTTGATAAGAGGACCCATGTTTACCCCTGAAAATTTTCTATCAAGGTTGTTGACATAGAAACCAAGAAAGAAAGAAGGATAAAGAAGAGAAACCTGCAACTGCCTATTCCAATGAGCACTTTGTCTTTCATGATCAATGAGTAAAGTGAAAACTTATGAGTTTTGTAAAAATGTATGAAAAGCATGCATGCTATAATAAAATCAGTTTGAAGACTTCTGAAAATTGAGTGTGTTGCTTTGTATTGTCTCCTTCTCAACTACAACACAAGACCTTGAGGTCTGTTAAGCCATGCTCCCATGCAGAACAAGCCTGGGCTAGGCGTGTTTCCAGGTCGCTCATCCCTTTTCCCATTAAATTCAGGATGGGCAGCTGGAGAAAGCACGAGGCTTCCTCCAATTTCACCCAGAGCCCAAGCACAGTCCCAGGCATCCAAAATTCCCACTCCCTTCCCCCAAGGAGACAAAGCCAGCTTGAACAGGGCTTTGAGACACCCAGTCTGGTGGAAGGATCTACATCTTTAAGGACCTTTCCAACCCAAACCATTCTGTGAGACCAAATCCAAGACCAAGACATGGTTCCAAACACAGACAATCCTTCCCCCTCCAAAATGCTGAATTGCCAAAGGAGTCAATTAGAGTTTTTTGTCATAATTAAATAGAAAAGTGGCAGCAACACTCTGTGCAAGCACCTGGGAGCAAGAGGAGAGGACACACGGCCACAGTCGCTCAGGAGATTCCCCACACCCTCCTGACATGTATTGGAGCCTTCCTTTTGCACAGGAAGGAAAAGATTTGCTTTCTGTTCCCTGCAGCACTACTTCCAAAATCGTGCTTTTCACTCCAAATCTGTTTCTATTAAAGCTTGGGAGCAGGGAGAAATGGAAGCAGGAAAAGGAAAACAGCTCTCATTAAACTATGAGGTGTTCAATTCTGATTTCACACAGATTTGTTTAAATGCATATGGAAAAGCTTTGAGGTGCTTGGGATTACAGGGACTGGTGTCCAATCCTGGGCATTATGGAATTCCACACTAGGATATCCTGGGGATAGGTTCCAATGCACCTCTCAGTGCAGCTCTGTGAGTGGTGGGGAGAAGAGTGTTCCCTGGAAAGCCACTTACCATTCAGGAAGTAATCTCCTAAGAGACATTAGAAAGATGGTGGGATTGAAAATAAAAAGAAGAGGCTTTTCACAATGTGGGGGACAAAAAAAAAGAAAGCTCATTTTTCATCTGACAGCAGGAGAGGAAACAGTTAAACCTCAAATCGGGAAGCAAAAAGTTAAGGGAAAATAAAACCACATCACAAGCCCAACTCCTAAATTTCCCATTGCAGCCCAAGGCTGAACCCATTAAAAAAAAAAAAAAAAAAAAAAAAAGAAACTAAGAAAGAATTAAAAAAAAAAAAAAAACAAAAACAAAAAACAAAACAAAAACAAAAAAAAAAAAAACAAAGAGAAGCAATTTTGCTTATCCTTTCCTAGGAGCCCCTTTTTCCTATTATTTATTTATTTATTTACCTCCCCTTCCAGAGCAAGGCCCTTATTTTCTCATTTAGTCCAACAGAGATTGTCCTCCTGGAATGACCTTTTTTTTTCCCTTTCTGTCTCTCTCTCCTCCTTTCCTTCTTCCTCCCCCCTCCTCCCTGCTGCCTCCAGGCCATTGCCCTCATGCCAGTAACTAGATAACACAGTCTATCAGAGATTTTTTAAAAAATCATTGCAAAGTCACTGGGGCTGATAGTGGCATCAATCCTTGCCTGACACGGGCTCGGGTCAACCATTTATCTCTTCACATTGCCTGTGGTTACTGGGGAGCCCATCTTGGTTCCCTACAACTTAACAACCTTGCAGATGGTACCTCTCTGCTCCAGCAGCCTCCACACCCCAAGACTGGTTTTGTGGCTTGATTTTTATTAGTTTTTTGGGTTTTTATTGTTGGTTTTTTTGTTTGTTTGTTTGTTTGTTTGTTTTAATGGACTGTTCCACTTCTTTTCTGTGAGGGTCTGGTGGGTTTTATTGCACTCCTCACCTCTGTCTGAAAATAATACTGTGACCAAGATATCAAGTTAAGAAAACAGGGAATTTGGAGATGCAAGGGTGGGCTTGCTGGGCTGTTAAAAGTGGATATTTATGAAAAAATACACAAAATATTTTTGTAAAAGAGTTTAAACTAGTCCTACTTCTGATATCCCATCCTGTGTGACATGGCTATTTTTGGCTGGTTGCAAAGGACCCAAGAACTCTACTCACAGCCCGAGACAACATAAAGTCAGGTTCTATCAGGATACTTGCTAATAAATCCAATGAAACTATTCCCAAACCTCAGCAAGTTGTGATCCCCATGGCAAGATAAAGTGTTCTGGGTTTGTACTCTCTAAATGGATACACAGGAATTAAATATCTATTGCACCATAGTTCTTCTTCAAGGGGAGAAGAGAATAAAACAGAACAGCTGTTTTATTAGCCCGCTCCAAATAAATTCCATATCAAACTGGAATCTGCTCTGTTCCTTCCCCATTCCTGGCAGCGTTCAAGGCCAGGCTGGATGGGGCTTGGAGCAATCTGGTTTAGTGGAAGATGTCTCTGCCCATGGGGAATCGGGACTAGATGATGTTTTTAAGATCCTTTCCAACCCAAACCTTTCTGTGACTCTAAGATCCCTGCCCTGCCTTACCACCCTCGGCCTGCTGTGGTGGTTTTCCTCATGGACTGCCAAGTATGAGCCATTCACCCCCAAAAATTCACCCATCAGACATCCACACAACATGAGGACAGCTCAAAAATGAGAGGAAAAGAGAAGAGACACTTCCCATCACTTGTGACCCTCACAGATGGAGAACATGCCCAAGAACTGTCCCTGTCCATGGCAGGGGGTTGGAATGAGATGATCTTTAAATGTCCCTTCCAACCCAAACCAATCTGTGACCTTGCATCAGTCCTGCTGTGAGTAAAAATCCTTTATGCCCTGAGTGCCCTGGGCTGCAAAGATCCTTCCATGCCCCCTGAAATCTGCCTGGGTTTTGCCACCTTTGTAAATCACCAAATATCTCCACCAGTTGAAACCATTCCATTGCTTCCTTTACCTCCAAATACTTGGGCACCAAGAGAGATGGTAAGTAGGGGGGAAAAGGCTAAAAAAGAGGGAAAGGAATGATTCTAAGACCTGCAGAGGAATCCAAGGGATTTGAAGATCTAGTCCTGATTATATTAAGTTGAAGTTGAATAGAAGGATATTTGAGGTGACTGTACATATCTGAGACACAGACATTGTGGGGGTTTATATTTTTCTTTCATGAGAAGTGAACAAAGCAATTATCCCTGTATCAGTCACCAGGCTAAGAATTCACAGATCCTCAATACTCTAAGCCACCCCTTAAGTCTCAAGACCTGTTAAAAACAAACTCAAGGCAGCACAGCTCACCCAGGCAGAGCCATAATCCAGGATGGCATTTTTATCTGGCAAATTATTTTTTATTAACCCCCTACCTACCAACACGGATCCCTTGAGGGCTGGGTTGCAGGGAATTCACTGGGATACCAGCTCAGCTTCCCTAGGGCTGACTAAATACACGGAATCATCGGCCCTCTGCCAAATATTCCATCAGCCATGTGGGCCAGCAGAGGAGGGGGAGTGGGAGCAGGGAAGAGCTGCTCCAGCAGCATGTTTGCATCATGATTAGGTCTGGTCCAGCGATCTGGAATAATAATGGGAAGGCTCACTAAGCATAATGGGTTCAGAGCCATCCCAGCCTGGTCAAACCCTCCCATGAGCATCCTCTCCTTGTGTTTTTTGGGGTGTTTTGCACATCTCATCAGTGTCACCAGAGCTGACGTCTCATTATGCAGCCAAGGTGGAAGTGGACAGGTACTGAGTGAGCATTAGAACTTTTCTTTTCCCTTTTATTATTTAATTCATGTCTTCCCATCATCCAGTGCATTCTTGAAGCTGTGAACTAATTAAGTCCTGTGGGATATACAATCAGTGCTGGGGCTCTTTTTTTTGCCCTCCCTCTCTTTTCAGTAGGCTAAATTGCATTATATACTGAAATAAAAATAATTGTGCAACTCTTCTTAGATAATAACAGAGCAAGTTACAAACACTAATGATGCTGAATGCAACAGTGGGGCAGAGGCCTGCTGCTTATTTCTTGTGACCTAATTAAATCATACAGGGCAAAACACTTCAAACACAAAGTGAGGCAAGAGCTTAAATCAGTTTCTAATGAAAATCATAAAAATTATTCTTGGGGGGTGGTGGCACACAGACCATACATCAGGAAAAATCCAAATTGAACTGAAATTTCATGAAGTCTGCAGCAAAAATCACAGATCTCCAGGTAGCACCTTGAAACCCCATGAAATTCTGGGTGTCCTCTAGATTCAGATCTGAGCACATCCTTGACTGTAACCATGCACCTGATGTTTCTGGTGGTTTTTTCCTGGTTTTAGGATTCTATGATTCATGCAAGCAACAGCTCAGAGACCACAGTTTAAAGTACAAAAATTGAGTGATGGATTTTGCAGTGCCTACCAGAAAATGCAGCTGTTTAAATAATAGAACTGATGAAAAAATTCCCTAAAAACTGTGTCATAGAATAGTAGGCATATCACAGAATATCCTGAATTTCAAGAAACCCACAAAGATCATCAAGGCCAGCTCCTGGTTCTGCAGGAAACAGCCCTAAGACCCCTAACTGGTGCCTAACAATGTTGTCTAAATGTTGCTTGAACTCTGGCAGGTTTGGTGATGTTACTATTTGTACCTCTGAGGCTCAAGTTCTCAGAACCAATATTTTACATTTTTATTTATTTGTTTGTTTATTTATTTATCTAATTATTATTTTGTGCTCTCAACCAAGGCTGTTCTCTCTTGTTGCCAGTACCCATCCATTCCATGTCATCAGCCTCTGTCAGCCTTTCTACATTTTCACTTCCAATGCCATCCTGAAGCTAATCCTGCTCTACCATCATCATCAAATCACCTCTGAACAACCCTCCCACAGCACCCAAGAACTGGGCTTGGTTCTTGGCCCGCCTGGGCATCCTTCAACTGGCAGCAGAGTCAGAAAACAAACCGCTGAGCAGTGTAGCTGTGCTGAGAACAGGATCAGGCCCCTTTTTTATGGAATGTTTTGAGATCCTTGCATGAGCATGCAAGAGAAGTGCCAGATGTTATTTCATAAAGAGATGCAGCCCCATTACTTGTACACAGAGTTGTGCTGCCTGCTAATAGCACCATTATCCTAAGGCACGTGGTGCTATTAATGCATTTCACTGCTTAGTGCTGAACCTGGGGACCATTTTTTCCACTGGAAAGGTAAGACCAGTTCACATGACATGATTTAAACCTCCACAGTGAAGCATGCATGCGCTGCACCAGCTCATAAATCTTAACGGGATGCTGTCAGCCAGGAAGGGACCAAAATTGAAGCCATTTATCTGAACTCCCCACCCATCCACCTCTGCTCACCCAAGCCAGTTTTGGGAAGAGGGATAAAATTATTCTGAACGCCCACTGGGTTCATTAAGCAGCAGCAAATCCCAGATCTAAAGTGCTGCTGTTTTCATCCTGCTCTGAATGAATTTGTTCATTCTGGACACTTAGGACTTCCTTGGTTTTCCCTACTCTGAGCAGAAAAAAAAACACAGCAGGAGCAAACCTCACAGCTTCTTCCTCTTCTTGCTCCCACCTGAGTCACAGGACAAGCTGTCATCCTGCCATTAGTGAGGCTGCGGGAGCTGTGACACTGCCCAGAACATCCCTCTGTGCTGCAGCCCAGGCTCTGGGGCTCTTTATCCCATTTGGGAAGGAAAACAGGAATGTAAGGAGGAGTTACCACTTGATCTTTTACTTGCCTGGGCACTTCACTCCTGCAGTCACCAACCAGCAATTTTTGAGGGCTGCATTTCTCCTTAGCCAACATAACTAACTACAACTAACAAGGCTGATGAGCCTTGTTAATGAACCTTAATAGATAACATTCTACATCTGACATTCCTTCACAAACCAAGGATAGGCTTAACAGAAGCAAGGAATTGTAATGTAGGATACTCCACTCCAATAGCAATATTCATGTTAGGTATATTTCCAAGTATTCAGAGACTCCCAAATAGATCAGATATATAAAACTAAATACAGAATTCAACACTAGAAATGCACGAAAATTACTCTGCCAGGACAATGCAGCTACTTTTTGAGATGGCAAGTTAAATTTAAAGTCCTTAAACACAGGAAATCCCTTTGCAGATAGAGTTTAAAATTACTGTGGTAGCTTTAACATTGATGCTAAGCAAATGAACTTCATTTTCCTAAACTGTGCTAAAAGACTGTTTGAAAAGTTTATTTAATTTTATTTTTTTACTAAGTCAGGTGTGTAACTATCCCCACTCACTCGTTCCTGTATTCAGGAGATCACCACCACATCTCAGGAGCTTCTCCTTTAGGAAAGGAGAATGAAGAAGGGATAATTAGTGTTCAACAAATATCCAACCCCTCTAAATTTCTTCTTACAGGTGGCTAAATACCCCCTCTGCAAAACTGTGAGGACTCTAACAGGACAGTTCAGATTAGCAATGACATTTTTACCTATCAAGTCTTAAAATTTATGCTGGTCCAGGATTATAGTTTTTGGTCATGAACTCTTAGCATGTACCTTCTTTTCTTGCAATACCCACAGATAGTACTGGGAACACTGTCCCATTTTCCTTCAGCTACTGAAAAGCAGCAAAAATCAAATATAACCAAGGCTGCACTGAATGCTAAGTCTCTGCCAGAGAGCTGGAACTGTACCTTATGGCTAAAATTTCTGCTCAACAGAAAAGAACACTTTTATAAGAAAATTGAATTTATATTAAAAAAAAAAAAAGAGAGAGTGTTAAAAAATACATAGATTGCTCAGAAAATAAGGTAAAGCTCATTTATGTCTCATAAAATACATGATTAGCCATAGTTAATCATTAATTCAGCTGTGCTGCATTAGAACTGCTATTCAAAGTTAGAAAGCATTTAATATTATATATTGCTGCTGCTCAGCCTAAATTGTTTTTTTTCTTGCCCCCCTTTAAATGTACACAATATTACAAATTTAATTTTAAGCTGTTTGAATCAGTCTGTAAAAAAGATTTGATTATACCTGAGTGTTCTGGCCCCAGTTTTTCCATATCTCAGTAATCTTGGCAGTAATTGGCTGATTAGCTCCCTCACACTCCATCTCTGCCTCAGTTTCCATGGTAATGTTACAGGAGCTATTATAGATGAGAACTTCATCTCTTTCCACTTTAGGGCTGAAACGAGAAGGGAGGTTAAATGGGGTGTCATCAATCTTAATGAAATGCAATTATTTTTACTCTTATTAATCATTGAAAGCCATTAGCTTGTGGCAACTCCTGGCCAACATTTGTCAAACTTTGCAAATTTCGGTAATTTTGTTTCCATTCTTTTATTGTTTATTTGTTTTTCCCCCCTTTATCTGCACACAGTCAGGATGAAAACACATGCAGTAAATATCTCTCAGTGATGCTTTTCTCCTTCCCCAAACCATCACAAACGGGAACAAATGCCAGTCTAGGACCAAGGCAGGCAGATAAGTGCAGACAACAGGGAGGGAATCAGCAGTGTTGGGAGCAAAGATGGACTCCTACAAGGAGCAGGGCTGGTTTGTGTCTCCCCCCTCCCCATCTTACTCACACTTAGCAATGGGGAATGAATAACTTGCAACTCCCCTAGGGCAAGGGGAGAAATTGGAAAAACCACACAACTGGCTAACTGGTCCCTAATTCCAACTGTGAAAAAATGAGCTCATTTAGGGGTTCCAATTCCTGCTACCCAGCTGATTGCAATGATGCTTTGTTGCTAACATTGGAACATTAACTTAGTAAATTAATTAAACTTACTTAACAGCCCAGACTAAGGAGATTCGATATATGTGCCAGTTATACCAGCAGATATTTGCTCTGAAGCCTCGCCTTGCATGGGGGGAAGAAGAAATAGAAAACATGGTGGGAGAGAAACATTTTTTCCCTTGGTTTTGCTGCTGACAGTTGCTGATTTTGGTAGTGTTTCATTGTGGGGAGATATAGGATTCAACATATGGTTTAATGGTGAGCAAAGTGTGGTGCAGGGTTAATGGTTGGACTTGATGATCCCAGAGGTCTTTTCCAACCTAATTCTGTGACTCTTGGCCATTGCTACTTGTTCCTCTCCTCCCCAGCCCACCATCAGATTCACACAGGCAAGATGTAGGAAGGTGAGGAGAAAGGAGAGGAGTTACAGCAACACAACTAGCAAAACAGAAATTACACAGCTTTTCTGAACAGATAAGAAAGGGCAGACTTCACAGAGTGATTTACTCAACAAAACAGAGGATCAGATAGGCAGGATCAGGATTTTAAGAGGCCTTCAGATTCCTGAAAATCCCATATAACAGGATTTTAACAGGTAAAGTGTCTCTGGGATCAGAACCCCATAATGGTTTAAACTGGAAGGATTTTAAAGACCATCCAATTCCATCCCCCTACCATGGGCAGAGATACCTTCCACCTCCCACCTCCCACCCAGCCTGGCCTTGAACACTTCCAGGGATCCAGGGGCAGCCATAGTAGTAGTAGTAGTAGTAGTAGTAGTAGTAGTAGTATATAATTGAAGATGCGTTTTTTTTAATCAGTGAAGAGCAGAGCAGAGCACGATTTTGATATCCAGGAAAAAATAAGCAAAAAAGAAACACATGGAGTTGTCCTGTCCCTCTCAAGTTTGTTGGTTTTTTGGATTGGGCTTACACTGATGTGAGGAAAAGCAAAGTTCAACCAGACAAGGGAAGGCTCCTGGAGTTTCTTGATTTGAAATAAGTAATTCTGGGAGCAGTAGAACTGATTAAATTAATTCAATTTCACTTTTTTTCCCTTATAAGTCTCCTTACTTTTGTCTTCTTCAAAAGATCTGTCCTCTCTATTTCCTGGGATGTTACAGGACATTACCAATGCACAGTGTGGCTTTTTCCAGTTGTACAGAATTCTGCTCTCTGTCTCCTCAGCAGGAAAGTAATTTCTTTCTGCCTAACACTGGTTTTCTCAAAACTTGGAAGAATTTTCTTAAAAAGCCCAGGCTAGATCAAATTTAAAAAACTGATGAGGAAGAAGTGACGGACCCACAGAGAGGCGTCGCAACTGTGTAAACTTTTTTTTTAATTAATTTTAGTTGGAAACTTCTATTTTTATATTTTTTAACAAGTTTAAAAATCTGTGGAATTCATGTCTTGCTGTCTTTGTACAGTAAATGCCAGTTGGGTTTTTTTTTTCCCCTCAATTCAGGTTATCCAAAGCTCCTTCTGGTGAATCAACACCAAGTATGATGCAAGGACCAGGTCAGGATGAGGATCAAATCTCTGCAACTTCACTGAAATACCTGGACTGTGGCCAGATGCAGCAGCCAGAAGTTTGTTCACCACGAACAGCAAATCATGGGCAGTGCATTACAATGCTGTTCTAATTATCTGTTTACTAAATAACTTCTGGAAAGTTTTGTTCAGCTTGTTCCAGTATCTAAAGGGGAGTTACAAGAAGCCTGGAGAGGAACTTTTCACAAGGGCGTGGAGTGATAGGACAAGGAGAAGTGGCTCCAAATTGAAGGAGGGGAGATTTAGATTAGAGATTAGGAAGAAATTCCACCCTGTGAGGGTGGTGAGGCCCTGGCACAGGGGGCCTAGAGAAGCTGTGGCTGCTCCTGGATCCCTGGAAGTGTCCAAAGCCAGGCTGGATGGGGTTTGGAGCAGCCTGGGATAGTGGGAGGTGTCCCTGCCCATGGGGCTGGAACAAGAAAACCTTTGACGTCCCTTCCAAACCAAATCTTTAATCATTCACCTGTTTATTCCTTAACTCAGACATCCCACTTATCCTTAGAAGTGCTCAGCAGGAATAAATCCTCACTGCTCCATCAAAGACAACAGTTCCAAGTTAGACTCCTGGACAGCTCAGCCTTGGATTTGCAAAGCATAACCACCCTTGCACGCCCTGCTGAATTTACTCCTTGACTTTTTACTCATGAAAATGCTTGGAGAAAGGCAGAGGGGGGGGGAAAAAAAGAAGAAAAAAAATAGAAGGAAAAAAAAAGAGAAAACAACAGAAAAAAGAAGACTTCTGCTTTTCATAATGCCTAATCATTTTTCCCATTGGCATCCACCAGATGTTGCTTTGGATCAGAAGATAAATATTAAAACCTAAGAAGGAACAAAGCAGGCTGTTTACGAGATGGATTTTCTGATGTCTCTCAAACACTTTAAAAAGGCAGGAGGGAAGGAGGGGGGGCTGGAGATGCTTTGATAGGCACAGGGAATGAATTCCACTACCCAGCAGAGCTCTCTAGTGGTCTCAAGGCTAAACAGCTCTATTGGCATCAATGTGAGAACTGAGATTTTGTTCCTTCAGTCCATCATTTGGAACAACTCTACAAAAGGTGGAAAGCCATGGGGGGATGTATTTTGTGGATGGATCCACTGGGCTGATGGAGAGACACAGCACTAACCTGGCGAGGAGTCCAGCAAAATGCCCCTGGGGCGGGGTGTCCCCACAGATGTAGAAGTAGGACGCAGATCCTCTCTGCTGGGAGGTGCCCACCAGGACTTGGATGTCACACTCAATGAAGGTGGCTCTGTCCTCTTGGCAGCTGGCAGAAGAAGGTGTCAGACCACAGAGAATGGACAGAGAGGCTGCAAGACAGGAGAGCAAAAATAACCCAAAGCAGCCCAAACACCACTGACACTGAGCGCATTTTAACTGCTGAGAGATGTCATTGCAGGACGTGTGCCTGCCCATGGAACTAAAGTTACTTTAATGTCCTTTCTAACCCAAACCATTCCATGGTCCTTGGGCTCCTGATGTGCACCCATTCCAACCAAACCATTCCATGATCCTTTGGCTCCTGATATGCACCCAAGCCTCTCTTTAGCTGCATCCTTTTTGAGGATTATTAGGTCTCCACGCAGCTCCTTCAGCCCCCTTTGCTTTGTGTGAGCAAAATGTGCCCTGAGCATCCTTTGTGCCCTGAGCACCAGGATGGTCTTTGGGATCAAAGGGCTCTGTCCAGAAGGAGATGACATAGGAGATGACAAGGATTAAATACAAGCATAGACTTTTCTTCTGGGAGACCTAGAACATGGTTTACAGTTCAGAATGTGGCACAAAACTTTTACCAAGAAGATATATGTTAAGACAACTTAATACCTATCATTAGTTTGAAACCCAGAAACAGTTTTTGAGGAAACTTTTTGACAAAGCTTGGAGGGCTCCTGGGGAACAGGTGGGAACTGGGATCTCCCACCTTGCTTTATGTAGCTGAGTATGACTTGAGATGTGGTCCAAGTCTGCCTCCATGGATGAGGTAAAAATTGTAATGGGAGCAGCTGTTTTGAGGTTTATTTAAAGAACAAGTGGTGTGAACATCTGGAAGAATTTTTTTTTTTTCATGGAAAGGGTTGTTAATGCAATGCCCTGGGATGTGGTGGAGTCCCCATCCTTGGGAGGTGTCCAGGGAAGGTCTGGATGTGACACTCAGTGCTCTAGTCTGAGTTACAAGGAGGGGATCAGTCACAGGTTGGACTCAATGATCTTGGAGGTTTTTTCCCAACCTAAGTGATTCAGTGTGATAAAAATTAGATTTTCTTATTCTAAACCCAGGCAAAAAATGCTAAGAAAAGTATTATGAACTGTCACTTAAGTCCAGAGTCAGTTGAAATATTTGGGTTTAGCAATTTTAGACAGGAGTCCTTTAAGCATTAAAACCATGAAAGACATTAAATCTGTTTCTCTCAAAGCCCTGACTTTTGGAGAATATTCATTAATCCTGAACTAACCAAATGGTTGTAATGAACTCCTGAAGAGGTCTGTGGACAGTATAACAGACTGCACTGAAGCATCCAAGAGTATTCCTTAAGCATTAGAAATCCAATCAATGGGAATTTATCAAGAAAGGGTTTTTTACTATTTGCTTTTGTAAGTTCCAATTTGTTCAAAAGGTGCCTTGTTTGCTGGGGAAGTGTTGTTGTTAATGCATGTCTTGTCTCCTAAGCAATCCTAAAAAATGGGGGTTGAAATTGTAAAAATATGAAAGCATTCTATTTCCTGTATTAAAATATTTAGCACATTTTGCTAAAGCTTACTATTTCATATGGGGTATTTCTGAAGAGTTTATAACTCTTTAATGTTTCAGGTATTTTTGAAATATTAAAACCTATCAGTTCATTTGCTCTGAACTTCAGAGAGAGAGAGTTTACAATTCTTCTCTGTTTTTCTTCCCTGGATTTAGAATAAGAAAAATAAATTTTGCAATATACTTAATCCTTTTCCTTCCCAAAATCCAGGGGCAATTTTCTTGCTTGGCATCCAAACAGACCCAAACACAATCCCTGCCTTTAAGACCTACATCTAAAACAAGTAACAGGCAGAGAAGCCTAAAAGAATGACAGCAAGATTTGCTTTTCTTGTCCAAAAACTCTACCTAGTGCTACTTCAGTATTCCATGACTACAACAAAAGCCATATGTCTTTCCTGATGTTTCAAGGGGATCTTAAGTAGCATTAAATATCTGTGTTTTGACAAATAAATAGCATCCAAGGGGACTAAATTCTGCAAAGATCTTGCATTTGCAACAACCTGGAGTGGAACCAATTCATTACAGGAGGGTTTTGTTTTCTTTTGTAGTCTTGAAAAGAACATGGCAGAGTCTTCCTATGTGGAAAACCACTTGAACTCTATTTTGGGATGAATGTTGGAAATTACTCACAGAATGTCAGGACTGTTTTCCTCAAGATTTTGCTGCTGTCAAAGAACTTGCCTGGCTCCTGAAGGTCACCAGAAGGTGCTTCCTGCACAGCCCTGAGAGCTCAGCACAAGAACAGTCTGGCACTTCTGAAACAACCCCAAAATGTGGAAATTGGGTGTTTCTGCTGAGCTCCAGTGCCCTCATCCCAAAGTTATCATGCCTGTAGGAACAGGAGGCCTTGTATCCTACCAATGGCTGAAATAATTTTTAACTCAAACCAGTCAAACAAAGATATTAATTTATAAAACCTAAGTTTTAGAATATGGCTACAAAGGATTGCAAAGAGATCAGAGGAAGCAAATTCCAAGTAAACCCTACTTCATCTGTACCCCGCAGAATCAAACTTAGAATTGTTTTCTCTCTCTCAGGTGAAAGGAGGGGAAAATCTCACCTCCCCACCCCACATCTCCTGTTCATCAAATGGAGATATCACTTTTAGAGGTGATGTTCTTTTCCCATTCCCTCTTTCCTTGGGGCTCTCAAAGATCCTCCTGTTTCCCTCCTCTCAGAGGTTTTAATGTCTTTATTCATTTAGGAGGAAGTCTTGGCCTTTCCCTTCCCATTCCTCCAACCATGAAACACAAATAGCCCTTGGTATTGTTGGTGCCATTATCTCCTACCAACCAGTAGCAAAAAATACCAGCTAAAGATTTTAACACACTTTTGGCATATCCTAAAAGGATATTCTGCCTGTTCTGGGACACAATTCTTCTCCCTGCTTAATTGGTTAGTGTTCAAACCCCAGAATGAAGCTGCTTTAGGCTTTATACTCCCTATAAAGATCAAACCTGCAATCCCATTGCTGGGATGAATGCCCTCAGCTCATTACAGCTTCTCTTTTGAGATCAGACACTACGGCAGTCAAATCTCCGTGTGGTGGTGATGGCTTAGGGACTAGCTACCCCCAGCCCTGGCTTTGAGGGATACTCTGGCTTAATCCAGCATCCTGGGATGCTCAGCACAAGGGCTTTGTTCTGGGTCGCTGTTTAATAACAACTGCTGGACTTGTGATGAGGCTCAAACCTACAGGAGGCTCCAAGGGCAGCTGGGGATTGATTGAAGAACTGCCCAAGAAGTCCCAGTGCCAAAACTCACATCCCTGGTTATCCACCCCTCACAAAATGGACTGTGGAGCAGCAACATGGGCTTAGCAGGAAAGACAAAGAATTAAAAAAAAAAAAAGTTAATAAAAGAGAAAGGAGAAAGAGACCTGTTAAGGTCATCGAGTCCAACCTTTGCCGGTGAAGAATTGCTCCCTGTGAGACATTCATTTCACAGAGACAGGTTTCAGAAGTCCCAAGAGGTGGCTTTTAAGCATCTACTCCACTGCCTGATAGATCTCACTGTCAGAACATTCCTGCCGTGTAATTAATATGCTTTATTTCCTCCTCTTAACTTCAATTCTGGATTTGAAAGGTAGAAGGGACCATTTCGATCCTTTGGTTTGATCTCCACAACAACCACCAAAGGCCCTGGTTCCTCCTGAGGTCCCAACTGCCAAAATACCACAACAGAGCCTCTTCATATCTTCTGCATCTGCTCATACAAATCCCCAAATTTCCCTGGCTCTAGTCCCCACTGCCCTGGCTCAGTGCATCTCCTTGTTAGAACCAAAACTCATTTCTCTCTCTCTTCTTGACCCATTTAAAGAGCTCCACCAAACCACATCCTTTTAAACCAGCCTCATTTCTAGCCTCTAATCTAAATCCTCCTCCCTAAACATGCACTTTTACCAGTGGAGTCTGGTTAATGGCAGGTCCAGAACCCTCAAAAAAAGATCCCAAAACGGTTACATCAAAACCCAAAGGTCAGACCTGTTATTCCAAGCATGCTGATGCAACCAGGAAAATCAGGCTCAGCTTTTACCCTCATGCATCCTCTTATCAGTTTACCTCCTTTGAAAGATGCCTTCCTTACTTTCGCCTTAATGTAAAACATAAAATCTGAGGGATTGGCTCACTGGAATAATTTTATATGGTATTTACCCTAATATCACCTTAGAGGAATAATCAGATATTTTCTCACCTGTCTCAAGCTTCATGCCAGTTTTCTCATCTTTCACAGGAGAACAACTCAGTCCCACAAATATTACCCACATGTCCTGTAAATTTAACCTGAGCTGAACAGAATCTACAACTGCATTTTCACTCATGCAGTGGCCAAGAAGCAAGAACCAGAGAGGGGGACAGCTTTCATGAGCATAGAATAATTTTGTTTGGAAAAGCCCTCTAATATTGAGCCCAAACATTCTTCCAGCACTGCCAAACCCACCACTAAATCATGTCCCAAAGTGCCACATCTACATGGCTTTTGAGCCCTTCCAGGCATGGTGATGAAGCTGGTTATATCTTTACCTTTAAAGACTCATGGGTTAATTTGGGCATTTTTCTTTTGGTTTTGTTTTTGCTTGAAGGCAGTGAGGTTTTCTTAATTTTATTTCATTTTGTTAATTTTTTTTAAGCTTTAAGGCTGAAAATCAAATGTTAGCTCTATTCTGAATTGATTTTTCTGCACCTTGCAAAAGACAACAGTTTTCGTAAAATAGCCTGGTCCTGCATTCCCATTCCTTGTGGTCTGGGTTGGGAATATCTCAGTAACATTCCCAGCCCTTGCCAATGATCAAACTAAAACCTTGCTGCGACCCTGCTCAGAACCCATTCCTAAGGAAAGCCCCATGAGGAAGGCTTATGGATGGATCCTGCTGAGCCTGGCAATCCCTCATCTCTTAGAAAACTTCCTGCTCAAAGGGAAAGAAGGAAAGAAGTCACATTTCCTACCTGCAGAGCCTTGCCCTGTGGACTGGATCTCATGAGAGAACCACTTGGACCAGTTGGGGATGCCCACGTGGACATCTCTAATCTGGAGCGAGCCAGACACAACATGACCCAGTTCTGAGAGCCAGGGCAGGCATTGCCACCTGACATCCCACAGTGCCAGAGGAGAGAGGGGGTTCTGCTTCACAGCCCTCGGTAACAGAAGAAATGCAGCTTAAACTCTTCACATCAGCCAGTTCAGTGAGCAGAGCGGGGAAAGGTCAGACAACTATCCAGCTGGGACACAACGCTGAGGGGCTCTGGAGCACCACAGACCTCCCTTTCCCATTCCTTCACAGTCCTGGAGTCTCTTTGCCACCTTTCCCATGTGGATGAGGCAGTGCAAGAAAGGTCTGAGCATTGGATGTGCCAGCACCAAGTGGCAAAATTCCCCAGGCAAAGAGCATGATGTAAACCATGAGGTGAGACTGGAGTTACTGCACTTAAACCACCCTAAATGTGGTGAGGGGCAGGGTTAAAACCTTAAATATATATTTTTAAAAAGTGCTTAAATATTAAGCATTACGTGGAAGAATATCTGGAAAGCGTCTTGCTCTGTATACAGATTCACCTGTGCCAGATGTAGATATGCACAAGCTGAATACAAGTGTCTCAAAGAGCACAAAGAGCCTGACAAACACAGATTTGAGAAGCCTGCAAAAGTATTTTTTTTTTTTAAGAAAAGAAAATATATATTTGTAAATATTTAATTAACAAATATTTTGCAACTCGACTGGTGAAACTGGCACGGCTGCAAAACCCGGGACAGGAGAGAGAAGGTGAGGCAATGCTTCCTTTGCATTTCCTCTCCAGACACACAACCAGCGATCAGCATTCCCTTGCTGACATCTAGTGACAGGAACAAGCATCGTGGTCCTGGCTGTGATATTGCTTTTCTCAGGATCCCTCTGCCACCAACCACGCTGGGAGTTCTGAGCACAGTTTGGATCAATGTGATTAAATTTTAGTAAGCTATTCTCCCTGCAATAACCAGGTTGCCTGGTTTCGTGCTTTATTTTTTTTCCAATGCTCTAGCACTGTGTCTTTTTCTATTTAAAATAGCAAGCAGTTTTGTGGAGTGTGCCTGGGCCTTGTTTAAAACAAAGAAAACCGAGCTCTTTATGCCCTCTTGGTGTCTCTTTTTGAGTGCTTGTGGTTGAGTTTTAAAGTCCTTATTCTTTCTCCCTTCCATCTTTTTTAGTATTCCTCATAGCACTGGGGTTGGAACTGGATGACCTTTTAGGTTCCTTCAGCCAAAATCTTTCTGGGATTCTATGACAGGAACTGTTCCAAATGACAGGAGTAAATTTAGAATTTGAGAATAAGTGAGGCTGAAGAGAACACCTGGAGGCCTCTTGTCCCAACCATTGCTCAAAAGTTAAATTTCACATTGAGGTGGCTTCTTGACAAATAATTTATTCAACTTCTATTTCAGAAGATGGATATTCCACATACCTTTGAACAAAGCCCTGTGAATTTACCCTGATGGACACTAACTTGTCACCTTTCTTTCACATCCACAAAGAATAAGAGGTCCTGGATCTCTGGTCACTGAGGCTGATGTCTGGACAGCCTCAGAGCAGCAAATATTTCTGCAGACCTCCAGATGTTCCCCAACTTCAGAGCTGTGAAGGGGCTGAAATGTTCAGTTTCTGAGTGTTGAAATCCCTGAATCACAGCACCATTTAGGCTGGATAAGATCTCCAAGATTGCAGAGTCCAAGCTTTGACTGCTCCTCACCTTGTCACCCAGCCCAGAGCACTGAGTGCCACATCCAGCCATTCCTTGGACACCTCCAGGGATGGGGACTCCACCAAGGAGTCAAGCACCAAGGTGAATACTTCATACTTAGAGTTTGGGGAATTCTACATGGCTCAGAGCTGACTTAAAAGCCTTAAATTCTGCCCTTTGCAGGTCTGAGAAGCCTAATTCTGAGCCTTCAGTAGGAAAAGGAGGGAACATATCTTGTCCCCAGAAATGCTCATTTTGAAGAGCTAGGTCCAAAATTTAGGCAGGGTTATTTCTCTCAAAGAGAGATGTGAAGGTCATCATGTCTCTCTCCAGTTAAGGAAGATGCTGTGGTCATGATGGATGATCCCATCCTCCTCTCAAGGAAGTCAAATCCTCATCTCCAGCTTCCCAAAGGTATGAACTGGCCATGGTATGTCATTTGTTCACCCTTCCAGTCATTTACCTTTTACCTTCTACACCTTTACCCCACTGAGGCCATCCCACCATGTAACCAAAACACAAAATGTGTGTGGCCACAAAATTAAGAATTGTTACCGCTGGAAAAGACCTTTGAGATAATCGTGTCCAACCATCATCTCACCAACACTATATTCATCACAAAACCTTGTCCTCAAGTGCCACATCCACATGTTTTTTTAACACTTTCAGGAATGATGGCTCCACCACTTCCTTGGGCACTATCTTCCAAAGCTTGAAAACACTTTATGTGAAAAAAAAAAATAATATCTAAACTGAACTTCCCTGGGGCAACTTGAGACCGTTTCCTCAGAAGAAGAGGCATTTAAGGGAGTTAATTCATTAAGATGGTCATGATGGCTAAGAGGTACTTGGGTACCCAATTCTGCTGTCCAAATGCACGTTTTAACATGGGGAGCTTTCCAAAGGAATAACTGCTGAGAGGAAATGTTGATGTTGTGCAAGTGTGGCCACAGGCACATGCTGGATCTAATCCAACATCCATGGCCATGGACACAAAAACTCACCCTGACTCCATCTGTCCTCAGACTGAGTGCAAAAAACAGAAGTCACAGATTCATGGAATCATTATGGTTGGAAAAGACCTCCAAGATCCCCAAGTCCAAACTTTGTCAGTGCTATGTTAATTCCTCTCCTCTCTCCTGGGCTGCTCCTTGTTTTCCTGGGATGAGATGCACCAGGACTCCCCATTTTGGGTCAAATTTTAGGGGATATTTTTATCACAATGACAGTTTATGGGTTTTAACTGACCTGGTAGGCGTGGGGCAAGGCAGCTCAGCTCAGTCACTGTCATGTTGCCCAAGAGTTCACAGCTGGTGCCACAGACTGTGACCAAAGTCTTTCCTGGGGAAAACCCAGTTCCATGCAGGTAAACTTGTCCTCCATTCAAGCCACCTTCAAAAAGAACAGAAAATGGGATTTAAGACAGAGCCTGACAGCTAAGTCTCAACAATTATTTTTTATTAATTCATAATTTTTGCTTTCATGACAAAAAGCCCCCATCACTGCAGTGCCTCACACAAAACCCTGTGGAGGAACTGCAGCAACCCTCCATGACTTACCCCAGTTGTGATGCGCAGCTGTCACTGCCAGATGAGAAGTGAACGTCAGGTTGGAGGAAGCCCATCCCCTGGGAATGTCCAGGCCCAGCACAGGGTACTCGCCCACAGGGAGCAGAGGAGCTGTGCACTGCAACGTGGAGCGACTGATGGTGATGTTGCTGCAAGGAAAATCTCCAATAAACACCTGGATAATGTCCATCTCTGTGACCTGTGATACTGTCAAAGTTAAAAGGAGACCAGAGGAAACAAGTGAAAGGAAAGCTGGGGTAAATTCCTCACTGTAACTTATTGTTCCAAGGTAGTAGGAGTGTCCATCTACTCTCAGACTCAGAGCCCTTGTGCCTTTCCCTGGAGGCACCGTGCACTGGATGAGCACACAGGTGATGTTGAGAATGAGGCAAGGGTGATGGTCTATGAGGACTGAAGTCATCCTCTTTCCCTTCAGAGCCAACCCAGCCAAGCTGAGCAGGCCTCCCCCATTGGTGCTGAAATCCCGTGGGTAAAACTGGTACACCCAAGGCAGGATGGTGAGAAGGCTGGATGTCCCTCTGAAACAAGCACGGCCGCTTTTCCTGCTGGCTATGGAAATGCTGTGCTCCCCTGGGGCCAGGCAGGCTGTCTGGCACGTGATGATGGTCTCGTTCCAAAAAGTCACCTTGCAGGCAGTGCTGTTGTCCACGTGTACCACGGGGCTGTCACCCTGCCATGCCAGCCTCTGTCCTTTGATTGTCATGTGGGTGGATGTCCCATTGGTTTTCCAGGTCACCAGATGTACCAGGGGTGTCCAGTGCTCCTGCAGGTGGAGTGTGCAGCCCCCAAGGCACACACTGTGGATCCCATTGACAACCACAGTGACACTGAGAGCCCGAGATGCCTCAGGTAGCCACTGAAGGTGCAAAGGGTGAGGCCCTGGAAGGACAACACAGCTGATGGAGTCATCATCAGACTTCTGGATCTCACAGGAGTAATTATCCTCCAGGCTGACCTGTACCAAATTCCTGATGGATTTCAAAGCAACACCAGATATAGTGAGCAACATCCCACCACAGATGGATCCTTGTGATGGGAATATGGAGGTTATCTGTGGAGTTATGGTGAGGGCCTGCTGCCTTGCTGTCACCTGAGCATATCCCAGCTGCCTCTGGATGACCTGGATGGGGAAAGTCCCAGGTTCCAGGCTGTTGAGTGGAAAAGAGCACTGATAAGACATTGCAGACTGGTTGCCCTGTTGAAACTGAAGTTGACATTCAGTGTGTCCAAGCTTAGCCACAGATCCAGTGATGTTTATTCCCTGAATGCTCAAGAGCAGGCTGCCATCTCTGATTTCTGTTTCAACAGCAGTAACAAGGGGAGTCAAAGCTCTTTGGTAGTGGAAGGTGATGGTCCTATTTGCAAAGAGTGCTTGTTGAAATGACCCACTGCTGATGGTTACATTTACTCTGACAGAGATGTCATGTGAATCTTCATTAGACAAATTAACAGCTGGAGGAGTCAGGCACCAAAGTGTCTCTTCTTCCAGGTGAGTAACTGTACAGGTTTGATTGTCCACTGACACACAAACCAGGGCAGGATTTTTGCTAAAACCCACCCCAGAGATTGTGAGCAGTGTTCCACCTAGGAGAAAAGGAAAATATGGAAGAGTATTACATGCAGAAGAGGAATTCATGATTATCTCTGAACCATCATTTTTAAGGTCCCTTCCAACACAAACCTTTTATGATAAAGCTGATAAGCATGACAGGCTGAAGGAAAGAAATAAAACCTTTTTTTTTTTTTGGACAAGACAGTTGGAGACAATAGCAGCCATATATCAGGATAATCCTACATGGACAAGAGGCTAAGGTAACAAGTAGTCAGAGATCTTTGTGGCAGTAAATGACTGTAGAAAGCCCCCACAGAAATGGAGAAAGCTGCTGTGAAAAACCTCTGAGAGTAAACAGAGGCTGAATTCTTCCTGGAATGGGATCGTCCCTACAGGTGGGTGGGGAGGTAGTTTGTTCCCAATGCCCACAGGGAAGAAGAATGCAACTGGGAATATTCTCAAACTCAGGCAGTGCCAGATTTCATAGAATCTTCAAATGGATTGGGTTGTAAGGGGCCTTAAAGATCACTTCCTTCCAACCCCCTACCATGGGCAGTGACAACTCCCACTATCCCAGGTTGCTCCAAATCCCATCCAACCTGGCCCTGGACACTTCCAGGGATCCCGGGGCAGCCACAGCTTCTCTGGGCCCCCTGTGCCAGGGCTGCACCAGCCACACTGGGAAGAGCCCTCCCAAAGGCTCTGTCCATGTTCCTTTTGTTTGTAGTACTGGAACTCCCAGTGTCCTGCCTTGCTTCAACCTTTTATCCATTAAGCCTATTCTCTTCCTTTTCCCATGATCTAGCTGAAAAAATAAGTTGGTTTATAATGAGTCTTATGATGAGGTTTCTTTTTACGTGGCCCCAAATCCTTAACCCAGATGTACACACAAGTGTTAGAGACAACAGAAGATTACAGGTAAGGGGGAAGGGATTGGTGCTTTTTGCAGGAAAGAGGTTTTAATTCAGCTTAAGCCATTCATAAAACCACAACCAAAGAGTTAATCAGTTCTTATTTAATTTTCAATTTGCCCTGAAATATAAAAAAGGCAAAACTTGTATTATTTTTTGTAGTATGGCTTAATCTTCAAAACTGATAAGATTTGCTCTCCAAGCTCTATCCACTCTCTCATCTTTCAAGGCTTGAGCACTTCACAAACTATTGAACTAATCACATACCACAAAGCCTCTGAAATTTTGTGTCCTTAAATGTGTTGTGAGCCTGGGAGAGCAATCTGTGGAGGATCTGAGGTTGTAGCACAATAATTTCTCTGTCTTCTATAAAAGTATTTCTAAGGGCTCATGTAAAATTCACTACAGGGATTCAACTCTCCTCCACCACCAGCCAAATGACAAAATAAATCAGCCACCCCAAATCTGCTTTTGAAGATTTAAAGTAAAACTTTTCTTTTTAATTCAGCAATGTTCTGCTCAGAAACACACTTAAATTATTTCCAATGTCTAAAAGCTTAGAACGGGATTAATAAATATTTCCCTTTTGATTAAAATTAACATTGAAAAAGGGCTTTTTTATTTTGTCTTTTCAACATAACAAAAATGAACATCCCTTTTGGGATCACTTCAAATTATTGTTTGCTTCAAACCACAATTGTACTCTGCTTTCCACCTAACTTTCACATGGAAAACCTTGAAAGATGGGGGCAAAATGACTGAAAGAAACAGCACAGATGAGCCAGGTGTGGGCGTGCTGTGCTTTCCCAATGGGAACATGCAAGGATACATGAGCAAACACTTGGGGAAATCAGATTCAAAGCACAGGGAGCCCTGAGCCAGCCAACCAGATGGAGGGATGCTCACTACAATCCCACATTTCCACACAGCTGCTGTCTGCCAGAGGATGCCTGCATAATAAAGGGTCACAGATCCAAAACCCCCTCATTTAAACGGATGTGAAATGGGATGCACTTTCCATTCCTGCAGGAAAACTGTGCCCTTGATCCCTTTAACCTCCATAAGTGGCTGCAGATGTGCCAATGCTGTTTACCCAGAATGGAGCCACAACACGGCTGGATGCTGGAGATCTCAGAGAGGTACTGGATTAATGGCTCAACCCTGCAAAACACAACCAACACAGAAAGGGTTTGGGGCAGTTAGGGCTATTCTTTTAATTTTCTTTCCTGTTGTAGTGCTTTTCTTTCTTACAACTCCCAGAAAGCCAAGCACCCACCTGGCACATCCCCTTTGTTTGATGTCACAGTGACAAGACCACTCAACACCCCAAATTTTTCTATGTGGTTTAGAATCACAGAATGCTTTGGGGTGGAAGGGACTTTAAAGATCATCTCATTCCAGCCCTCTCCATCCCTGGGCAGGGACTACATCATCTTTGAGCTACATCTATCACAAACACTCTCTTATCTATTGGCAACTGGTGGGCCAAATTCAGTCCAACTGAATTGCCCATCAAAGGAAGCAAAAATAAGGATTTTTTTGGCAAGCAGACCCCACTGCAGCTATGCCCAACGGAAGTGCATTGAAAAGGCATCACAGCTGCCATCTCTCCTCACACCATCCCACCAAAGAGTGGAGTAAACTGAACAAGAGGAAACCCAGACATGAGCTCCTGAAGACCACCCAAATAAAGTTATAGCTCTATTTCTGTCCCATCTACATCTGTTTTCTTCATGACTCTGCTTTCAAAAACATCCCCTTCCCTAAAAAGACATGTGAGATAAGGGATCTTCCCAATCCTGCAATCCAGCCCACCAGAGCTCAGAGTCCTCTCCTGGGATGACCCATCCCCTTCCAATCTATCCCTGGAGATGAAGTGATGGTGCTGCTAACAGACTCCAGTACCAGGTGGGATGAATCCCTGTGTGCCATCCCACCAACCACAATTTTTCTCCTTCTGAGGTTCATTAACATTGCAAGCAGCTTAGGTTGGTTTGTGAGCAATAAAAACACTCATTTCTCCCCAATATTGTAATTTCAGGATTACTCCTGCCAGCTGCCATGGCTGAAGAACAAAACTGTGTTGTTTTTGAATATATTCCTATATCCCAATTTCAGTCCAGCTTTCCCCCACATTTTAATTCGTTTATATTACATTAATCTAGGCATGAACTTGAAGTGTCACCTTAGGAAATGGAAATATCATCATTTAAAAATTCTCCAAACAAAGCATTTTTGTATTGTTCAAACTACCTTTTGTTTTTCTGATGAAAAGTGTTTCTTTTCTTCTGCTGTTTTCCTACAGCAGGATTTATCTGCATTTGACCTGAATCTGCGAATACCTTTGATTGCCTGAATATGCATTTTTCATCAAATCAACTGTTTTTCGCTAAAATGTTTCTCTCCTGCCTCCTACTGATCCGAGGCAAGTTAATTGACTAGCATTAGCAGTTTGCTGATTCGGGCTCCACAGATAAATAAATGCCTTGATAATTATTCATAATTTCATACCACACTGCAGAATTCACCTTTAAGGTACAGAATTAGTGAAAAACTCAAACCTTCAGTTTCAGATTAACCCTAAAACACCAAATAAGGTGGAGAATGAAGCTTCTGAGCAAGATACACACCTGTTTGAAGTGACAGCAATGCCATTGATGAGGACAGAAATATTGTACCACCCTGCAGGCAGGGCTGGAAGTGTCACATTAACCCCATGCTCTGTCTGTGCCTGGATCTGTGGCCATAAATCACCAATTTGGACCTTGACATCTGAGCCCTGGTAGCTGGCAAACTGGGATATTCCAATGTGGAGCTCCTCACCTCCTGCAGAGAAAGGAAGGGAACTTTTTCAGTGTTTCTGGGAGTGGTTATTTCAGCACTTGTGGCCATTGCCTGAGGAAGAGCAGAGTCCCGTCATGCCAGAGTAGGTCCAGCCATGCCCATCAGCCCAAACCCAAAATGTTGAAGACTACAGGGGTTCTGTATCCTACTGAATCTCTCCTGCATAAGGTCACCAGCTATAAGGGTTGTCTTGAGCCATCAGCACAGTGAACTTGGTTATGACCACCAATAATCACTCTCAACAACACTCAGGATATTATTCATGTCCCCCTACCATAAATATCTGTCCTATAAATATCTGAACCTGATAAAAACCAAATACAAGGTTTTTTGTAAAGCTCTGCAGCTCAGAGGTTCTGGGATTTATTTTTTTTTTTATCCCTGATAAACTATCTAGAGTCTGTTTTTCAGAATTACGGAGCCATGTAATAGTAATAGGAGCCGTCCACAATAAAAAAAATTTCCTTGTGTACCTAAAATCAGATGTGCTTGTCATGGTTTAACCCCAGATGGCATCTCAGCCCCACACATCTGCTAACTCCCTCCCCTGCAGTGGGATGGGGGAGAGAATTGGAAGCATAAAAGGGAGAAAACTTGTGGGTGGAGATAAAAACAGTTTGATGCAAAGTTATAAAGTTATGTGTGCAAAGCAAAAGGAGGACTTGGTTCTCTGCTTCCCATGGGCAGGCAGGGGTTCAGCCATCCCATCAGGGCTCCATCACATGGACTGGTCACTTGGGAAGACAAAACACCACTCTGTCTCCCTCTTCCTCCCTTAGCTTTATAAACTGGACATGAGCAACATGGTCTGGATAATCCCTTGGGTCTGTTGGGGTCAGCTGTCCTGGCTGTGCCCCTTCCCAAATCCATGTCCACTCCCAGCCCATTCACTGGTGGGGTGAGGAACAGAAAAATCCCTGACTCTGTGTAAGCCCTGCTCAACAATGACAAAACATCTCTGTGTTATCCATACCATTTTCAGCATGAACCCAAAACACAGCCCCACACGAAAAAAAATTAACTCAATTCCAGGGAAAACCAGCTCTGCTCCAAAGCATCTTATTTTTAGTAATCATGACTCCCTCTCCAATTTAGCTGCTGTGTGTCAAACTGTGTTCAAATGATAGAGGATATTTTTCTTTATCAGTGCACAGTGCACTAACAGGAAAGGACAAAACCAAGAGACAAGGGATTTTCATAACTTAAATTTCTTCTGAAATAGCTTAAAAAAATGAGGTGGTATCCATCAGTCCAAATAAAGGCATTTTCACTGATAGCTCTATTTGTGGTCAGTGAAAAGAGACTTTATGCCATGATTCATCCTATTCCAAGACACAGAGAAGAGCTGTGGCAAATCCCACCACAGAACCATCTATTTATCTTCAATGACCATGGAAAACATCTAAGCATTGAGCACAGGGATGTGTTTAGGAGGTGAATCTCATCCTCCTCTCTCCTCCGAAAGGATGAAGGAGGGAGGAAGGAACAGAAGAGCCTGTACAAAAGATTCTTTCAACTACTTGCTCCTCTAAGCAGGTCTTGGAACTGGTACTTTTCAATTCTGCATTCACAAAGACTCAAATAAAGTTTGAAAGCCTGAGAAGTTGAATATGTTAATAACATGAACTCTTTGGACTCTTGGTCAATTGTCAGCTTAATCCCAGATGCCTGGAAGGCATCAGTGTAATTTATTTATTCTTTTTATTATATAGAAGGAAAATTATATTAAAAGAGGAAGCTGTGGAGGTTCTGAATAGCAGATTGAACTCAGCCCCACCACAGCTCATGAGACACTGTAACATTAAGGAATTCTTTGCACCTGAGCTGCCCGCGGCTACAAAAACCTCCCCTTGGTGCTGTGGTATCTGAATAATATTCAGATGATAAAGGACGTTTTCTCTTATTTATGCATTCTGGAGTAATAGAAAATGACAAGGGCATTTGGGGAAAAATGAACAGAAATGCTGGGAGTGCACAAGGAATTTTGGCACTGGCAGTCACCTAACCCTGTAAATCCCCAACAAGTCGAATTGAATTTGGGAGCTATGGGTAGCTTTAAGGTGTTCACTGGAGAGGTTGCAAAAATAGAGAAAAAAGTCAGATTATTATATTCTTGGATGAATAGGAATGAGATAGGTAAGAAAAAAGGAATATTTCCGTCTTACTCCCATCTCCTTCCCCACTGTCTCAGATACCAAATAACTGTTGTCAGTTTGCCATGCAGAAATGCGCTAAACTTTCCTAAAAGGCTTGTTTGTAAGTGGACATCATTCACTGTTTATGCTTTCTATCCCCTATACACAGCCAAAATCCTGGGGGGAAAAATGAGGGAAATGTGAAAAAAAAAAAAAAAAAACCCACAAACAAAAAAAACCAAACAACCCCAAATAGAAACTTTCAAAAGACAGGAATGGCAAACACTCTGTGAGATCTAATTAGGATTTTGTCCCCATGAATTCTGGTAGGTCTATGTTCATATTCTAAAGTAACACATCCCAAGGTCAAAAAGGAACAGTTTGGCTTGGAAATGGGAACTAAGATAAAGAAATGTTGCCTATTCCCTGCTTTCAATAACCCAAAATGCACATGATGCTCTTCATGGTCAACCCCTGGGGATCCTGGAGAAGGACACTCTCCACAGTTCATTTCTCCTGTCATGGATGAATCTGTTACTAAGACATACAGAATCATGGAATACCCTGAGCTGGAAGGGGCCCACAAGGATCATCAAAGTTCAGCTCCCAACCTGCAAAGGACAGTCCTGAGAATCCCACCCTGTACCTGAGAGACTTGTACAAATATTGTTTGAGCTCTGGCAGCCTTGGAGCTGTGACCATTCCCTGGGGAGCTTGTTTAGTGCCCAGCCACCCTCTGGGTGAAAAACCATTTCCTCATACCCAGCCTAAACCTTTCCTGACACAGCTTCATGCCATTCCATTGGTTCCCTTCACTGCATGAATGGATGGGATTGTTTCAGAGCAGAGTTAGAGAAACCTGACCAAAAAGCAGGACTACACTGAACCTGACATCCTATGGACATCATCCATACCATGGGGCAAGCAAGTCATTACCTCATGTATACTAGTGAAAAACCAATAAAAAACCAACCACAACTGACCAGGACTAGCAAGAAATACAGGAACTAAAATTTAAAAGAAAACAAACAAGATTAGATCAAATTATTGAATCAAACTGTACAGATTTATAAATTCCCTCTGCCCCACCACCATCAGCACTAACAACCCTTCTCCAGAAGATGCCCCACACACATCTGCATTTTCACCTGCTATGCCACTTCTGTTCCTGCTCAGGGATACAAGTGCAGGGTTTAAGGAAGGATCATACTGGAACAAGTTGGCTACTGTCGTTGACTTGTACCCAAAAATCAGTGTCACATGGACAGCAGCATCCTCTGCCCCCTAGGAAGAGAGAGAAAGAAAATGTCATAGATAAGAATTAACCAAATTTTTTTTTAAAAAAGTTATTTCCTATGTTTCTGATTCTCCCATATGTAAGTCAGGCACATGGCACTGATGAAACTTTCACATACACCAGATTCTGCTTAAATATTTACAGTTAAGTTGGCTTTAAAGAGCATCTATGGAGATTTAGAAACCTTAAAACAGTCCCAGACTGTGCAGATTTGGATTTGCTATATCCATACAAATACATTAAACTAGTAAATAAAATCCCAGACTAACTATGCAGTTTTTAATTTGCAATATTCTTATTAAATTGAGGAGCTTGCATTTTTCACTGGTTTTCATAAATCTCCTATTAATCTGCTTTTAACTAAGCTGTCTAATCTGTAGAGTCCACAGACAAGTCTTGGCTGAGGGGTTACTCTTTGCCCTTTCCTAGGGTAGCTCAGGCCAGGAAAACAGAGAAAGTCACATTGGCCTCTGACTGTTCCCCAAAGTGTGGTTTCTTACCCGAGAAGGAACTTTACATTGAATTCTTGTTGAATTTCTGCCCTCCTCCAAAACTGGGCAAGGCTGGGATCCAAACAAAACAGCATTTACCCCTTCCAGATTGGTCCCCCTGAGAGTCACTCTGAGTCCTCCTAAAACAAACAATTATTCCATGATATTCAATACATAGGATATTTTAATATACAAAGAATTCTTTGTTTTTAGATGACTACAAAAGTCTCTCAGCTGAGCTGATGATGATCTGTTCCACCTTGCTGTGCCTGGCTCCCTCTCTTGCACCAGAGATCCTTCTTGCCATACTTGAATTCTTTGAATTTGAATTATTTGAATTCTCCACAACACAGGATGACTGAGGTTTTTTTTTTTCTGGGTTTATTTTTTAATGACATACTTATTTAAACCAGCAAGCCCTGGCCTGTGATCTCCCCCTTAGCCAGATCCCCAGCCCAAGAACGAAATAAGGAAGGAAGGAAGAAGCACTAAGAATGGAAAATGAGCTTAACGCAGCAGGTGCTCTTGCAGTTCAAACAGCTGCCAAGCTCCCCGCTGTCAGAAAAGCCTGTGGCATGTGTCTAGGAAACTTGGGATAGAAAGGGGACTTGGCAGGGCTGGAGACTCGGATTTGTGAGGGGAGTCACAGAGGGATTCGTTCCGAGGAGCACCGAGCAAGCTCAGCTCTCCTCCGTGCCAGACCGAGCCGCTCCAATCCCAGCTGGGATCGCACCCAACACAAGTCAGCCTTGTGCTTGATCTTTCTTCAGCATCCACTTCCAAAGAGCCAAGGCGCCCCTTTGCTTTTCCAAGTGACTAGAGGGCTCAGGGATGTTTCAAAGAGAAGCAGGAAAGAGAACAGGAGTGGGCATTTAATGGCAATTCTAAGCTGGAGTTTGTGCTTTGATGCGATTCAGAGAAACTTAAAAAAAAAAAAAAAAAGGAAATGTTGCTTGAAACTTAGAGCTTTTTCTCAAGTTGTCAGCACTGCAGAGTTTTTAGGATTGTGGCTGAACAGACTGCTCAGACAGGCACTAATTAATGCAGCATTTATTTGTATTTATTAGCATGGCTATATCGTAAACCTACTGAGCTTTTATCCCTCTTTTCACATGTGATGTAAGCAATCCTCTACATTAAAGTAATTATATATTAATGACAAATTCCCTTGCACACTTTCCTGAAATTACCTATTCCTGCTAATTCTTTAAACCACCAGAGAATTATAGAAGTTTAGTCTTGATTTCCTGTGGCTGGCAGCAAATCCAGGCCAACGAGAGCAATCAGATACATTAACAGCAAGCTCCTGCTATTCAGTGGAATGTGAGAGTATCTTTAGAAAGGCATTCCATGCTTCTGGAGTTAGGTCATGGGGATCTCCCAGCATGGCACCACTGAGACCAGGGATATTTTGACCAGAGGGAGCTGAAGCAGCAAAATACAAGGTGCTTCCCGTCCTGTAATATTAAATTTGCAGAGTCAGAAAGAGCAAGAAGTGAAAACTGAAGCCACGTGCAAATGCAAGGGTTGTCAGATAAGGAGCTTAAGATTTAGAGTTCAGAATCCACCAGTGTTGTGTAAAGACTGATGCAGTTAAGGTTTGATATCTACATTATATCTATATGCAGTGAAATACTGCCTGCGTGCACTTTACAATGAGATTGAAGAGAGGTATTTGAAATGGGAGAAATTAAAAACACAGATGGAAGTTGTAATTCTTTCCAATTATAAGCATTCCAGGCACATGTAA
Source organism: Melospiza georgiana (assembly GCF_028018845.1). Lineage (NCBI taxonomy): Eukaryota > Metazoa > Chordata > Aves > Passeriformes > Passerellidae > Melospiza > Melospiza georgiana. The sequence continues at coordinate 3,818,621 of NC_080432.1, read as the reverse complement.
TGTAAGATAGCATTATTCTTGCTTTCTTTTTAATGAGTGACAGATCACTGTAATTGGGAGTGGATTTGCCAGCAAAGGAAAGGAGAAGCAAGGCTCAAGCACTTAAATTTGCCATTGCTGGGTTGTTTTTAAAGTTGTTTGGAGGTGTTTGGGTTTTCTATGAATTAAAAGTGATTCTTAGTGTGTCATGACCCTCTCAATAAGGAAAAAACCTGCAATAAAAGAGTTAGAGCAGTTTTCTTCCCATGCAACCAAAAAAAAAAAAAAAACAACAAACCAAACAACCCAAAAAAATCAACAGCAGAAAAAATAATACAAACAACCCCCTCCTTCCCCCCCCCAAAAAAAACAAACAAAAAAATCCTCAAATCAAAAGCACAGTAAAAGGTGGCCATAACTTGTAGTTCAGGAATTCTGTGTTATCCCAAGTCCATCCCATGCTTGTCCATAGATATTTTTACAGACCAGCATTCCTTTTGTCTGGCTGCTCCAATGTGGGCAGGCATGGCCCAGTCAGATCATGATTACTGAAAATAAGCCACGTGTCTGAGCTCACTGAGGCCAGTGCTGCTCTCAGTGGTGATTGCCACCATGATCCCAAAAATAAAATGAGATTTACCCAGAAATGACTGGGTAACTTTACTGTCAGAGTAGACTTGGTTCATGGTGTTTCTGCTGCATTCCTTGCTGCTTGAAAGCAAAGTATAATCTGAGACTGTCCTTCACTGCACAGCCCAGGTGTATCAAGAGTGTTTGCCACATATCTCATTGGTTGAGGAGACTCTTTCCTCTCAAAAAAAAAAAAAAATTCCAGTTCTTCTCTTTGGGTATGGAATTTATCACTCTACTTCCTCTTCTATTTCAAGGAGAGGAGGTATAATGGGAAGGGAAGGAGATTCGCTTTAGCTCCTCTTAAGTTTCTTAGCTTTGTACCTAAGTACCTAAACCTTTGTACCTAACTCACCTAAACACAGGTGAGTTTTCCATTTTATTCCTCAGAACATGAATTTGCTTCAATGGGGGTGGGATTAACCAGAGTTCAGCCATTCCAAGGTTATAGAATCAGAGGATAATTTAGTTTTAAAAAACACTCTAAAATCAATAAGTCCAGCCAGTAACCCAGCACTGCCAGGCCCACCAGTAACCCATGTCACCAAGTGCCAGATCCACACATCTTCCAAATCCCTCTAGGGATGGTGACTCCACCAATGCCCTGGGCAACCTGTTCCAGTGGTTGGAAACCATTTCTGTGAAGACATTTTCCCTAATACCCACTTATTATTAGGCCAGATTAATTAAAATACTACATAGCTACATGTCAAATGGATATGGGAGGATGAGTGTGAAGCACTAATGATTTGCTGAAATGAATATATGTGCACTTGAAGATATAATTCCCAAACAAAACTACTCAGGAAACTGGTTACCTGCACAAAGAGAATCTGTCAGTCTTTAGGTAATTTTTTACTGTACTTTGGGATACACACAGCCATAAAACTTCTCCATCAGGTGAAAATCTTGGCAGTGAAGGTAAAGAACCAAAAGATGCCGTGCCAAGGAAGAAGCAGGAAGCAGCTCCCTTGAGGGGTCCATACCTACCAATCTCTGAAGTTGAAGGAGGCTCAACAGCTCCCAGTGTTGGCTGCACTGTGAGGAAGATCCCTTGTCCTGTGGTGGCACCAAGAGCAAAGCCATGAGGTGCCACCAGTAGTGTCACAGGGTAGGTCCCGACCGGCAGCCTTGGCACCTTGCAAACCACGTGGGTTTGATTCAGAGATGAGATGTGGCAGCTCCTCCTGTCCACCTCCACCTGCAGGGCCAGCTGCTCCTCACCAAAACCAGCTGCCCTGAGAACCACTGTGGCCTGGGACCCCTCACCTGAAGGAATATAATCATCAAGGTGACCCATGAATTTTGGGCTACCAATGCCCAGAATTCAAATTCAAATTCAGCCAACAGTTAAAAGTTTCTAACAGCTTCAACAGGATATCCTAAAAGCTACACCATTGGTGGTATCTCACTGTTCCACATAACAGCAATTCATGCCCGTCCCTGTCCAGCTGTTATATTTTTCCTTAAATTTTTGTTAAAAATAACTTGAGCCAAGAGCTAGTTTTTGCTTGAGGCATCAAACCTGCCATTGTTTCTCTCCCCTTTATGCCTCTACCATAGAATCACAGAGTAGTTAAGGTTGGAAAAGACCTCTGAGATCACCTCTGTGTTTACCACTAAACCATGTTTCCAAATGCCACAACCACAAACCCTCTGAACCCTTCCAGGGATGGTGATTCCACCCCTGCCCTGAGCAGCTGTTCCAGAGCCTGACAACCCATTCAATGAGGAAATTTTTCCTGAAAACTATCTAAACTTCTCCTGATGCACATTAAGGCCATTTCCTATCATCCTATTTCTTCATCCCTGGAAGAAGAGACCAAGCCCTACCTGGCTGCACCCTCTTATCAAGGAGTTGTGGAGAGTGAGAAGATCACCCTGAATTTCCTTTTTTCCAGACTGAGCCCCTCCAGACCTGTGCCCCAGACCCTTCCCAGCTCCAATGCCCTTCTCAGTTCAAACTAGTACACTCAGCATGTCTGGAACTGGAGCTGATCAGAAGTGACCCATAAAGTGCAGTTTCCATAAAATCAAAAATTTACAAAAGGATACAAGTGTACATGAAATCACCAGCACCTGGCAGATGTTTTTCACTGAATTTTGGCCACTGTGTTCAGGCACCAGGCCCCGTTACCTGATGAATATTCCACATCTCTGACTATGGGTGTCAATTCCTGGCTGAACCGGAAAGAACACGAGCCAGAACAGTTTGCAAGGACATCATTCACCATCACCACCACCTGCAGACAGAGCAGAGTTACGTTAAAGTTGGTAAGGAAACAGAGGTGTTTGCTAGAGCCACAACTGACTGATAGATGCTGGTAGCCACCCTGAGGTACCGAGAAAACTCAGTGCCAGAACAAGGTACAAACCGAGAGATCTTCAACCTGCTGCAGTCTCACTGCAAATTTAATTGCAAATTTAAATAGCAGATTGCTAGGGCTCATCCAGGGCATAGCTTTGGATGATGCATCTCCAGCCTACCTCCCACCATCCTGGGACCCACACCTCCTCAAACTCCTGTTCTTCCAGTCACCCATTGAAGACTGTTCTTCCCCCAGTTCTTCTCACTTTGCCTTGGGAATAAATTTATTATGTCTAAAGCACCATGGAAGACTAATTAAAGTAAAACCTACAATGTGTCTTCTCAACATGCTGCCCTCATTTTTTTTTTTTTTTTGCCCCTTGTTGTTAAAGCTGAAGGAAAAATACTGCGCTGTGACCTTGACTATCTAAAAGAGATATCAAGAAATATCCCTCATGAGATCTTGATATTTTTGAAGAGTCAACTGGCAAAGGATAGGGCATAAAAGAGCCCTTCTTTATCCCTCTCCAGGTGTTAAGGGTGTGCCTGCAAAAAGCAAAGCATCTGTCCCAAAGAAATGCAAGGAGCACAGATTTGCAAAGTAGTCTGCCTAGACAGAGAGATGATAATTAGAGACATTTTTACACTGCCAGGATAAAGCTTCAAAAATATCAGAAAATCTGTTTGTTGCTGCTGGTGTTGTTTCACTTGGGCTGTTTGAGGATTTGTGCAGCACAGAAGGAAAAGATGCCATAGGTGGCTAAGTCACTGGAAGAAGAGCAATTCTCATGGCTAGGAACCAGGCTCATGAAAAAGGCAGGATGACTTGGCCCCAGATGTTGCACAGCTGGGCTTGGAGCACATCCAGCATCACCCTGTTATGGCCACAGTGCCTGTGAGTCTGCTGGAAACAAAGGCAGCCACAGCCACTGTTCTGCAACATCTGAGAGCAGACTTGGGAACACATTTGTCCATCCAGCAGACTGGAATGATTCCTCATTCTGCCTGAAGATTTCCTGTTTCTCTCTTCCCTCCTAGGGAATTGAGATCCAGAGAGGTTCAGGACTTGCCAAACTCACAGATGAGTATCCCAGCCACCAACTCATTTACTTTGCCCATCAGTGTCACAGAGTGTTGCAGGTCAATTTTGTAATTCCCAATTTGGTATCCAGCACCACAGGACCCACCAAGGGTGGGAGTTCAGAGATTTTCATTCCTTGGTCACTGCTTCCAAACAAAAAAAGATATTGTCTTCCATGACCCATAATCTCCATTCTACCTACCTGCAACAGCTCTTGGAGGAAAGTCCTGCTCCACACACCAGGCAGCAGAGTATGAGAAATTTGTGGCAAAGAACATCAAATTCCTGAAAGGATTTATTGGCAGAACAAGGTACCCAAATACCTGTGAGACTCCTGGAGCTACACAACCCTGCTGAATCAGTGACAAGTGAGAGAGCACACCAACTCACCTGTGTTTGGTTATGGGGGGTGGCAAGCATGTCCCCAAATATTGGTCCAATAAACACACCCCCGTCATAAACCACACGAGTAGAAACAGTTGGCTTCAGGCCAGTGAGGTTTTCAGCAGAGACCTGGAAAAGATCAAGGAATTTTAGTTTCTCATCCTTTTCTGTCCTGTGATTTTAAATTAAAACAGAATCCTTACAAGCAATAACTCCTGGAAACTTCTCACCCTTCTTCCATTAATCATATCTGTACCTCTAAATGTTCATTACTCAAGGTTTCACAACACCTCCCTGTTCCCACCTTCACCTTGCAGTCAAAGAGATGGCAAAGGAGTGCAAGAATCAGGATGGTAAATAAACTTCTAATTCCCACTCATATAATTTGGATTTAGGCATGGAAAGATCTTCTCAAAGACATGACTTTAGATGAAACAAGAGCCTGTGCAAGAGCTGAAGATGCAGCTCAAACTTTTTTCACTCTCCAGGCCAACATCTTGGGCTCTAGAATTTGTTGAAAATTACATCACACTTTTAGGAGCTGAATATCCAAGAAATAGTGTTTCCTTTTGAGGCAGGAAGCATCTCAGTCGGAGTCCCTACTCAAAAAGACCCTTCTGCTTGAAGCAAAACTAACATGACAAATCTTGGGATGGGAGAGTGTAAAGTGAACTTCCAACCTGAGACCTATGAGAACCAGATACAAAACCAGACAAAACAGTTTTCAGAAAAATACCTTCTTGGCAAATAAATGATGCCACAAATCTGTGATGACCTCCAGTTACTGTACTGAAACATTAATGTAGATATAATTAGGAAAGATTTCATTTCAATATACCAGCCCCTTTGCTGTGCAAAAATTACACTCAGATCTCCTGGTTTTAAATCACAGACTCCATATAATGTCTTCTCCTAAAACTGGGGGGGTTTAATCATTTAATTTGCTTAAGGTGCTGCTCCAAATAGGAAGATTGCCTAAATTTCCATGGTGTCTTCATAAAGACAACCCCTGTAAGAGAGAATCAGCCAAGACCAAAGACATCAAATGGGGAGATTAGTAAAAGAAATTACTGTACACTGATAACATTGGGCAAGTCCCCAGCTGTTTTTTCCCAAGTCAGTGTCCAGACATTTTCATAGCATGAGCTGGAGTCTCTGGTCACAGTGAAGTCACTGGTGTTGAAGAAGGGAGCTGTAAAATTGTCCACATTGTCCTGCAAAAGCCTGTGGAGCTGGTGGGCAGAGATGTGCACTGAAACACCTGCAAAAGATGTAAGGGAGCAGTGGATATCTCCATTTCCAGGAGAGCAGATCTGCCTGCTTCTAGGAAAGGAAGGGGTTTCATTATGAGTGTGAGGCTGTCATGGTTCAAACCTCTGCTGCCAAAAGAGTGACATTTTTTGGACCCTAAACACAAAAAAATCATAGAATTATAGAATAGAATCATAGAAGGATTTGGGCTGGAAAGGACTTTAAAGGTCATCTAATCCCAGCAATGAACCCTAGACCAGGTTGCTCAAAGCCCCATCCAACCTGACTTCAAATGTTTCCAGGGATGGGGCATCCACCACCTCTCTGGGCAACCCCTGCCACTGTTTCCCCAACATAAAATATTTCTTCCTTATGTCCAATCTAAAGATCATCCACACTATTTAATAACACTCAGTGCCATGGTTTAGTTGATGTGTCAGGGAACGGGTTGGACTCGATCTTGAAGGTCTCTTCCAACCTTTTGTGATTCTGTGAACAACCAACCTGGCCTTGAGCATACCCAGGTATGGGGCAGCCAAAACCTCTCTGGCAATTAATTCTTCCCTTGGCTTCCTGCTCAGGAAATCCAGGCCCTGACCTGCATCTTCCCTTACCTGGTATCACGGTGTTGGCCAAGTGGATGTGGAAGGTTCCTCCAAGAGGTGGGGATGACTTCTGCAGCCTCTGGATGGTGAGGCTGACTCTCACGTCCTCCGTGGACACGTTCAGGTGTCCATATTCCTTAGAGCCCTTCCCAAGCACTGCACCTCTGTGGGACAGAGAGGGGGTCACAGGAAGGCATCATCAGTGGAGACCCTCACTGCTGACACCCCCAAGTCAACCAACAGCTCAGGGACACCTATAGGAACAACACTCCTGAAGGATTGAAGGGGAAGATGCCCAGACCTCAAAAAACCCCTGGATATTCCCAACTTCTTATCACTCTCTACAACTTCCTCAAAAGTGGCTGCAGTCAGGTGGGGTTGATCACTTTCTCCGGGTCGCAGCTGACAGAACTAGAGGACAGAGCCTTCAGCTGTGCCAAGGGAAATATAGGTTGGATATTAGGAAAAAGATTTTAAGGAAAGGGTGATAAAGTACTGGAATGGCCTGCCCAGGGAGGTGGGGGAGTCCCCATCCCTGGATGCGTTTAAGAAAAGACTGGATATAGCACTCAGTGCCATGGTGTAGTTGAGGTGTTGGGGCTGGGTTGAATATGATGATCCTGAAGGTCTCCTCCAACCCAGTGAATTTGTGAATTATGCAGGCAATGCACACAGCAAAAAAATATGGAAAATAACCTTTTTAAATTTATGATAGAAGAAGTAATTTATACACCATCAAGCACCAGGTGCATACCAGTGGTGTTTAGAAACACCACTACTGGTATTTCTAAAGGACCAGCTCAGTGCAGCCTGGACAGCACCTGCCACAGCAAAGCAAAAAATATTTCCTGCTTCACACTGTGATCTTCTCAAGTCCATGAAAATCTCAAGTCCCCTGAATTATAGTGAGGTTTCATATTGTACAATCATTTAGGTTGGAAGAGACCCCTAAGATTGAGCCCAATCCTTAACCCAGCATTACCAGGTCCCTCATTAAACCATGCCCCCAGACACCACATCTGTATTGGAGTCATTCAAGTTCACAAAAGTCCATTTCTAAAAGTTAAAATGCTGTTCTCCTTTGCCACTAGAATTCTCGTGTTTCAAAGGAAAAGGGCCCTCTCTGTGGTACAACAATGCCACCGTGTGTTAAATGTCTGGATAACAAGTGGCTTCTGCAGAGAAAATTTCCACAAAACAAAACCAATAGGATCGCCGAGCCCTTTGTACAGCTGGTACAAGATTTTAGCCAATATTTCTGCTCTGACAGGAGTAGGAATTGTATTGGATTAAATCTCAGCGAAGAGAAAGAGCCAGGTTTATTTTGAAAATGTCCAAGGACAATGCTCAGCTCACCCATTTTTAAAGCTTGTGCTGATTCCTGCTTTTCTCTGATACTTCCTCAGTGGGATGGAAAAGTCCACCTGTGCCTAACACCTTTTGTATCCTGGTGAGAGGTATTGTGATTAAACTGCCTCTTAATCCTTTTTGGTTTTTTAGCTAAACAGGCGGAGCTTCTTAAATCCTCCTCTTCTAGGTATTTTCCTCAACTCTATAGTGATGTTTATGGCTTTTTCCCCATTTTTTTCTAAATCTATTAAAAAAATACAGCTATCAGTGTTATTTGCAGCATTCCAGTGTCAGTCTTCAGGCTCCACACAGGAGTAAAAATTTTCCCGCTTCCTATAAGTTACACCTCTAGTTATTCATCTCAACCACCACAAACATCCCCCTGTAGTCTCATTCCTGCCCTTACCCTTGGTGGTTTATGTTAAGATACTAGATTTGACTCAGCTGGATACAATCCAACTTTTACAGGACTTATTTTCTGCCAGTACAAACCTTTAATGTTACCGTCTGTGATCTGGTTATAGCCCATGGCTCCAATTCCTGTCATTGCTGGGAGAAACAGAAACCTCATCTCAGCAAACAAGGACACCCAAGGTCGACTTCCAGTGCCTAATGTGGTGTCATTAACAGTGGTGTTGCACCTAACTGGTGTCATTAACAGTGTTTTGGAGACACCTCTGGATGATCTTCATCCACTGTTCCAGAAGGGCTTCCTTCCAATCCCACACCACACTTTGGTGACCCACAGATATCTGACACCCCAAGTTATCTCAAATTTCTCCAGCCCCTCTTGTTTCCAGCAGCTGAACCCAGCTCCAGGTACATTGGGGGAACTGTAAGAGGAGCTACATGGTATTGAGATGAGCTGCTCACTGTCCCTACCTTGGAGAGAGAAGGGGCAGACTGGAACCACAGCCAGACACCTCCCAGGACACGTTGTAGGAGGGAGGAGACCCCACCACAGACACTGCTTCAATGATCCTCCCCTCTGGCCACTGGGGTTTGGGGTCTCTCTGGGAAACTGAAAGAAAAAACATAAACATCCATTAGAGCAAGGAGAGCAGAGGGGGCTGTGCCCAGGGTATTGTCATTTCATAGCTGGAAACACCTGCTTGGGTTTGTTTTGTGTTTTTTTGTTTTAATTTATATTTAGTAGAATCATTAAGGTTGGAAAAGGCCTCTAAGTTCACAGAGTTTAAGTATTGTGCAGCACTGCCCAGTCCACCACTAACCCATGTCTCCAAGTGCCACATCTACACATTTTTGAACCTTTCCAGGGATGGTGATTTCACCACAGCCTGTTCCATTTGTAGAACCACATTTTCAAATAAACCAAGAATATCGATATTTTAGCAATTCCTTCTCAAAAAAAAAAAAATATATATATATATATATATAAATAAATAAAAGTTAAAAAAAATTTTTTTGTTCCTGTTATGTAATTTCCCATTGAAAAAGCTTCATCCATCTTTATTACTATAGATTTAACAGAATATCCTGGGGGGGAAAAAAAACAAAAACAAAAGAGATGCCTTTACCAATCACAGCTCTGTCAGCAATGATGAGCTCATCAAGATAAAATGATCCAGGTGTTTCTTTTTGCAGCACGGGGCTCTGCAAGTCTATCTGATGCACAAATACTGGGGAATTGGCTGGGAGGTCCTGGAGAAGCACAGAGAGATTCCCACAGCTCTTCCAGAGGTTGGTGCAGGTAAATGTCCAGCTGGAAGACAACAAGGTTGGGACAATAAACAAATTTGAGGTGATTGTGAAGATTCCAGGTAATATCAGGCTCTGGTTTTGTTACTACTGATATTTAGCACAAGCCACATCCTCAGTGGTTTGTGATTACTCACCATGTCCTTGTTGGGTTTCCCAGAGTGAGAAATGAGGATTTAGATCTCTGCTTATGTTTTCCCCTCTGAATCACTAGAGTGGGATATGGGAATGACTACATTTGCTTTATTTTTGGCAAAATACCACAACAGCATCAGTGACCTCAATGGAGGTCAATCCAAAATTCAAACCCTCAGCTCTCTTCATGTTTTTACACTCCTGACCTTTTTAAGTCTGCCTGCCTTAAACTTTATGTCTGCTACCAAATGTTTTCTACTCATGGAATTTTAAGTGACTAAAGAAAATCAAAGTCTACACCAATTTTCAAAGCTTTCAAAGGGTGGAGTAAATAAAGCAATTCTCTCTCTTACTGCAGGAAATCGACCAGGAAAGAAACTGGGGAATTTATGTTCTCAATAATCTTCAAGTACAGCTATGTGTCACTGAGGTGAGATAGTGCATGTAGCAAGAAACATGGAAATTTACCCATTAAATCCTCCAAAAAAGGATGGAAACACATTCCAGCAATGCCTCTGTAGGAGCAGAGCTTTTGTCAGAATACTCCAAGTGACAAATTGTTCTATATAAATAAGAGCTTCCCTCATTTTTCCCACTGCACCTTCTTATGGAAAATGAAATCTCTGATAACTGTAATTGTCTGGATACCTTTTAGAGTCAGTTTCATTGAAGTCCCACTGGCAGGTGAGGTTTCTCCTCACTGGGCATGAAGAGACATTGGTGTAGGACACTGAGAGGTGGAGGATGTTGCTCATATGTCCTTTATGTGCAAAACACACCTGCAAAGATGGGGGAAGGATTTTCACAAATCAAAACACAGGTAATTTATATATAATGTACATGGAAGATAAAGGAAGATATTCTATTTCGATTCTGGTTTAACACTGGGTTGTTTGGCCTCGAGAGGAAAAGATTCTGGGGAGACCTTAAAGCCTCTCCCAGTGCCTAAAGGGGCTCCAAGAGAGCTGGAGAGGGAATAAAAGGTGTAGAAGACAATTTTGGCACCCAGGTGTGCCACAACATGGCATCAAACTGACCCCTGGGGCTTCCCTGAAGTTTTGGGTTTATTTCATTTCAAAAGTAGGAGAAGATGAGCAGAAAAGCGAGCAATGGATCACCAAACAATAAAGGATTTTTTCCTTTTGTCAGGAAATGGTTGTCCTTGTCCCCTCCACCTTTCTCCAACACCATCCCACTTCTTCCTTTCCCACAGCAGGCAGCTGTGTTAAACAATATTTACATCTCAGAGATCCAAAACCACTCTCAAACCAAATAAAAGGTGCTCTGCTCTGTGCCAAGACATGATGCTTGATATATTTGGGGGAGTTGTAAGCTGACCAGAAGACTTTATCTTGTTTATTAGGCTCTGAACATTCAGTGTCCAGTGCAAGCTGCTCATGAAGAGCAGCCACTCACATGTGGGTATTTAGTAAGGTCATATCTTGGCAGTGTTGATGGGGAAGTTTTCACCAGCTGGCTTGGTCTGTGGATGCTGAACCTCCCACAGAAGGGCTCTGTCCCACTGACAATGTGTCCTGTGGTGATGATGTTCTTCATATCTGACAAATAAAAAAAGAAAAGAAAATGAGAAGTTTCAAAGTGATTCAGAAGGCACCAGTGCAATCGAGATTCATGAAAATACAACAAGTGGGTATCCAGAAACTGTCAAACAGTCCTACTCTGAGAATTCTCCTGCCAGAGTTCAAAAAATGTTTGTACAACACTCTCAGGCACAGATTCCTGGGGCTGTCCTGTACAGACCCAGTAGTTGGATTTGATGATTCTTGTGGATCCCTTCCAACTCTGGATATCCTATAATTATTATATTGATCACTGTGATTATTATATTGATCATGTCATTTTTAATGCATACACACAACAAATAGATGATAAACATGAATATGTACTTATACCCATTAAAAGTGTAAATTTCATGCCAGTAAAAGTTTAAAGAACACTTATGTCATAAAAGCAGATCCATCCTCACAATAAATACTGCATATTTGCCACAGAAGTTCCCTACCTTCTTTCTCAAAGCCACAGTGAAAGAGGATTTTAGCAGAAGTTGGCTCAGTTTCACATCCTACTGAAAGGAGTCCTTCTATTGCTTCTTGCACCTTTAAAATAAATTAAGAAAGTGGGAAGCAGTCAGTTACAATCATTTCAGCAGAGACTTCAACACACACTTCATTTTTCATCAGCCAGGGATCAGTGGCACAGCAGCTCTGAACAAGCAGGCAGCCAAATATTAAGAGAATAAAAAGGTTAAATAATAATATAACAAAATTTATCTCAACATAGTGTAAACTTTTATGTTTACTTAAAAGTTGTCAGGGGTGTGAGACATCCTCAGTCAAATGAGTGTCATGGAGACATCACTCAGGTCACTTTAATGTTGACAAATTCCCAATCAAGACATCAAGAGCCTATGGGCTGCTGAAGAAGCCAGAGCCATACAACACCCATCTGGCCTTAGAGAAAAAGCCCAAGGATCTGGATCAATGAAAGTCCAAGATATCTGGATGTTGTGATAAGCTTAGAATAAACCTGGGAGTCAATGCTCAAGAAAAAAAAAATCCCACACTAAGACATTCTCAGTAAAGAAAAAAAAATCCAAAAAAAATTTTAAAAATCACCTGTACATCACATAAATTTTATCTCAGCTTCTGGGGAAATCTTACCTTCTATCAAGCACCAGAGCTCCACCAATTCCCAGCAGAGGACCCTTGTCTGTGTTTAATGATACCTACCTGTTGAGCTGTAGCATTTGTAGGGATCATTTTCAGTGTGTTGTTCCAGGAGATACTGAAATAACCTGTACCAGACACAGTCAACGTCTGGGAGAAAAAAGAGAAGCAAATCAAGAAATGAAAACAGATGCAAACTGCATGAGATACACACACTTCAAACCTGGAATCTTCTACTGAGCAGGATTTTACAGCCAGCACTTTGCCTTTTATAGTCTCTGTGAACCAGGGATCCCTTCCAAGAGTCAGGGATTCCTGCCCTTCTTCTACAAGGAACAGGGTTCTTACACTAACAGGAGAACAAGAGATACATGACCTGTGCAGCTGCAAATGGTCCTTAAAGCTCCTGTCCTTCAGGAGTTTAACCTTTAGGGAAAAATTCCCTCATTCCTAAGTGCTTACACACACCCACTCATGTATGTAAAAACCACAGACAACTTCAGCTCACGATGCTCTTCTCAACAGCTGTCTCAGGAGGTTGTAAACAAGAAGGAAACCCACATTTTTTCACATCTGGCACCACCAAGGCAGCTGCAGGCAGCACTGACCTGCAGTTCTGGGAGGTGCAAGGCTCGAGCCCGAATTTCGTGCCGCTCGGTGTAATAGCTGTTCACCACATGGGGGTCCAGCCACGTGTTGTGAATCTGGACTCCAACTCTCATCCCCTTGCTGGGTGTCTTGGCATGATTCAGTGCTTCCAGGTAGTACCTTGAGCCAGCAGTTAGCTCAAATTTCTGGGATTTTGGCTGCCAAAGTTCACTCCAGTTCTTCGCCCAGTTCTCAGACCACTCTGAATTGCCAGCAGGGAGAGAGGCAATTCTCACCTGTGTGCAGAACAACCAAATCACTCAATCACAGAATGTTTTTGATGTTCCTTCCATCCCAAACCAATCTCATTCCACCCCCCGCTATGGGCAGAGACACCTTCCACCATCCCAGGTTGCTCCAAGCTCTGTCCAGTCTGGCCTTGGACAATTTCAGGAATCCAGGGGCAGCCACAGCTTCTCTGGGCACCCTGTGCCAGGGCCTCCTCACACTCACAGGGAAGAATTTCTTCCTCATATCCAATATAAACCAAATCTCTTTCAGTTTGAAGCCATTAAACCAGTTAGTAACATTTCTCCATTGCCAAATAACATTTACTCCAATGCCACAGCTGCAAAATTAAAAATACAAACAGCATGTTTGTGTTTATAACTGATAGCCATGGGTTGATGACTCACAAAATTCCTTCCTATTATACAGGGAAAAGCCACAATCTCAAAAAATTTTGGTTTAAGGTTCAATACCTTAAAGAAGATAATTCCTCTGGCTTGTTCTAGCACTGATAACAGTTCCCCAAATAACTTTTCATGGATGGCTTCAGTTCAGACAGAAATGTGCTGAACTAAAAACAAAAAAAATATCTTCTGGAAAAGACAATCAGTTACTCTGGTTGAAAGAGTGATTTCTTTTTTATGAGCTAAATAATGGACAGGGCCAATGTAAAATATCAAAAATAATCACACAGCTTTGACTCTGCAATTGATTCATAAAAGACAATAAACCAATCCACACTGGGGAAATTCCCACTTGTTATCACCCTAATTAAAACCCCTTCCATACCCATTTTTAATTTTCATTTCTCTCATTTTTTTCTACCAATAGCAATACCTTTTGGTTTGGATCCTGGGACAAACTTAAGTAGAGAGATGCCTGACCATCTGCCTGAATCCAGAATGTGTAATTGTTGGTCTGAGGAGCCACAAAAAACCCACGGAGTCTGGAGCTGAGCAAAAACAGAATATCCATAACATACAAAAGAGTTACAGCAAAAAAAATCCCAAAACAACAAATCATCCCCACACCCCACCTTTACATGTACACTGAGTAACAAGAAAAGATCTTTAAACCATTTTAACAAAACAAACCTTGTTATTTTAAAGCTGAAGTAACCTCAAAATGACCCAATTTCACATTAAATGTCAATTATGCTTTACAAAAGTTTCAAAAAGGAAAGAAAAAAACAGCTCCATGAAACTAAGTATGATTTTGTTGGTGGCTACTTCTGTGCATTTCTTCTCAAACCAGATCTTAAGCCTGAGCATGCAGAAAAAGCCAAAACCAGAATGTTCTGAATCAAACAACAAAAACAGAGAATTGGTAGAAAAATGTAAGAATTCATGCACATTGCACAGTTGTTCAAGGTCATATCAGAAGTTGCAATGGGAACCAACACAGTTGAGCAATTTATTTATTTGTATTAGCGCCACCTTGGCTGCCAACATCAGCTGAGAATCTGCCCCTCCACATCTGGCCAGAGCTCCAGCCCAAAACAGCCTCAAACTGGAGCTCCTTCTACTTCCAGAGCAAAATTTTTGGTGGTATTTCAGCATATCTAGGCCAGGTAGAGCAGAAACACTGAGGGAAAGCAAAAGGAGGAAAAAATAAAGCACTTCACTGCATATTTTAAGCTTCAAAAGGACCTTGGAGCAAAGGGTTTGCTTTGATTTATAGGAGCTATGCAGTGAGGCTGTGCTATAAAGAGCTGTCAGGTGTTTTTGCTCCACCTTACACTGCTAAAGGTGATTGCCATGGCTTCTTCTCTTTTTAAGATGACTGAGTACCTGAAGGACTCCTTTGCCCCAGACAGAAACCTTACTGGGGAGCTGGCATTAGGTACAAACTGCCATCTGTATCCAGGACCTGCTTCTGTCAGATCAGAGGCATCATCCCAGACTTCAAAGAGAAGCCCTCTGTTTCCTAGAAAGTTAAAACAAAAGTATGCTCAGCAGCAGCCAGCAGAAATCCCAGAGCACATGCTGGAATCAGTGCTGTAGGAGGCAGGCCAGAGAGAAAATTTTAATAATAAATTGGTTCTGTTTGTGGGGTGGTTTGCAGTCTAAGGCAGAACACAGATCTCGCCATGGGGAATTTGTTTTACCTTGAAACCCTCCAACAGAAATAACAAAACTCTGCAGAGAGAACAACAACCAACCTGCTCACGTGTCTGCTCTTGCAGGAAAAGGCACTGAGACAACCCACAGTCAAAGTTAAGCCTCATTTTATGCATTAAAATCTCCCACTCAAGGAGCGCTCCACTCAGGGAGTGTCTCCAGAAGCCTCTGCAGTAACTCCAGTTCAGCCATCCTTCCTCTAAATATTTTCCATGCCTTTTTTCCCTAATTTTCCACAGCCATACATACCAGTCTGACCTTCCTCCCACCATCTCCTGTCTGCTCCTGGTGGGCTGAGCTCCCCACCTTGGTTTTCCTGGCTACAGAATCACAGAATGGTTTGGAAGGGACCATTCGAGTTTATCCAGCCCAACCTCCTGCCATGAGCAGGAACATCTCCAACCAGAGCACGTTGCTCAGAGCTGCACCCAAAGTGGCCTTGAATGTTTCCAGGGATGGAACATCCACCACATTTCTGGGCAAACTGTGCCATGGCCATCCTCACCTCATTGTAAAAAATACCTTCCTTAGAAACAATTTAAATAGACCCCCTTCTAATTTTAAAACATCACCCCCTGTCCTGTTACTAATAAAAGTCTATTCCCATGTTCTTTACATCCCTGTGTTTCTGAAATCCCCCTTTAGACGCTGGATGGGGCTCTCAGGTCTCCCTGAAGCCTTCTTTTCACCAGGCTGGATAACCCCAGCTCTCTCTCAGTCTTTCCTCATAGCAGAGATGCTCCAGCCCTTGGATTATTTGTAGCCCCCTTCCCTACCACCCAAAACTGATGTTGAAGTGCTTTGGAAAGCCCTGTTTCATAATAGCATTCATCACCAAAGGGTTTCTGCCCTGCGTTTCTGTGTGTGTTTGCTTATCTGGAGCTCCAGGAACAGCTCACCTGGCTGGGGGGCTCCAAACCTTCTGCTCTCACCAACAGCCTCAGTGGTGCATCTGATTTCCCGGGGAGAGACGTGCTTGACTTTACAGAGAACACCTGCCAGCAGGGAAAGGAGACAAAAGTGCTGTGAGAGGCTTGGACACACAGCTGAGCTGCAGCACAAACACATCTCAGAGTCATGGAGTGGTTTGAGTAGGAGGGGACCTTACAAGTCTGCAGTTACACGTACCTTTCTATGGGCAGGGACACCTTCCACTAGACCAGCTCTGTTGGAGCTCCTTTAGGAACTGGAAAGTGCTCCAAGGTCTCCTCAGAGCTTTATTTTCTCCAGTTTGAACAGCCCCATCTCTCTCAGCCTTTCCTTATAGCAGAGGTGTTCTATCCTTCTGATCAGTTTTGTGTCCCTCCTCTCGATTCAGTCCAACAGGTCCATGATTTTCCTGTACTGAGGACCCTGCACGTGATACTCTGGGTGGGATCTCACCAGAGCAGAGAGGCAGAATCCCCTCCCATCCACCTTATTCCTAAATTCCCCTCCTTATTCCTTAGGAACCTTTAGCTTCTTCCTAAAAGACATTCAACATTTTGCCACAAGCCTGGGCTGGTACTCTCAACAAGCAGAAGAGTTCATGCCCACAGTCAGAATAACTGGAGCTTCCTGGAGGTGTGCAGTGGTTTTGGTTTGCTAATTTGAGAAATTTCTGTTGGTTTATGTATTAATGAATGTGGTGGGTTTAGTGTTGGTTAATTACTAGTGTGTTTATTCGGATGCATTTACTCATTTCCTGCTGTGAGGTAGGACTAGGGGAAAGATGAAGTAGTTTTAAAATTTTAAAAGAGTATAAAAAGAATTTTATCAATAGTAACTAAAAGAAAAAGTATTAAGAATTAAAACAAGACCTTTAGGATATTTCTCCTCCCCTACAACCTCTTTCTTCTTAATGACAATGTAAAGAAAAAACTCTAAAATTTTAGTTAGTTTGCTACTTCTGGAATAGTTTTTCTTTAGTTTATTTAATAAGAGAAATCTCTCCTGTTAATGTTACAGAGACTTTTCTACAAGAAAATAGTTTTCTTGTGTCTCTTTTTACAAATAGCAGCTCACCAGGGAAGTATGTAATCATGAACTTCTTTCTCATTTTTCTATAAGCTTTTCTCACAGCTGTGTTTATGGGCTGTATTAACTTATGGGGTATTGTTTTAAAGATTAATTGTTTAAGGGTAAAGGTTCTTATTATCTATTTGTACCACTTCTGTAAATGTCTCCTATGCAAAACAAGCATGAGGACAAGGTGAGTCCTACAATTCCCACACTGGCATCCCTGAACACCTCTTGGGTTTTGCAGTCAGGGCCAAACTGTATTTTAAAAAAAAATAAAATTCACATTATTTGCTCTGCTCTTACCTGCAACAGTGACCTGCACGGGCTCCTCAAAGAAATCCCCAGTGATAATGAGCTCAGTGCCTCCTGCCAGGCTCCCTCTGACTGGGAACACAGAGAAAATCTCTGCAGGGGAAGGAAAGAGGGATCTGAGCACAAGCCTTGCAGAGATTAATCCCAGCCCTGTTTCTGGGAGAGCCTGAAGTGCACTTGCACTGCTTCTAGCCAGAGCAGGCTCCTGTGAATGAAACCAGTGTGAAAAATGCATGTATTTTATGATTGGCTTTTTGCAATTATTCAAATGAATATTATATGTGTTGTGTTAGAAAGTTATGCTGTATTAATTCTCTTAAGTAGTGTGTTAAATATAGTTTTAGGTTATAAAAAATGTTAAAATAGAAACTATGCTATGTAGGATACTTTTTTTAAAGAAAGAACTCGCAGTGAGATAGCAGCCACAGGACACCTGAATTTTTCAGAGAAAAAAAATTTATTGCTCCATTATCAGAAGAAACAAACTTCTTCCTGCCTTGAGGCACTGTTAGGATTCAGAGGAAGAAGCTGAGGATGACCAGACAGAATCCTGTGTTTGAATGGAATTTATGCATCATGTATGAAGTGTATGAATATGCAACAGGCTGTTGTATTTAAGGGTTAATCCTTTGTTAATGTGTGTCCTTTTTCAGGTTTGTGCTACCCAGAAAAAGTACCCAGATGTCCTTAACTTTTTGTCTCTCTTTTCTCATATTGTCCTAATTCAAAATGTCCAAATTATTATTACTCTAATTGTATTAATATTTTTATAACCATTTTATTACTATTAAACTTTTAAAATTTTAAAAACAAGTGACTGGCATTTTTCACAACCAGTTTCTCACTGATCCCCTTTTTTGGCAGCCTCTGGGATGACACCAGGAATGAGCAGCATGGATCATTTGGCCACATGGCAAGGGGGACACTGCAATGCTTGGGCTGTTATTTAGTAGGGGCTGCCTCTGTCATGCTCAGATTGCAAACTGCTCTGTTCTGTGCTATTGAGGTTCTCTGGGAGAAAAAGGGGGAAAAGAAAGGCAGAATTAAAACTGTTTTAATCCTCTTGATCTTCTCTGACTCACATCTCAACTTAGTCCTTAGGTCTAAATGTTACCACTCTTTCCAATAATCCCTCAGACTTCAGGGGAAAATGGAGGGAGCAGAAAATCTGAGTGTCCACTTCACAGCCATGGGATCCTTTCAGGACTTTATCTATTCCAAGTGTGCCATTCCACAGGAAAAGTATTTTTCTTTTCATGACAATTACCCACTTTGACTCATATTGGAATTTAACCACCCAGTCCTATTTGTATTGCTCTGAAAAAAAAGAAGTCTAATAATAAGAAGATAGGGGGTTTTGGTCTATACTTGCATCTTTTTTGTTATTTCATCTGGTATTTAAACAATAATTTTACAATATTGGCTACTGACTATCACAGGACAGATCTGGCAGATCTTTCTGCTCTGCTCTGCCCACAGCCAACTTCATGCATGGTTATTTCATTTTACTCTGCTTTAACTTGTAAATAAAGACATAAAATTAGCCTTTTTAACAAAGAGTTGTATACAATACAGCTTGAAACATCCCATGCAGGTTATTTTTAATGTACCTTTAATAATTTTTTATAACTAATGGTGCAGTACCCTGCCATTCAGCACTTATCCAGAACTCAATTCTTGGAGTAGCTGAACATCACATCCTCCCTGTATCTAGTGTGGGAGTTGTCATCCTGAGGTCTGCATTTGTAAAATTTCAACCTCAAAAAATACAGAGTGATTTAAGGGGGAAAAGTTTCCCTATGAGCAACACCTCAACTCTGCAACTGATCTGACAGGACAAGGAACAGCATACACATAAATCTGGTTGGTTTTTGCTTATAAAGCCCATACCAGGGAAGTGGAACAGCAAAATGAGGACAAAACAGGATTATATCCCTGGGAAAAGCAACAGTGAGAGGTGTTTTCCTAGATCACACTGGGACTGAGGGAGGACAGTGCCAGTGAGGTGGATCAGGGAATACCTGGATGAGTCTGGTACAGGAAAAGCTCCTGTTTGGCACTGATGAGCCAAGCACCTTTGTGCACTGCTGACCTGCAAGAGAGAAAATGCCTGAGAGATCCTGGGCCACGTAAATAAAAGCAAACCTTCATTTGGCAGGGCTGGACGCTCACTCTCCAGAGGAACAGTGGAACATTTCTGCAAGCTCCCAACAGCTCCTTTCACCAGCACATTGATTCATGAGACCCCATTAAAAGGTTTAAACACTTTATTAGAAGTACTAGCACATTGTAAAGTATGTTCTGACACAGTCAGAACCTGTTTTCACCTCCTTTTATGGTTAAATTCTTTCCCATGTGGATGAATAGTTAAAAGCAAGGTGAAAGGTTTTAGTTCAGCTGGATTTAAGAGATCACTGAATGGTTTGGGTGGGAAAGGATGTTAAAGAACATCCAGTTCCACCCCCTGCCATGGGCAGGGACACCTTCCACTGTCCCAGGTTGCTCCAAGCCCTGTTCAGCCTGGCCTTGGACACTTGCAGGGATCCAGGGGCAGTCACAGCTTCTCTGGGCACCCTATGCCAGGGCCTCCCCACCCTCACAGGGAAGGATTTCTCCCTAATATCCAATCTGAATCCATCCTCCTTCAGCCATTCCCCCTTGTCCAAGATAAGGTATCTCATGTTTTGGTCACTGAAGGTAAAGTATAAAACACCAAAGTGGAAATACTTTGGGGAGAAACATTCTCCCATGTCATTCCAAATCTGACAACCATATCCTCAAGATAACAAACCTCATTTCTGAGCAATAAAACACATGATAAGGTAAAAGCATAATTCACTCATCCTGGACTCAAATGCAGCTCTATTCCCATGCAAAACCAGAGGAAAAGAGAGAAAAGTTTCTTTTACTCACTTTCCTTTGTTAAACACTGAGAAGCTGACATTGTGGGACCCTGGGGGAGAGAAAAGTGACAATGCTTTCAGGCAGAAGTGTGAAGTAAATCCTACCAAACCTTGTCCAGGTTCTCTATGCCCAATTCTCCCTTCCTTGTACTTTCCTCACAACAGTAAGGAAAACCTATTTTACATATTTAACTCACAATATCTTTCCCAAATAGGAAGGCTGGGGCTCAAAGCCTCCACAAGAAATTAGAAGCTTCTTCAGGGTGCTTGGATTGAGGAAAAATGAAAGGGATCCCACCTGCTACTGGAGACTGTGACTAGAAAAGAACACCTGATTTATTCCTCTAATAAAGCACTAAAGGGAAGGGACAT
Organism: Melospiza georgiana; assembly: GCF_028018845.1. Classification (NCBI taxonomy): domain Eukaryota; kingdom Metazoa; phylum Chordata; class Aves; order Passeriformes; family Passerellidae; genus Melospiza; species Melospiza georgiana. Next base: position 3,797,908 of record NC_080432.1, on the reverse strand, counting down.
CACAGACAAGAAGGATTAAAGCAGGGAACTCAGCAAGGACCCCCAAATCCCACTGCTGGCTGTCAGCAATGCCCACATCACATCCTGGTTTCCCTTCATGTCCTCCCAGGCTGTGCAGGGGACACAAACAGGGCAGGGGCTGTGCTGCAAGCCTTGATCTGAAGCTGCTTTTATGGACTCAGCCCTGAGCCACATTCCAGTCTGGAGACAGAGCAGACACTCATGACAGACACCCTCCTCCCTGCATCCTCTGGAGCTACAGGAATGACAGAAACCCATGATTTTTAGCCCTTTTCACCAACCTATGTGATTCCCTTCCACCCGGCACTGCAGGGTCCCCAGTCCATCCTTCACCTGAACAGGGTAACTGTGGGGAGAGCAAGGACTTCACTGAGCCTTGGGAGCAAAAAATAAGCAAAATATAGTAGAATCAACTACTCAATAGGAGATATGGGTTTATACACTCAAATAGGTTTGCTGTCTTTAGAAACATGACAGTGAAGCAGGTGAGATGGGAGAGGAACAACCCATCTTCCCACTAAAGATCAAGAGTTCAGCAGCTTAGGAGGATGTCTTCCAGCAGCAGTGCTCCAGCATGGCTCCTTTACACCTGTTTCTAGAAGCTGATGCTGTTGGTGGCCTTCAGAACTCTCCCTTGAAATAAAAAACTGAGCAGGGACAAATGCAGGCATAAGGGGAGGGTGAATAGAAGGACAAAACTGTTTCCTCTTTACTTGCTTCTTTGCAGGTTCCTAAAGTATGAGAATTAGAAATTAAATTAAAACAGATACGCTGGCACTACATCAACCCTCTGGAGCCATGGAATGACACAATTTGACACAATTCCCACCACTAAATCACATTTATGTTTAAGCATTTGAAGCTGCAGAAAGCCAGCAGCCCTCACCCACCCCATCACAGACCATAACCCCCCAGGCTCTGTCTCCACTTTAAGCCAAAAGAGAAAAGTTTCTCCAAAAGCCACAAATATTTTTGTGCACAAGCTGTGCTGAACCCTTGCACCAACGCAAACCCAAAGTAAGCCAGGACTGACGTGGTTCCAGCTCTCCTGTCAGCAAAAGAGCAGATACTGGTCCATCCATCTCCTTCTGAGGTAAGAACAGCAGGCCTGGGCAAAAAATAAACAGGAAAGATATGATGCGATGCAGATGGAAACCTGATCCTGTTAAAATCAGCAGTCTATATTTTCCCAAGGGACAGGAATTTCCCCCTACTTGTATCTAACATTTATTAACCTAGAAAATGGGACATGCCCTAATCTCTCATCTCTACACCTGCAAAGTGCATTCCCCAAATACTGTGGGGGCTGCAGCTCTGTGAGAGTGCAGCAGGGCCCTCTTGGAGACACCTCTGAATGATCCAATCCCTCCTCCCTGGGAGCAAGGCTGAACTCCAGGAGGGCAATACCCACCCACGCCTTCCAAACCAGCAGGCAGCACCACCTACAGCAAGTACAATAAAAATATAGCTCAGACATTTCTTTATTTCATTGAGGAAAAACACTACAAACAGCTTCCAGCAGAAATCACCCAAGCTCCTAATAAAAAATGTAAATATCTGTTCCTTAAATAATCTGTATGGGACAACTTCCATTGGAGAGGAGGAAGAAGGTGGGAGGAATAAATTCAGAGTAATTAGCAGAGCAAACAAAGGCTGGCAATGATTCTTTGAGAATTAACAGCCAATTAAAGGAAAAAAGGTAACTGAAACTTGTAATGCAAACAGTTGGTGATGACCCATCCCTCACTCTGCAGTTTTCTATGGCCCATGTTTCAGAATGCAGTTTTATGAGGTTTTCCTAAAAGAGTTGGCTTTTATTAGTACAGGTGGCTGATACTGAGAACCTTTCCTTTTAAGGAAGACTGAAAAAAATATCAGTGCTGCCAAATGTTTGTTCAGCATCACTGGACCAGAGCATCCCATACAAAGCATGGAAAAAGGTGCAGAACACACTTGGAAGCACAAAAACCATTCCCTTTTTTTGCTCCAAATCCTGAATCAGCGTGACTGAGTGGCAGACTGCTCTGGTCAAGTCCAAGTCCCCACCTGGTACCTATTTCCTAACACACCAAAAATGGGCAAATTATTCATGTGAAGTTACAAAGGGAACCTGTCTGGTATGCTGGGATTTTGAGGCCATTTCCTTTTGGTGAGGCTGAGCTGTAAATGAGTAATCTGGCAGCAGAGCACTGCAGGCACATCCAGCCTGTGCTCAGACAGAGCAGCCTTTCTTCCCTCTCATCAAAGCTTCCAGGGCTCCACCAGAGGCAGGTAAAGCAATAATTGATCCCAAACAAAGGCTGCTGATGTGCACAGGGTAGGGATGGCATGGCAGGAATCTGCACTGGACTTTCCTTCATGCCAGCAGGGAGTTTATTCACTTAGCAAGGGACATTTCCAATCAGCTTGAGAGGTAATTTAAAAAGTGTATCAGTGTTAAATATCTGATGCTTCAATTAAAATCTCTAACTACTGAGAATACACACCTGAAATGATCCTTAAACTGCCAGCAGAGTAACTGTGGATTAATAGTTTATCTTTAAAATACTTACCTGGGCTTAATTCTTCACTGACACAGAAATCATAAATTAATAATTGGTAACATATCCCTGCATATGGAAATACATATGACACACAGCAGGACAGAGTTGATGCTCATTTTGGATTCACTCTGTTTAAAGGGGTTGCTGTCCTAAAATAAGGGGTTTTTTAAACCTAGCTACTTTTCTCTATTGCATGTAACCACAGAAGCAACATTTAGAAAAGTATCAAACCTCTGAGAATAAGAAAACAACTACAGAATGTTTAAAGCAGTGAACAACAAAGCTTTTTGTCTCAAAATACTTCTCTTTAGTCTTCTGGCTCACCAGAGCATCTGCTTCAAACTAATCAGTTTTTTTCTTTTTAAAAAAATGCAAATGGAAAGGGGAAAATTTATTTAACTTTTCAACTCTGACATTATTTTAATTAGTTAAATTTTAATTTGCTAGCCAAAAGAAAATCTACAGCAGCCAGCTGCAATTACAGTACAATTCACACTGAGCTGTGATTGACTGTGCTGCCAGTAAACAAACCAACCAGTTTAATGGACCAGTTGCAATTAGATTAACAAAGTTTGCTGGAGCCCAACTCATGAGCTGCAATAAACCACAAAGGAAGTAAATGGCAATTCTGGGCCAACTGGTTGCAATTTATTGCTGTTGAGGAGGCTGATGGAAGAAATGCCAATTTACAGGGACTGCAGCAGATAGCTGAGTGTTCATAATTACCCATCAATATAATCCACGTTGAAGTCCAGGGTCTCATATCTGCCAGCAATTGTCTTCCCATGAATCTGAATTAAATTTCCTGTTTAAGAGGAAATGGAAATTGAAGAGAGACTTTTAAAAGCAGAGAACTTATTTGCAGATTTTCTGAGCAAAAGGAAATTAATGGAACAAAAGGAATTAATGGTCTTTATAGATTTTGCAGAGGTTCCTGCACTGAATGTACTCTCAGCTTTTACCATGGCTCAAGATGATTTTGCACTTAAAATTCACTTTTCTCAAAGCACATATCTTTGTTTCCCACCAAAAAACCCCCCAATTCATTCCAGAAAAATGAATTTTTTTTGCAGATCTGATTTTGCACAGAGTTCACAATTTTTCCTCAACTCTTTTGTTAGCTAAACCCCACTTTCTAAAATGATTCCACAGTAGAACCTCATGAGACAACCAAAATTACATCATTTGTTACACCAGACAGGGTGAAGGTCTAAAGAAGGATCTTGGCATATCTGTGACCAGATTATTCTCCTGCTCTTCACTCACACTGAGAGGTGAAACATCCATCCAGCTAACACACAGAAACCTCCATACTGACACCCTAAAGCAAGGCATGAGAATCTAGACCTGAACTACACCTGAACACAATTAGAAATTAGGCATTGATTTAGATTGAGGCACATCTGTGTGACACAATCATCCATGTGACTGTCAGAACTCTTGAGAGACCAAAATCTTTTGTTTAATCTTGACTTTGAGGATCAAACTTTCAATTTTCCCTAAAGAAACCTGGAAATACAGAAATAATAGAAATAGGGGGGAAAAAATCTGCCATATTCCAGTTAATTTTTCAGACCAAAATCAGTGAATGACCTCTCATGTAACTTTAAAGCCTGATCTAAAACCCCAATAAGCAAAAGGTCTGTATGGCAGTACAGATTAAAGAAAGTCCCATACCTGGGGTGCCAGATGATGGATGAATTTGGTAAACCACAGGTGTCTGCTCAGTTGAGAACTGCAAAGAGAAATTTGCAGTGACATTTCAGCTATTTCTGCAGCAGTCCAACCCCACCTGATGGTGCACTGCTCACAGCCCAGCCAGCAGCTGCATTTCAGAAATTTATACTCCACATCTGATCTTTGTAGCAGATTCCTGCTCTGGGAAAGGAGTAGGGAGAATTATTCCCTTCTTACCCCCTCTACATTCACAGTCTGGATTAGTGAAATTTTCACATCATCTTTTGTGCCCAAATTGCCCATCCTGGCTTGATCCAATGTCAGAAGGCACAGTTTAATACAATATCAAATTTCTAAATCATGCTTTAGCTGAAGTTAAAAATTGCATTTTATCTTGGATGGTGACACAATTTATCTTCCCCATAGCATATACTTTAGAATAATTCCATCATCACAGATGTGAAATACTTCAGCCACTCTTTGGCAATTTTGTTTGGTACCTTAAAGCAGTGGAGCAAAGACTTTGTCTTGACCCATCTTACAGCAAAACAACAGATTTTTTGGGGAAAGGACCAACTTCACCTCTGAGGAAAAAAACCTTGGAAATCATCAAGTCCAACCATTAATCCAATGCTGCTAAACCCAGTAAAACATGTCCCAAATTTCCACATCTGAATGGTTTTTCAATCCCTCCAAGGCTGGTGACTCCACCATTTCCCTGGTGTTTGACAATCTTTTGAGGAAGAATTTTTCCCCTAATAGCCAATCTAAACCTTCCCTGGTGCAACTTGAGGCAATTTTCTCATCCTGTATCTTGTAACCTGGGAGAAGAAGCCAATCACACCTGGCTGCATCCTCCTGTCAGAGTTGTGGAGAGTGAGAAATTCCTCCCTGAGCCCCCTTTTCTCCAGGCTGAGCCCCCTGAGCTGCTCCTCATCAGATTTGTGCTCCAGACCCTTCCCCACCCTTTTTGGACATGCTCATCTTCTCCACCCCCTTTATCATCCCCCTCAAGACCTCATTGGCACTTACAGATGATGCTCACAGCCAAATAAATATCATAAAAATTTAATTTGTTGCATTAATTCAAAGGTACCATTGCATATATCAGTTTTTTTCCTAAGCTTTCCTTGAAGCCCATTCCCTTTCAGAACTCAGCCTTTCCCTTCCCTCCTGGTCATGTTAAAAATGAATGAGCAGCCACAAACTTCCACCAGCAATGGCCACTTCTGGAGAGCAAAGGCCCCATCACACCATTCTCCAGGCTGCAGAAGATGTGGAGAAAGAAGCCAAAAGCAGCATGAAATTGGGGCTACTGGCTGACAGAGTCTTGTGAGCTGCTCAGACTTGTTGGTGCCTGCAGCAGCTTTTCCAATCTAAAGCAGAGGCAAAATTAATTTTAATACATGTAGCTCCCAGGGCCCAGCCCCAAAACAAAGAGACACATTGTGGTTTATTTAGCTTGGAATGTGCCTCATTAACAGCATCCCCTGGTGATTTTTCATCAGCTCTCCAAGCTAGCTGAACAGCCCAATGACTCTTCAGCTTTAATGTGCAATTTACTGAAAGTGCTGGGTTTTTTGCTCAAACGTAGCACAGAGGTGGGATGTGACCGTCAAAAACACCAGGCCTCATCCCAAAGCACACAGTCATGGTTAAGGATTCTGCTCTGCAAGAGATCACAGAATCCCAGAATGGTTTGTGTTGGAAGGGACCTTAAAGATGTTCTCGTTCCACATCCCTGCCATGGGCAGGGACACCTTCCACTGTCCCAGGGTGGTCCAAGCCCCACACAACCTGGCCTGGAGCACTTCCAGGGATGGAGCAGCCACAGTTTCCCTGGGCAACCTTTGCCAGTGCCTCACATTAAAGAGGTTTTTCCAAACTTCCAATCTAAACCCAGTGTCTTTCAGCTTGAAGCCATCCCTCCTGGCTCTGTCTCTAATATGCCCTTGCAAAAAGTCTCTCTCCATCTTTCTTTAGCTTAGGGTGGGGATTGAATGGTCTTAGAGGTCCCTTCCAACCCAAACCATTCCATGATACCATCCATTTCAATGTATTTCCTGTGACACAATGTTCAAGCTTCACTCCCTTCAATACCTTGAATTCTTTATCCTCATTTCTGCACTTGGTGATTACCTTGAAAGAATAGTTCTCTTTTTCCACCTCAGTCAGGTTGTTAATCACATGTCCTTGAAAGATCACCTCCACGTGGTACAAACCCTCCTGGGGTGAAGACCTAGGTGGAAGAAAATGTGTATTGTATTATTTTTATACAAACTGTGTTTAGAAAATGCCAAGTCCTTTACAGAGTCTCCATTCACAGCAAGTCCACTGAGACATCCATAGAGCAAAGGAGCTTTACACTGTCAGCCCAAACTTCACACATATAAAGACAAACTTTAAAATAACAATTTTAAATAAATGTGGAAGCACAGCAAGAAATCACAGTTAAGAGCAGAAGGTGACAGGACTGCATTGGAACTTCACCTAACTTATTGTAATGCAAAACACAAGCATTCTCATTAGGCATGCACAGAAAATAATTGTTATTCATTGTAATAAAATTAATCCCTGGGTCTGCCGGGCATCTTGATCCTGGTCCATAAATTAAAGCTGCATCCTTGTTCCACACAGTTTCCCAGCACAGCACCCACCAGAATTAACTCCCAGGCAAATCATAGCAGAAAAATATGGAAGAGTCCCATTAGGTCCCTCTCCAGACACCCCAGTCTTCCAGGCCAACCACCTGTGTTAAAGCTATGACAGGATAGAAAACAGGCAACTCAAACTGCCCAGCTGGTGCTTGGAACCATATTTATTTCATAACCTCTCTCTATCACCTTGGACAGGTCAAGGACACCAAAATCTGGTAGAGTCTCCTCCAAGATTTCCTTGGGAGTTTTGCATCTGAGAGCTGGATGTCTACAAACCTCTGAAGGTCTGAGCCTGGACTGCTCAAGAAGCCTCACTGTGACCCTCAAGGTCTCCTTGTGCTTCATGAATTTAAAACAAAAATCAATCAACCCAGGTTAGCAGGTACTCAGTGAGGCCACAGCATGAGGATTTGTGAAGGAATTTTGAATTTGAGGATTTCTGAGTTGTTTTAAATAATGTGACTTATTTTCCTTATCTTCTACATAAGCAACTAAGGTGAGTTCAACTCACATCTTCGCCACATGGCTCAGAAGGTCACAAGACCTCTAGTAGCAAATATTTATTAATGAATAAAACACTATCAACAAGGATATTTATACTTTTAAACCAATCCTTAAATATTTTGTCTTATAAACTTATTATACAGTGTTTTATTAGTCAATCATGTTATAACACAAAAATATACTATATATATTACTATATACTATACTATATATAGTACTACAGTACTACACTATATAGTATATGCAATATATGTATAGTATATATATACACTATACAGTATATACGGTATAGTATATATATAAACACTTCATAGTATATATACAGTATATATACACATTATACATATATATAATATATAGTGTATATATAGTATATATAAACTATACATACTATATATACTATATAGTGTATATATAGATATATATATGTTTACTGTATATTCTGTATGTAGTAATATATAGTATATAGTACTATACTCTAAAACTCTAAATTTTCCTTTGCTTTAACTTAACCAACCTCTGTTTTAAACTATAAATCCATATTCTCACTTCTAAGAACTAAATTTGGAAGCCTTATCCAAAGTCCCAGATCAAATCCTAATTCTAAACTTTGCCTTACAGGCCCAAAGTTCTGAGAATTCCCTACATTTCAGATTCCAACACCATAGGAATTCTTTCAACTCCCAAACTTCCTGTGCAGACACTGAAGGAAAATGAGGATCCTGTCTGACAAAGGGCAAGGTCTCACCCACAGTGTAACTATGGATCATAATCATACCTTGTTCTGCACCTTATGGAGGGCAAGTCCAAATACAGAGGAGAGACATCACACGGCAGCCTGGGCAGGTCTGGGTGCACCAGGGACACCTCCAGCTGGGATGCACTGGCTGGAGAGACAGATTCTGCCTGGTGGGATGCTGAGCCTAAGCAATAAAATCAAACAGAAGAGCTCTGTGAGGACAGAATCACTCCCAGTCACACAATGAGCATTTTTGGAGATACAACTCAGATTGTCCAGGAACAGTGCTTGGAGTTCTTGATCAGGCTTTTTAAAACCATGTTTCAGCCCCACACAGCCACTAACTCATTTTCCCCCCAAGGGCATGGGGAGAGGATTGGAAGGGTAAAAACCACATCCCCAAGTGCATTTCCACGCATTTTTAAATCCCCCTGGTGACTCTACCCTTGCACTGGGCAGCCTGTGCCAGCTAATGACCATGCACAGCTGATCCAGAAACCAACTCTCTTCACAATGAATAAATATTCATCACTGTGCAAAATCAGACCCAGCTTTGTACAGTTGGTTTGGGGCCAGAATGGACATGACATGCAAATTTCTGAAATTTTTACTCAGATCTCATGTTCATCATAAGAGTTTTAAAATGCTCCAGCATCACATATGAAGAGGGCAGATTTTTACCTTTTCTTCAATAAAAGGGCAGGAGCAGGGAAGAAATTTCTAGCCCTACGTCTGAAAAAAAAATAAAGTAAATATTTTGATTTCTGTTGCTTAGAAATAAACCTTCAGGAATAGTTTATAAAGTCATCATCTCAAGCTGATTTCATGCTATGAGTGTTATAGCCTCTGTTGGGTAGGGTTTGTCACTCCAACCACAAACCTCAGAAGGGAGCTGATTATCTGTTATTTTGGCATCCCTGGAAGTGTTCAAGATCAGGTTGGACAGGTCTTGGAGCAACCTAGGTTGGTGGAAGGTGTCCCTGTCCATGGCACTGGGGTGGAAAAAGATTATTTTAAAGATCCCTTTCAATCCTTTATGTGATTCTATTTCAACGCATAATTCCTCAGTTTAAAGCTCACCATCCAGGGTGATGGTAATCCATGTTCCCCCAGCAATGCTCCCCTCCTGGGGCTTGACAAGGGATCCTGAGGCTGTCCCTGCAAAAACAAACCAGCTCCGTCAGGCCGAAGGGAAATGCAAATATCTAAAAAACCTTTATCAGGATGAGACACAGTGACCTGAGAGCTGCCTTCCTGTGATCACACCCTTCATCCCATTCTTCTTTCTCAACCATCCAAATGAATCATGTTTCCTATCATTTTCCCCCCACCACTGTCCCCTATTTACAGCTCCCCTCAGGGAGGTGTTGATGCCTTTAGGGCTTGGTGAACCAAGGTACAGCCTGAGCCTCCTGCCATCCCCAAGAATTAAAGATGATAAACATCATTTTTATTCCTTCATCTCTCAAAGATGATTTATTTAGGCACCCAAAAATTAAGTGTGCCTGCAGAATATATCCTATGTCCCAGACAGCCTGTCCAGCTGTTTCCTTCTGAAGTCCTAAGGAGAGTCATTCATGCCTGGAAAAGAACTCCTGCTTCATTATGTTAATCACCTATAACCTGCTATGCCATGCTTTTCATAAAGACACCAAATTCTTTAGATAATTTAGGATTTATTTTGGGTACCCTTATTCTCTGAAGCTGAGAGATGAATCAGGCTTTCTTTTATGCAGCCACTGACCAGAATTTTCCAGAAGGCATTTCATGGTGATATTCACTTTCCTTATTAACATTTTACGAGATTTCCAACTTCTTAGCTATATTTGGATGCCATCTGATCAAACATCGTATGGATCACCAAACCCAAATATTGGACACTTTTTCATCATGAACCCTTAATATCAACATGCAGAGAGTGACATATTTATCATCAAGTAAACAAAAAACAATAGGTATTATATGAACACAGAGAATTAAAATTAATCCAGAAATCTCCTCTATGGCAATGGAAACAATGCCATGGAAAAACAATAATAATGGTGGACAATGTCCAATGTGCTACAGTCAATATCCCATAGTTTTCAACAACTTTTAGACATTCTTCTCCACTACTCACAGGCAGTCTGTGTCTAATTCCCATTGGATTTTGCAGGTGTGGTTGGAGACAACACCTCTCCATCACCCACCTGCCAAGAATATCAGCCCAGCACTCAGCAGGAAAGTTCTCCAAAGGTTCATCTTGAACATTGGATGAGGAATTCACAAGAGTCTGGCTCCAGGACCTTCCCTGTAACTTAAAAAAAAAGAAATCTGTATTCTTTCTTTTCACTGCAAACCTGTGGGAGCTGTGAACTCTTCTAATAATTTAAGAATTTAAACATTTGAGTTCTTGCAGACCAGGTCTTACTTGCTGTCATAGCCAGAGATATCACACATTTCCTTTATAAAGTCCATATCAGGTGCTGATCTAACATTTAAGGACAGACTGACAACTTCTCCTGCCTTCACCCGCGGTATGGAAAAAGCATGGGTGCATTAATTTGGCCTCATTTCTAAATCACAAAATGGTTTTAGTGGGAACAGACCTTAAAGATGACCCAGTTCCAACCTCCTGCCATGGGCATGGACACCTTCCATCAGACCAGGCTATTCCAAGCCCCATCCCACCTGGTTTTTTCTGCTTATGGACCACAGGACCCACTGTAACCACTTTCTATTTCTTGCTCATTTTAACACACTGCAAAGTGCACGGGGCAGAGTCCAGCACAAGTGAATGCTGCCTTGCAATGCAAGTGCAGAAAACATAATTTGGATTTAATTTTGTTATTATTTTTAGGAGTCATTCTGGCTTTACTTACCTTATTCAATTTGTTCTTCCTCCATTGCTCTGATGTGAAGTGCATGGGCTCTGATAGCAGCACAAGAGCTCCATCCCTTTGGCACCAGCTCTGTCACAGGTTTCAGGCTGGGGTTGTGTCAGTCACTCTGCCCAGTGCTGAAACCCACCAGACAAGCTTCCCAAAAGGCTCAAATCCTGTCACAGACAGCTCAGAACTGTCCACTGAGGGTGCTTAATCATTAACCTAAGCTACTTGTTGCTATTAACTCTTTTGTTCCAAGACTTTAATGACAGTAACAAAAATAAACTGGGATCATTCTTCCATTGGCATATGGTTAGGTCCTCCAACAGGAGGACAATTAATCCATTTTATCCTCTTTTTTTCCCTCCTACAACATGACAACTGCTTCTTGATATGTTGATATTCAATCTGAGACTGACTTTCACAGCAAATGGACTTCAAGGTTCCCTTACATATTATTAATTTAATTTTTCCATGGTATTCCAAACAGCATCATCTGCTGGGAATTCTGCCCGAAGGACGTTTAGATCCCTTATCACTTCTCAAGTAGCTTTAACCCTGCAGGTCTTTTTGCCTGTGGAGAAGATGGCAGTGTACTTTCTCAGTGTTACCATTCACGCCCTGGAGAGCCTTGGCTCCTGGGAAGATGCAATCCAGCCTCCCCCAGACACTGAATAACATCTCTACTCCCACCTCTGCCCTCCTCTCTCTGAAGCCCAGATGGATTTTGATGGAATCTCTCGAAGGTTGCTGAGCCCCTGCCCTGGTATGAAAACCTTCATGGAAGTTTCCACTGAAATGTGCAGGAAGTTCCCAGACCCCTGCAGCATAACTGAGGTTTAATGAGTTACCACACACCAAACAGCAGCAGAATGTACTCATGCTCTCACCTCAGCCCCACAGGGAGGTGGAACAGGCTTGCTCAGCCTCAATTCAGAGACTCAGTGGCACAAAGTCACGGGCAATCAACCCTCAGGGGAGCTCTGGAGCTCTGCCCAGCAGTGGAACCAGTCCTGCTAGGTTTATTCTTAGGCCAAGCCCCAGTGTCTCAGCCAATGGTTACAGGAACCTCATGTAAGTTAACCCCACCAGTGATCTACACTCAGTTTACTCATTAGCAGAATTACACTGGAAATGTGGTCAGAAGGAAGAGTAAACTCGAGGGAATTCTCAAACAAAAAACTATTGCTTCAAGTAGAGGCTGTTCAAGGATAACAACTTGAACCCAGGAAACAAAAGAGATGCTGATAGCAGGGTCCACTCACAGCCCCAAATAAAGGGATGGACCAGGTGCAAGGTCCCTTCAGGAAACCCCCTCAGAAACAAGAGGAGACAGGACAGGGTGCTCAGCTACAACATAAGCCCATGATCCTGATAAAATACAGGACCAGAGGAGATTACAGAGCAGTATTTCCACAGCACAGCTCAGGGAGGGAGCACAGGGCCACAGATGAGGTTAAATCATGCTCTGGAACCACAGCCAGGCTGGGGAGGGTGGTCCCAGGTGAGGCTGATCAGGGCCATTATGGTTTATTGCTGCTCCCAACACACTCTGCCACTCAAACTCTCTAGGTTGTAGTCAGCAGAAACTATTAGTATTGGTATTAGCATCCACAGCACTTTGTGATCCAATGCTAAGAAAATGTTTCATCCAGGAAAAACTCAACCAAATGTCCAAGGTTTGCAGATCAGAAGGATTTTGATGAGGTCTCTGGTTCGAGGTGACCTCAAGGTGTTAGAAAGTCTCTTTTTCCCAGCCCCAAAACCAAAGAAGAAGACAATTCCTCAGCTCTCGTTGTCAAGATTGTTTATTTGCTCTTATCTAATACATTGTCTTGCTCTGACCCAGTGAGGTCTGTCCAGCAGGTTGGGTTGAGGCACACTGACTGCCCTTAGGGCAGTGTTATCTTTTTCTACTAAAAACTATGCGTACTTTATTTATAATAATTTTTCAATACTTATCACCTATGTTAGTTTGTCTCTAAACCAATCCAAAATGCCACCAACACAGCAGAAGATGGAGGCCAAGAAGGAGAAAGACTGGACATGCCCAGATCCCTCCATCTTACCTCCTGAACCCCCATTCTAAAAACCCCAAAATTATACATTTTCACCCTGTGATAAATTCACTAACATTCTATTCAAACTGTTGTGGCTTGTAACTCCTCACACAAAGCTGGTAATTGTTTCCATGGGTTAAAATCAAAGGCACAGGTGTCTTTGACTCTGTGCCAAGGTCTCTGAGCCCCCTATCAAGGTCTCGAGTCCTTCACAGCAGCCAGAGGAATATCCTGGGCTCCGACAGGATTTGGCTGGGATGAGGAGTTTATTCTTTGCAGAAAGCCACAGATTAAGAAAAACAATGCACAGAGAGCTCTACCCATAAAGGAGATGGAACTTGAAAAGAGGGAAAGGGCAAGTCTGGAGGAAGCCACAAAGATGATTGAAGGGATGGAGCAACTCTCCTGCAAGAAAAGGCTGAGATAATTCGGAAAATTCAGCTTCAAAAATAAAAGGTTTTGGAGTGACCTAATTGCATCTATCCAGTACCTGCAGGGAGCCTACAAAAAAGATGGACAGAAACCATTTACAAGGGCCTTGAGGGACAGGACAAGGGGGAAGGATTTAAAATGACAGAGGGCAGGGTTAGATGGGATATTAGAAAGAAGATTTCTCTGTGGGGGTGGTGAGGCCCTGGCACAGGGTGCCCAGAGAAGCTGCAGCTTCCCCTGGATCCCTGGAAGTGTCCAAGGCCAGGTTGGACAGGGCTGGGAGAACCAGGGATAGTGGAAGGCGTCCCTGCCCATGGCAGGGGGTGGAACTGGATGAGCTTTAAAGTCCCTTCCAACCCAAACCATTCTATGATTCTATGAAAAACATTTTCCTTAATAACCAGATCAGGAGAGGAATGACCAAGTCACAGAGGAGCCTTGCTATAGGATAGAAAATACTTGCTATAGGATATGTAAATACTTTGTCACCACAGGCTGATGCCTGTTTTTAGGGACATTACCCACTAAAAAAGAAACCAGCACATTTTGATGAGCAAGTGCATGTTTGTATGGTATGTGCAAGCCACTTTTTTCCTGCCAAAGGACAGTTCTGCTCAAAAACCTCACCCCTGGTTTTCTTTGGAGTTACTCATTTAGGGGTTTAGACTTTAAGTAAATAAATGGAAATAGCCCTATGGACAGGCCCAGCATCCAGAATGTGAGAAATACTCCTGCAGTGACCCAGAAAGGAGGCAGAGCCAAGCAGGAAGTGTGAGCAGTGGCTTTTTGTCACTAGATGGAAGCATGGAGCTGTCACAGACCTGTCTGACACTTGAAATACAACCCAGGAGAGGCCGGGCTGCCACTGCTCTGCCTGACACAGGTCCAGGAGTGTTTTGTGTTAGTTCCTTGTGCTTGAGGAAAAGCCCAGGTTCAAGCAGGCAGCACAGGAAGAGGAGATGTGGGATTTATTCCCAGCTCTTGCGCTTATCAGAGCGTGATTTGGGCTAAACAGTGTCACTGGTGTGTGAGGCAGGGATGACACTGCCCATGGGGCCTTTTTCAGAGGCAGCAGCACGGAAAGACTCTGTTTCTTCAGGACTTGGAGCATTTCTGGGATGGAGAAGCCTTGAAGGATCCAGATGAGGGGGTCCCCTCATGCTCCTCCCTTCATCTCACAGCAGCCACCTCAAGACAGGAGCATGGCAATTGTTGGACACCACATGGCACCTCCTAGAGGGACAGCTGAGGGGGGGGATAATGTGGGATAAGGAGAGGTTTAACAATTCTGTCTGCAACCACTGCAATCCCCTCCTCCCTCCCAGCCCTGCTGATGTATCCGCCACCCCACAGCAAGGGCAGCGGCCTTCCCGGCCTCCTGCTTGCCAAAGTCAGGCCTTGGCACGAGGAAATGAGGTGGAAATGCACAATTCCTGCATCTACCCTTGTAAAGAGAGAAAAATGCATCCCAGGCGAAAGCCAGACTGATAGAGCTCATTGTTGGAGAGTAAAATGATAGAATCATAAAATCACAGAATGGTTTGGGTTGGGAGGGACCAAAAAGTTCATCTATATCAGCCTCCTGTCCTGGGCAGGGCTGTCACTCCCTAGATCAGGTTTCTAGGGAACTGATGCCACTTGGGGGCCAGCAGCATTGTGTTTCTCTGGATTTATCTTTGCATAAGCAACTTCCCCTGCAATGCAAGGTGTGCCATGCTGGACACACAGTAAAGAAAAAGAGCTTAAAACTGCTTGAGCTTAGTGACAGTTCCACCCCAGGGCTGGAACTTTCCAGACACAGGGAGAGATCTCTGCTTTCCAGCTTGGCACTACCATAGGATCACAAAATGGTTCAGGTTGGAGGGGACCTTAAATCTCATCTCATTCCACCGCTTGCCAAGGGCAGGGACACCTTCCACTATCCCAGGTTGCTCCAAGCCCTGTCCAGCCTGGCCTTGGACACTTCCAGGGATCCAGGGGCAGCCACAGCTTCTATGGGCACCCTGTGCCAGGGCCTCACCACCCTCACAGGGAAGAATTCCCTCCTCATAATTAATTTAAATCTGCTATCTTTCAGTGTGAAATCACTACCCCTCTCCTAGAAGACCGGGTTACCAGCAGCCTGGAAGACTTCCACTGGCCATGCTGCTCTGTGCTGAGGTTTTACAGCTGCTCTTTCTTTCTATTAATACTTCACTTTTCCTGTATTGACACCAACTTCCTAGCAACCAAGGTCACAGAGAAGGTGTTAAGAAGCTGGGCTGATTAATAATAAATCCTGGGGTTTGATGTCTTTTTTTCCTGGGAGGCTTGTTAGACGCCGGTAGGCAGGGTGCTGAGCTGGGATTTCCAAAGGAACCTAGGGGGTTTGGAAAACTTTCTCTGATCAAATTTCCCTTTGAATCCCAGTCTTCCTCCTGCTGACCCTCAGAATCCAGTTGGGTGAGGCTACTGTCCATGGGGAGGTGAGCTGAGGCAGGGCAGTTGTGCTAAACAGGGATCTGAGTAGGAGAAAGCCAATACAGCTTGTTCATGATCAATCCCAAATCAGAAGAAAGAGCCCCTGGCCAAGAATCCTAGAGTCACAGAATGATTTGGGATGAAAGGGATCCTAAAGATAACCTAGATCCAGCCCCCTACCATGGGCAGGGACATCTTCCATTACCTCTCAGCTCTATCCAGCCTGACCCTGAACACTTCCAGGGATGGGAAATTGAAAATGTCTCCTAGTAGGAACAGCGTTCAGGCTTTTCCTCCCCTTTTTATTGTTCCTTTAAAAAGGAAAAGAAAAGCATTTTCTTCCTTGGAAATCTTAATGTTCACATTAAGGATTCTTAATGTGAATATTTTTGATATTCACATTATTAGGATTTCGAGATTTTAAAACCTTTTATTACCACTACTTCTACTTATATTTGCAGCCTGTAAATGAACTGCCTGACTTACCCGGCTCACTTTTCTACCTGATTTTTAAGAGATTCAACTCTTTCCTGTGAGAGGAAAAATGCTGGTTCTTCCAGGAGTCTTCCACATCTTTACAGGGTCACTTTTCAGCAAGATAAAAACTCTGTTGAGCTTGTTCCCATAGCTACTCTTGCTGCATTTAAACAGGCACTGAACTTCTTTAAATTCTAAATTTATTGCTGGTGCAGCTGCTTTAATGACAGGTTTGAGTCTTCTTTGGTTTCAAGGTTGGGTGTGTTTGTGCTCACATCTCCTGTGGGACACAGAGGGGATGTGGGGTCCCCTCAGCCCCCTGCCCCTGGCAGATGCTGGACCCTGGGGATGTGTGGTGGTGTTTGCAGGGGTCCCAGGATGAGGGGAGAGATGAGAATCTTGACTCTATGTTTCAGAAGGCTGATTTATTATTTTATATTTAATATTATTGTATATTTGTATATTATATAGTATAATATATACTAAATAATTTAATATTATATACCTATTATGTATATAATATAATATAATATAATATAATATAATATAATATAATATAATATAATATAATATAATATAATATAATATAATATAATTAATATAATAGTAGAGTAGAGTAGAGTATAGTATACTACATATATTATATATTATATATTAGATATATGATATTATGTATTATAATAATATATATTATATATTATTATATATTTTCTATTATTTAATTTTTAAGACATTATTTTACAATATATGTTATATTAAAAGAAAATTATATACTAAAACTTTTTGAATACTTCCAGGGATGGTGACTCCACCACTTCTCTGGGTAGCCACTTTTTCAGTGAAGAAATTTTCCTTGATATCCAATCTGGCACCACTTAAGATCATTTCTCCTTGTCTTACCACTTGATACCTGGGAGAAAAGACCAAACCCAAACTGGCTACCCCCTCCTTTCAGGTGTAGGGAGCAATAAGGTCCCCCTGAGCCACCTTTTCTCCAGATTAAACACCCCCAGCACCTGCCAGGTACATAAGTCCTCCTAAAAGAAAAAAAAGAAACAGTCACAAAGGAGAAAAAAAAGCAATTTCAAGTAAAGCACAGCTGCTTCTGCACTGTGAAAAACTTCTTGGTGTTGAGTTCTTCCCAGAGATTTTCCTCTCACAGATGGATGGGCTGCTCACAGATGCATCCACACTTCCCATAGGTGTGATGGACCATCACTCCTCCAGTCTCAGTGTTACGGGGCTTTTTGTCACCCAAAAAAGGCTCCAGCTCTGCTCTGCTGGGCACTCTGGAGCCACACCACCCCAGGGAGTGTCCAACCCTAAAGCAGCTTTCACTTTAAACAGGAGAAAAGGGACAAAATCCCAAGTGCCTGTGGGAAAATATGCCTGCTGCAGGTTTTGCAAGATAGGTGACAACATCCCAAAGGAAACCTGCACAGATTGGATCCTGGAGAGAAGGACAAAACCAAGAGGTGTCATTTGGGCAGAAGAAATCTCTTGGGGAAGCCTGGGCAGGCGCTGCTGTGGAGTGAACCTCAGCATTTGCTTAAACAAACAGCTGGTGGAGGATTGGGTTTCGGGATCAAACTGCAACCCAGCACCTACTGAGCTTCATCCATCATTAGTCTTTCATTAGGGAACTTGTTCTTGGCCTGCTCCCCAGTTCTCAGAGAAGTGATTCAGGCAAATGCCAGCCCTGCTGTGCCCTGCAGCCTCTCTCCTTCCACCTCTGTAGCAAATTCCCACTTTCTTCTCATTTAAAAACTGAATTCCTTCCCTTTGAGGAGTTTTCACTGTGAGTCCTGCCACTGCCCCATCCCCTCCATCCATCCCTGCTCCCCATGCCTAAGCAGGAGGAACAGGTGGGACAGCTGACCCTGCTGAATGAAAGGAGAGCACAGTTTGGCTGCCCTCACCCCTTTCTCACAGCCTGTCCCTGCTGTCAGTGATCCCCCAGCCCCCAGGGAGGGGGGATTTGTGTGTATTAGTCACATGAAAGGAAAGAACCCTGCAGCAGGCTGCTCCTGGGCTTTGCTTCACCTCCAGCAGAGGGGATGGCTTGCCACTGTATTCCTCAGGGCTGCACTCAAATGACACTTTTCTTTTTTCTGTTTTCTGTTTTCTTTTTTCTTTTTTCTTTTTTCTTTTTTCTTTTTTCTTTTTTCTTTTTTCTTTTTTTTTTTCTTTTTTTCTTTTTTATTCTTTTCTTAACCAATTGACTTCTATGTAAGAAGAAGCCAATTGGTTAAAAAAGTGCCACAGCCCTGATTTAAAAAAGAAAAAAAAAAGGAAAGAAAAAAGTGCAAAAGAACAACTTACAATGATCCCAGCTGTGCAAAGCCAGACACTGGATATGAGATCTTTTATAATTGTCAAATCCCTGGGGTGGGATTTGGTCTCGTTGGCCTGGTGTGCAGCTCCACAGCCTGCCATCACACAGAGGGCTCAAGCAGAGCATTAATGGCTTCTCTCTGCCCAAACTTTGTTAATCTGGTGTCACACACAGCAAACTCCCAGGTGGACCCTGCCAAGGTGGACTCACTGCTCAGGGAGTCACATCCCAGAGATATTATCCCCTCAGGAGTAAAAACCAAAAATTCATGGAAGTCAAGTGGATGAACACCAAACCTGTCACTCCAGGAGAAAGCAATCAGAGAATCACAGAATGGTTTGGGTTGGAAGGGACCTGAAAAATCACCTCGTTCCAAACCCCTTGCCACAGGCAGCACCAGTTTGAGATAAATGTGGTGAGTTTCTATCACTTTTCTCCTCAGTGAAAGTGTAAGGGATGTTTCAGGGTTGTTGGGAGCCCCAGACAGGTGGATCACTGCTCAGCACATCTTCTGTTCATTATTAGTGCTCTGAGTATTATTTTATTTTCTCACTCAAAACAACTTCTTTCCCACTACCCTCTCTTTTCCTGATACCTTCTTTACCTGAATCCAGCAAGAAGTCACTTCCCACCCAGTCTTAAAAAAACACTTGAGTTGAACCGCAGCAGAATTTTTTCACCCCAGCTTTTCAGTACTGACAGTGATCTGAATAATTGGTAATTATTACACCTCTAATTGACATATCCTTCTGCCTGATGCTGCACAGACCCATCAACCCAGCAATGACGAGAAAAACAGAAGTAGAGAGAAAAAGAGCCCATGGGTGGGATGAGGAAGGAAGCCTTGATCAGAACCTGCTCCATACATTTTAAGTCTAAATTAATGCTTTAATTCAGAACGGGTTTGCATGCATTAAAATGTGAGTTGAATGACTATTCAACCCCCAAACCCAAGATTATTCCCTTATTTAAGGGCAGGATGACTGTTCAGCCCAGCCAGATGCATTTCATAGTCATTTCCAGCACCGTGTGTGCAGGGGGGGAGGGAGGGCCATTAAAAATAAAAGTGCCAGTGTTCCAAATGCCAGCCCTGTGCCCACCTGTTCCTCTGTGAGCCCAAACGTGGCCACCTCTGACCCTGCTGTGGCTCTGAGGCTCTGGGGAGGCTGCACCCCCATTCCCCACGGCAGCTGTGTAAACCTCAAGGGCAACAGCTGGGCACAAGGGAGGATGCTTGCAGCTCCTGCGTGGAGGGACAGCAAAGGGCATCTGAAAGGGCTCCAAATCACTGACCTGGCAGTGGGGACTCAATTTATTTAAGGCACACAAAGTTTGGCACTGCCCTCATTTGAACCCCCCCTGTCCATAAATCCAGCTCAATTAGCGCTCAAGGGTTCTCACTGCAAGGTGTTAATTGAGTGATTGCTTGCCCTGGGGGACTGCAGGGTGAGATTTTGGGTTCAGGGTCTGCTCAGCTCTGCTGTGATCCCAAGAGCATCCTGAGGAACTCTTGCTGTTTTGTAGCTGTAAGGATGGGGAGGAAGGAGAGGAAAATAGTGAAGAAACTTCTCATCAGTGCTGGAAAAAGCCTTGATGTTACCTGGAAACTGCAGGAAGGATTTTTCCATCCTCTGGCAGCCAGGGACAATAAGTTTCACATCCCAACTTCAGAAAGACAAATCTGCACCTGGTGATGCATGCAGTGTGTGAATATCTGCAGGCTGTTTTCCAAAAGCCTGACATGGACTTGGACCTTGAGGAGATCTTCCTTAAGCTGCTTAATTGTGAAAACACCAGTGGGATGAGATTGAAACTCTACCCTAAGGCATCCCTTTTTTTTAATCCTGTCTAAATACATGTCAGAACTCACCAATCGTGAGTTGGAAGTTCATCGTGGGATTGGAAGTTCATCTACTTCCAATCCCCCTGCCATGGAAATACACCCCTGTACAGAGGAAAAGGCAGGAATTCTGTTCCTATTCTAACACCAATAAATTAGGATAGCCACAAGCTGGAACTCCATATTTGAGACTGAGTGTCCTTAAAAGATGGAATACCTGGAAGAGAGGTTCGCTTCCCAGCTCTGTTCCATGCTTAGTGGGCTCTGGGAAATTCACTTCTTATCTATCAGTAATGATAACAGCAGGAGTAACGTGAGATCAGTGACATGCTGGACCCTCAGACAATGAATTTGCAAAGGTTATAAATAAATAAATTCAATATATAAATAAACAAATTCAATATATAAATAAACTCAACAATGGCCATTTCAGAGAATGCAAAGGTTCAGGGGACATTTTAAGATTTGTTGAATATTGGGTGCAAACCAGGCTAATTCTCACTCTTTTTTCTTGAGATGGTTGTGTCCTACCACCTTTGCTGTGCCCCAGTTATGGTTGGAATGGAACTCCAAGGGATTGGACTGATGCTGTTGGCTTTCTCTGTATCAGCCCAAGGCTGAAGAGGTTGACAACCCGACCTTCCCATCACCCAACCCAGAAAATACACCCAAAATCCAGCACAGACTTCAAGACTGGGTGTCTGCCAAGGGAAGAGCAATCAATTTCCACTTTCAGGACATAAATATTCCAGGTTCAAACAACCTTTTCATTACAGAGTCTACACCAACTTTCCGCCTCCCTTCCCCATCACCAGCTCTGCCAGGCCATGAGCAGGCACCAAAACCCCCTCCCAGCCCCATCCAAAGCCCCTCCAGCTCAGTCAGCTGTCACACGCCCCACATTCCTGCAGGACTCCCAGAAGTGGCAGCTCTGGACATCTGCTCTTTTCCACCCCCACAAATATGCAAGCAGGTGTGAGGCACCACCACTTGCCTTGTTCCTGGCCACTTTTACCCAGGCACTGGGGATGAAGGCACGGCCAGAGGGGCAGAGGGATCTGTTCCCCTCCATCCTCTTTGTGAGCCTCTGGGGAATGTATAGAAACAAAAATCAATCTTCTTACTTGAATTGAATAATCTGGAAAAGATGAAATTGAAGTGTCTGAATATAATTCCTCTCTGCCTCACTCTAACAGGGACTTTATACCAATGGTGACAAAACCCAACTCATTCCACCCCTGCTATGGGCAGGGACAAATTCCACTATCCCAGCTTGCTCCAAGCCCTGTCCAGCCTGGCACTTCCAGGGATCCAGGAGCACCCACAGCTTCTCTGGGCAATGAAATACCCAAAGTAGAGAAAGTACAGAAATTCCTTCCTATAGTAAGTTTGTAGTTAAGCAGTCTATCCACAATTTTATGGATGACAATCAGCATGGAGCTCTGTACAGGGCTGGATTTATCTACATCCCAATGAAACTGAAAGTAATGAATAAAAATAAACTAAAAATGAAGCAAATGTAGATTGTGTAATTTATGCAGTTTATGCCCTACAGGTAGTTAACTGGGATTAAAAGAAAATATTCATTCAGCACATTCAACTTTTTTTGTTGTTGCTATTTTTCAGACAAGTAGAAAATATAATATAATATAATATAATATAATATAATATAATATAATATAATATAATTTATAAAATAAAATAAAGGACTATCCATTCTGTACTGAAATTTTCACAAATGTGTTCCATGGGCCAAGGTCGTGGTTTTTGAGGCACAGCCTCCTTTCTTTCCTTAAGGAATGGGGCAATACCTTATAGGAAATACAGAGTTCATCTCATGCCTGCATGGGATCATGTGAGGTCCCTGAGCCAAACTGCTGCTCTCAATACCCTCACAAGGTGTATCAGTGGCTCCAAACAGAAAAGGTCCATTTTTTACAGCTTCCACATGCCCAGTTTGTTCCCAGCTGCCATCCCCACATCCCTGTGAAACCTGGCACTGCCTGCAAGCACCAGCACGTTCCAGTGACACCAAACCCCTCCGTCAGCCTCAGTTTGCCTGGGACACTTGCAGGGATGGAGCAGCCACAGACTGTCTGGGAAAGCTGTACCACGACCTCACCAGCCTCACAGCACAGAATTAATGGGACAACTGAGTGCCCCAGAGGGTCTCTTGGGTCTTCATCCCACCCTGGGAGAGGGCAACACTCTCTAAATGTTGTTTATGATTGGGAAACTGAGGCAGGGGATGATGTGCCCAAGATCTTGGAAGAAGTTTATGGCACAGCAATTTTTTTTTTTTAAATCACACTTTGCCCTGCATCTGAAATAGTAAATTCAATATGACTGGCACAGCTGGCAGTGAGGCCAGATGGCCCACACTGGTATTATTGAAGCCTTTCAACCTCCAAAACAGGATTGCTGCATGCAGCTGCCTGTTGGGATGAGTCTTATCCAATGTAAACTCCTGAACTGTGCTTAGAAAAGGATGGGAGAGAGAAATCATCTCAGCCAAAACCATGCTGAGGGTGTTCCTGCAGTGAGGACGGTGGAGTTCCTGCACCCAGCAGCATTGCCTGGGCCTGTCTCATTAACTTTTGGTCATTGCTCTCTCAAATAATCCCATTACAGCCCAACTTTCACCACAGATCCTGCTCCCTGCCTTTTGTCCCCATTCTAATGATTCATTTTAGGTGAGCATTCAAACTTCTGGGAGTGACTGCAGGGTTGTACGGTCACTCTGATCTTAACACAAAAATTCAAAATTTTCCCTTCCAAAAAAATGCTGAGAATGTTTCAAAATTATTTCTCCATTATGAAGCAAGATTACACTCAGGACTGAGATTTTGACAGAAGATGGGGAGGAAATGGTGAATAATTTTAGAGGGCATTTTGGTTCATGTGTCATAGGAAACTGGTAATGAGCAGAATGACAGGTTTGCTTGCAATTTGCTTCTTCAACTCTGAGAAAGCTGAAGATGTTTTCAAATTTCAACATAAGGGAAAAAAAGGGTAAGTGTTCAAGGCCAGATTAGATAAGGTTTTGATTAATCTGATCTAGTGGAAGGTGGGTGGAACAAGATGATCTTTAAGGTTCATTTCAACTCAAACTATTCTAGCAGTCTGTGATTCTGCGATTAATATTATTTACCAACCAAAAATTCTCTGCAAACTTTTGCCCACACCAATGGATTAATTTCCAGTCTCCCAGGGGACACTATTTTTTAAAAATATCTGATGGAGAAGAGGTGAAAAGGCACACTTTTAACAACACCAGAGTTGGGAGGATCCTTACTTCAGGCTGTACTGGTTGTGGCTCATGGAACTGCTTGGGCTCAGCCCCTGCTGTCTGACCCCAGCACTCACCAAAGACCAGCTCTGACCACTTCTAAGCAAAGAACCCACCAGGATTTTGGACCAGCTCCAAACCCAGCTCCCTCCTCCTCCTCTGGCCATCAAAAGATAACACTGCTTGTGAAAAACGCCAATTACTTGTTTTTAAAATTTTAAAAGTTTGATAGTAATAAAATGGTTATAAAAATAACAATATAATCAGAGTAATAATAATTTGGACCATTTGGATTAGGACAATATAAGACAATAAAAACAAAGAGTTACGGATGTCCGGGTACCTTTTCTGGGCAAAATAAGCCCAAAAAGGACCCACGTTAACAGAGGATTAATCCTTAAAAACAACAGCCTGTTGCATATTCATACACCTCATACATAATGCATAAATTCCATTCAAACACAGGATTCTGTCTGGTCATCCTCAGCTTCTTCCTCTTAATCCTGATGGCATTTTCAGAGCTGAGCAAGGCAGGAAAAAGTTCGTTTCTTCTGATAATGGAGCAATAAATTCTCTTTCTCTGAAAGATTTAGGTGTCCTGTGGCTGCTGTCTCACTGCGAGTCCTTTCTTTAAAAAAAAGTATCTTACATAGCATAGTTTCTATTTTAACATTATGTTATAACCTAAAACTACATTTAACACACTACTTAAGAAAATTAATACAGCATTACTTTCTAACACAACACATATAATATTCATTTTAATATTTGTGAAAAGCCAATCATCAAATACACATTTTTCACACTGTTCTACCTGCAGTAACTGGATTTATTCTGGAAATCTTTGGTGGGATTTTTTTATTTTATTTTTTTTTCCCCTGGCAGGACTGAGTTACA
Organism: Melospiza georgiana; assembly: GCF_028018845.1. NCBI lineage: Eukaryota > Metazoa > Chordata > Aves > Passeriformes > Passerellidae > Melospiza > Melospiza georgiana. The sequence goes on along the minus strand of NC_080432.1, from coordinate 3,773,113 downwards.
GCATCGGAAAAAGGGATAAAGGCGCGCGGGCCCGGGACAGCTGGGGCGGTGGCGCTGTCAGAGGGTGATTGAGGGGGACAGCAGGGACACTGGGGGCTCTAAAGGACACGGGCAGGTGCCGGGACGGGGCCGTGGGGCGGGCTGGCCCGGGGATGGGCGATACAAAAGGGCCGGGGACAGCCGGGCAGGGCAGGGACAGGCAGGGATGGCAGCAGCATCCTGGGGACAGCGGCAGGGACCAGCCAGGGGGGATGGAGGATGCTGTGCCCCGAGCAGGATGGGACAGGAAAACCTTGATAAGGGAGCTGAGAGGATGCTGAAGTGAGGTAGGAAGAAATGAGCTCAGCTGGTAGAAAACTGAGGGAAGGAGGGGAATTTAATATGGTTATTACTAGGGAAAAGGGGGGAAAAGGAGGCAGTGGTGTAGAGGAGTGTGGGAGAGGGGGAATGCCCAAATTCCCAAACACACTCACACACACACACAGATCAGTAGGATCAGCTGCTTGAAGAGATTTTTGGGCAGCCCCATGCATAGGCTGCTTGCTGGAGAGCATTTCTGACCAGCCCAGCTCCTGTTTCCCTGGAGAAACCTTGACAAGGATGAACTCTACTCCTTGCTGGAAATGCCAGCCCAGATAACAGCCCTAGGGTGCCACAAAGGACCCAGGAAAGGAGGATGAAGGGACCAACTGCTCCTTTGCTGAAGGTAAAGTCTGTAATTTCCTTTTTTTTCTCATGTGATACCTCCTGTGTGTGAGATTTATGGAATGAACAGGCAGCAGACAGTGCCTCCCATCCAGGGCTGTGGAAAATATCCTGAGGAGCTCTGGGCAGGGCAAGAGGTGCCATGGATGGAAAAGGGAAAGGAGGTGATACGGTGTCCTCGTGGTTCAAACAGGGCCCCGTGCTCATTAGCAAATTCCCAGGGATCTGACCCCTCTGATGGATGTCGCCTCTGGCTGTGGCACCAGAGCATCCTCTCAAAGTGGGTGTGTTCAGGCTCATAGCAGTGGACAGACCACTCCCAGGGATGTGCTTGGTTTTCAGCAGCATCTTCAGAGCTGGGGTTTTGTTCTCAAGGACAGTGGGGTTGGTGTTTGGTGCCCTCTTGGCCAGGTCTCTCCTCTCAAAGTCAGCCCTTCATGGACTCAGGGGGTACAGGGACTGCTGGGGAGGGGCTCTGGGATGGGGGAGACAATTTAATCCCTGGGAAGCTCTGCAATGTCAGATGGCTCCCTAGCAAAGAAGAATTCGCTGTCCTTTGACAGCAAAGGGTGCCCAGGTGATGACCACCTTCCAGGGGAAGTGACCTGATTTTAATTCTCACCTTGAAATAAGTGGTGACCAACAGGTTCCTACTAGTGCCTCCCTGTCACCATGTCCAGCTGTTAAATTAAGTTATCCCCACACTATTTTTTTTATTTATTTAATGCTCCAGAATCATTACTGGGCAATGAGGTGGTTTCCCCATTTCACCAAGGAAAACCAGGAGTAAAGGCATCCATAGGTCCAAATCTCCATTGCCCTCGGACCCTTCAGTGAGGAGTTTAAATGATGAGCACAGTCACTCCTGGCTTCCTCTGAGCCAACAGAGAGAGGCAGCCCCCTCTGGACACACTCCTGGGTCCTTGCTCTCCATGGATGGCTGCTCCCAATTTTTCCAGCCTATTAAAATCACTGCTTAATTTAACTGGGAACAAATGAGTGAAGCTGTCATAGCCCAATGTGGGTTTATCCTCCTTTTGTCTCAGCTCACTCCCTCATTTCCTTGTGCTTGGATCACAAGTAGCGGAACAAACAAACAAACAAACAAACAAAAAAACCTCAAAAAACAACAAAACAAAAAAAAAACACAAAAAAACCACAAAAAGCCAAAACAAAAAATAAAAATACATTACAAAAAATAGAGGAAAAGGGCTCTGTTCCCAAGGCCGTACAAGAGGCCTCCTGCCCTCCAGGAGCTCCGGCCTGGAGAAGGCTTTGTGACATAAGGAGTACCAAAAATCCCCAGAAGATAAACAGTCTTAGGTGCAGTAAAAAGTTTCCCCTCTTTTTCAAACCAGTGGCAAAAATCCTGCTAGGTTTCTTGAAGGACAGTTACTTTAAATTGCATTAAATTAATTTGCATTCAAGATATGGGGCAAAAGGAAAAACCAAGGAGCAAGGGAGACCATGCTGAATATGTATGGGCATTTCTACAGGCACTCCAGTTTGTTCCAGGCAAATTATTGCACCTCTGTGCCTCAGTTTCCCCACCCGAAGTCTGGGGATGTTGACGGGCTTAGCTCAAGAGCAGTTACTCTTCTCTGGTGCAAAGAATCAGACTGCTTAAATAAAACATAAAATCAGCCTGAAGATCTCAGTTTAAAATCACCAGATACAACAGAAAATATAACTTAGAGAACTAAAATATGAATATCTTTTTATAGAGAAATAAAAATGTTAACAAGGAGATGAGCAGGATATACAGGCACCTTACAAGGACTGCTGGTGATCCTGGCACAGCCTTTCTAAATAGCCTTGGGCAAATCACTTATTTTCTCCTTTTTGCCTCCCTTTTTCCAGGAATTTCATGTCAGCACATTGGGACCTGGGTGATGTCTCAGAGGTGCTCACTGAGGCAGAGAGCAGAGCACCCCAGTTTATGGAGCAAACTCAATAAACTTTGAGACACTCCCACTGAACCCCAACAAAGTCCAAAAAGCAAAAAAAAAAAAAAAAAGGCTCTTGAAACTTCTCCAAAACCCAAGGGTCTAAATAAAGTCTCTGGTTAGATATAGGCAATATTTTGCCGACAGAAGCAAATTTGATTTTTTTGAGTTTTGAGCTTCCTGGAGGCTGTGGTTAAGATCAGGTTAAGATGAAACTCTGCTTCAAAAATCTCCCCTGAGCTAACTAATCTGCCTCACAAGGCTTAAATGTTGACCTGACTGGCTTGCCCCCAGAAAAACTGCAAAAGAGCCAAGAAAAGGCTCTACATGAGTTTTTCCCTCATGTGAGGTGCCTTTTGGTGCAGACAGGGGGAAAATGAGGTGGTTAATTCAAAAAATGCAAAGGTTTGGGCTCAAATATTTCCTTTGGAGAAGGTCAGAGAGTTAGAAATTGACTTTAAATCAATGGGATCGCTCTCATTTATCCTTATTTATCTTATTCTTTGCACTGCTGTCACATCCATGTGCCTCTCTGTGCATGTGGGTGTAGACAGGAAAACCCAAGGCTGAGCAGGCTCCCTCCTCCCAGTAACAACTGCTCCCTGGAAAGCATTCATCCTGCAATCCAGGCTGGAAAAAGAGACTTGACAGAGAGCCCAGACTGCCCACATGCCAGGGGTATCAGAGAGCCCATTTTGGGAGTATCAGCTCCCCTCTCGCCCTGGTGACAAGCCCTGCCAGCCACAGGGACCCTGGGAGGGCAGCTGCCCCATTCTTTCCCCTCCTTTTCCTCACACCAGGCAGGGACAGATGTGGCTCTGGATCTGCCTCAGATGATTGGGTTACTCCAAGTGGCTCCAAAGGGCACGGACTGTTGGCTCTTAGTTTGGATATCTGCTGCTCACAAGGAATGTAATATTCCAGGGCAGGCAAAAAGAGAGATGCTGGCTGTAAATGGATGCATTTATATTCTATTGACTTCCTTCTTTTCCTTTCTGGCTTTTATGGCCATTACTGCCAATCCTTTGTACTCAAGTATCTATCCCAGTCAGCTCTTTAATTTCTAACTATTTAGCTGTAATTTCCTAATCCACATTTCTTCATTCTGCCTGGTTTGGGTTTCATAAATCTTGGAATAGTGTGGTCTGGAAATCCAACTTAGTGAGTCTTTACTGCAACAGTCCCAGTTGATTCCAATCAATGTATTTAATACAAATCTTGCTCCAATTAGGTTTTAACATTATCAATAAATTCCCATTTATACCAACATAAGATTTTAAAATCCCAGTCTACAAATTGGATTAGAATAGCATACATAAATGAGGAATATTTACCTACCTACATGGCTGGGGTTAAGGATCTTCCCAGTAAGTCTGTTTCCTCATTAATCACTCTGAACCCATTATCTGATCTCGAGATTTTCATGGTTCTTTGATACAGGCCTATGAGAAATTTACAAAAATGCTATCAGTATGAACCACTAATGGTTTTGAACTGAGGGCTAATAAGGCTAAGAAGAAATATCTCTTCATTCATTTTTTGTTGATAGCTGATGTAAACAGATTTATGCACTCAAAGGTCTGGGAACCCACAGCCTGTGCCATGGCTCTGCTGAAATCTCCTGAAGTTTTACCCTGATGTCAGCAGGGCTCATCTTCCTCCCCTCCTCTGAGTCAAAGGCCTTCATCTAACTGGGAAGTAAATGTTAAACTGAGTTCTCAATCTCAAAATTTGAGAACTCAGTTGAATGTTCCTATAATATTGATCTGACTTACATTTAAGAAAAAAAAAAAAAAGGGAATATTTTGCTTTCCCAAAAATAATTGGAATATTATTAACACCTCTGTTGTGCTTGATGTAAAAATCTCTAAATAATGGAAATTCAGACACCACTCCTGAGTCTGGGAACTTTTAAACAATATAATTTCCTTCATCACTGACTGACTCAGCTCTTTCTGTAGAATTTGCATTCATTTGTTTGATCAGGTACTGAGGTTATTGAAATAATGACTGTGTGAAATTCCCTGCCATTAATTTCTCTAGAAATCACCAAAAAAAGTCTTCATCTGGCTTTAAGACAAACAAACAACTTCCCCCAAAATCCATTCATCCCTGCACTGAAGTCAATAGGGATTTTTGTACAAGCAAAATTACTTGGAGCAGCATGTACAATATCAAAATCATGAAGTTTTTAAGTGGAAATAAATTTGAGCCATTTTTACACTCTTCACTCTGTAAATCCTTTGCCCCAGCTGAGTATTAACATGAACAATGCCATGGGATGGATTTCCACCCTAAAACCTTTTGCAGACATCGTTACATCAGGTACTGACCCAGGTTTGAACAGCTGACGGGGGGAAATAATAGAGACAGAGAAACTGAGGTGGTTGTGTGTGAAATGTGAAAAATCAGCAATGTCAGACACTGAAAAATTGATATTTCCTGAAGTAGCAACATTCAGGGGAACACCTCTGCCACAGGGGAGGAAGGAGAGCCCTGCAGGCATGGAGAGAGCTCTGACCCAACTTCTCCATCACAATAAAATCCCTGGGGAGTGACAGCAAAGTTGGGGAGGGAGAGGCATGCTCTGGGGAGAGCTGGAGCCTCTGAGGAGGGTGTGCAGGGCTGCTCTGTGCTCTGGAGTGTGTGCTGGGCCTCCTTTCAAAGAGGATTTATGTTTCCTTCAAAGCTTGGGGTTATTCCCACCCAGATTTTAGTGCTTCTCATCACCTGAGATCACTCCTTGGTCTTTTGGCTCTTTAGGAAGAGAAAACATGAGAGAAATGCTTATTTTCTTTCCCTGTCCTATATACTTGTGTGGACTGGTTGTGTATTGGAAACTTGGATATTCCCTCCCCTTTTCCATCCTCAGAGAAGCTTCCACTTAGAAATAAATAATATTTGTGAATCTGCTCCGTGAACAAATTGATTCCCACCAGTTGTTTCCCAAAACTCCCTTTGAGCATCCCTGAGGATGCCAGCCCTACTGAGGATGAGAGTGTGCAACAACCCCAAATCAAGGATTAGCATAGGAAGGGACACCAGGATACTTTGCTTTTCACTTCTGAAGACCATTTCTATTGTTAAATGCAGAAATCCATCCATTCATCCATCCATCCATCCATCCATCCATCCATCCATCCATCCATCCATCCATCCCTATGTCCTGCCCTCTGTGCCATGACAGGCTCCTCTCAAAGCAGCATCAGGGCACTGCACAAGTTGGAACACAGGAAATTCCAATTAGATATCACCAAACTGGTTTTTCACCAACACCTTGGCCAAACCCCAGGAAACAGACCCCAAAAACCTGAGGGAACTCCATCCTTGGGGGGATTCAAGCTCGACTAGACATTGTACTGAGCAACCTGATCTAAGCTGCTCCTGCTTTGAGCTCTCCAGGTCCTTCTGACCCAAACCACTCTGTGCGTGACCCTTGGGGTTAAACTTGTTTTTGATCAGCCAGGGCAGGTTCTGGTGAGCTGCTGTCTGGTTCTGAAGGCACTGCCTGCTTGGCCAGGCAGCTCTCCAGGGCAGGGACCACATCCCTGTGTGTGTACGAGCAACTCCTCTGCTCAGGCAGATCCTCCAGGTCTTACCTCAATACTTATAATAATGATAAAATGAAAGGAAAGAACATAGTCTATCACCTCTCACTCATTTTTTTTACAGCACACTTTATATTTTGAGGATTTTAGGGCTGTCCAAAAAATTCCAGGACCTTCTCCAACATGTATTTCCACGAGATTCCAGCCTTCAGCACTGTGCAGAGGCACACACAGGAATGTTTGCTGACCCACAGGCACTGGAAAAAATCAGAACCATCTGAAAACATCCCTCCAAAACATCCCAAAGTGCTCCAGGGCACCAGGGGAGTTACAAGGGTTGTGCTGTCACTGCTTTTCCAAGGAGGAAGCAGACTGCTGTCTCTGAAACACATCTGAGGAGCAGCATCACCCCTTCAGAAGTGGAGGATGGAGAGCTCTCCTGCTGGCCAGAAGGCACAAGCCAGGCTTCTCTTTTGAGATGACATGCTTCTTTATATGCCCATATGGATTAGGCTGCTATGGAATGTAAGGAAGTGTGTGGTTTCAGGGAGACATCGCCATGCCCTTTGCTCCCAGCTGCTGCAAGGAGTCCAAAGATTTCCTGTAACTGCATTTCATTTGAATTTGACTTTGTCAAACAGAGCCAGGCACTTTATGTTCACTCTACAGCACCCACAGAGGGCACAGAGGGATCTGACCATCTAAAAAGGCTGAAAATTCCTGAATCCATGCAGATTCGAAAACTAGGATATATTCTGTACATCTTTCACTGGAAAAACCATGGAGTAAGCAGACTGTGGGTTTCACCTAATCCAAATAATATTCACACTGTACTGAAAATGCTTTTCAAGGACTTTCTGAAAATCACTACATCCCAGAGAGCATCAATAATTCATAGAATCATAGAATGGTTTGGGGACCTTGAAGTTCATCTACTTCCAACACCTTCCTCTATCCCAGGTTGGCCTTGGACATTTCCAGGGACCCAGGGCCAGCCACAGCTTCTCTGGGCAACCTGTGGCAGGGCCTCACCCCCCTCACAGCAAAGAATTTCTTCCCAGTATCTAATCCAGATCTACCCTATTTCATGCTGCCATCCATTCCTAGATGGTGGAAAACGCTTTGGGTTAAGTGACACTGGAAGAATTAAAAAGCACTGGGTAGGATTGACTTGTGAGGAGCAGAACTGAGTATGATCCAGATGTCACAAAATTCTCCTCTCTACTCCCAGTCATTCATAACAAGATCTTCTTTAAAGGGCTTGAAATGATTGCCATAGGCACAGGAATTGCTGTAGTCTCATCCTAATTAATACAACACTGTGGAACTAAGCAGGTACACAGATTTGTCAAAAACAATGGGATTTTTTCCCCAAATCTGTATTGTCATAACTCAAGAGAGTCCTGCCATGTCACAAATGTCCCTTCCTCCTCTGAGCACAGTTTGATATTTTATTCTAATAACATTGTCTAGCAATGAGCTCAGTGTATTTTTTTTCAAACAGTGGACCAGTTGCCTTTAACCCCTTTAGGACAGCCTGGAGATATCCTGGATGTCCCCAGGATATCCTCAGTATCCTGTGACATGGAGCTGAAGAGTTCAAACCATTTCTCATACATTACTTTCTTCCACTATAGGCCAAATATTCAAAACTCAAGGTAGTTTTCAGTCAGTCTTAATTTATTTTATGCAAGAATTTAGGAAAATTTTTGAGGCAACTGTTCTTATCATTAAGGCCTAGGTCTGAAAGGTTTTCAGACCTTCACATCCCCTGGGAAATTTTAGGAATTCCACCCCAAAGTATCCTTAACAAACCTGATCTAGTTAAGAAGCTTAAAAACCATATGTATGTTTCAGTGATTAATCTTCACAACTTAATCATCTTAAAACTCCTGACTGGCCAAGGAATGTCCCTTGACCAGTTCTAATAGCAAAGCTAAGCTTAGGGGCTGTCAGGGTCAGTCCCAGTTAACACAGGTCAAAACTGTGCCAGCAACTGTGCAAAACACAGCAGAAACCACTGAGTTCCTGTGCCTGCACCTCAGGCCTGTAAAATGTACCAATATAGACCCTGAAACCAGTGACATTTATGTTCCTCAGACACCAGGATGCATTGCAAAATTTCAGTCTGAATCAGGCCTGCTGCTTCTGACCCAGGCCCTGTGGTCTCCTAGATGTAATTCAGGAAAGCGCTTGTCAAACCATTATTTCATCCTGTCCTTCTTGTACAGAACCAGCTCCTAGGTTGTGATAATTTAGAAGAGAAATTTAGCAGAGAAAAATTATCTTTTTTTTTTTTTCCTTCTGAGCTGCACATAAGGAAGAATGGCCAGCAGGCCAAGGGAGGGGATTCTGCCCCTCTGCCCTGCTCAGGTGAGAGCCCACCTGAAGAGCTGCCTCCAGCCCTGGAGTTCAGCATCAGGAGGACATGGAGCTGCTGGAGAGAGCCCAGAGGAGACCACGGAGATGTTCCAAGGGCTGGAGCCCCTCTGCTCTGGGGCCAGGCTGGAGAGCTGGGGTGCTCACCTGGAGAGGAGAAGGATCCAGGGAGAGCTCAGAGCCCCTTCCAGGGCCTAAAGGGGCTCCAGGAGAGCTGGAGAGGGACTGGGGACAAGGGATGGGGGGACAGGACACAGGGAATGGCTTCCCACTGCCAGAGGGCAGGGATGGATGGGATATTGGGAATGAATTCTTGGCTGTGAGGGTGGGGAGGCCCTGGCACAAGGTGCCCAGAGAAGCTGTGGCTGCCCCTGGATCCCTGGAAGTGTCACAGGCCAGGCTGGATGGGGCTTGGAGCAGCCTGGGATAGTGGAAAGTGTCCCTGCCCATGACAGGGGATTGGAATTGAATTGTCTTTAATGTCCCTCCTAACCCAAACCATACCATGGTTCCAATCATAAAAACTAGGCAAGAGTAAATGGCTCCTGATGGAATGAGCATGCAGGAGTGTAATCCTGGCAGAGGTGTGAACCCTGGCAGGGGTGTGAATTCTGGCCTGTGCTCCCTCCCTGACTTTGCTGACCAACCCATTGTCCATGTCTCCATCCCAACTCTTCCTTTCTGCACCTGGTGTTCTCTTCACCTCTGTGGTGATGAAAACCTGCTGCAGTCTGTGGTGCTGTAGACTTTATTTAGTTGCCAAAAAGTTGTCTCCCAGTGCCCTTGGAGACAGCCTAAGAATGTCTTCCAGTGGCTTTCTTCAGCTCCGTGCTGTGCCCCACCTGCACATCCCACGTGGCTGTCCCAGACAACCTGTGGCTCCTTGGATGGTGCCAGGTGCTCACGTGCTGGCAAACAAAGCCAAACTTCTGTCTGGCCAGCTGAGCCTGTCCCAGGCCTGACTGACTGCATAAATGTGGGGTTTAACCCTGCAGTGGAATCCCATCCCTTATTTACTTTCTGCAGCTGTTCCCAGCCTGTTGTGCCAGAGCCTGGGATCAGCAGTGGCTCTTCCTGCACAGCACGGGCCAGGATTGAGTTACAGGCGCACACACACTGGCAAGGACACAGGAGAAGAAATAACCCAGACACAGGGCTAAGGTTTGGGAAAACTTACAGCCTGTCTGGGGGGTCAAGGCCACTGGTTTAACTCTGTTCTTTCCTCCCTCCTCTATTTGTGTAACCACACCCAGACCATGACAGAAGGTAAAAATTCTCTTTCTTCCCAAATTTTGTCCAGTTTGCAACATTCTAGTGCTGACAGAGCAGAGTATGAAGTGAATTTTGTAACTGGAAGCTTGCAGGAGGTGTTTCCTTGGCAGTAAGGTAGATGTTTCCATAGGGAATATTGAATTTAAGTTTCTGATGCTTCCCTTGCTAATGAATACCCCAACAAGCAAAGAAAAAGTATGAAGCAAACATAGGAATCCAGAGGTTACTCAAATTAACATTCCCCCCAACACTCAGCAGTGAGATGACAAAAGAGAATAATAAAAGAAAAAAGAAAAGAAAAAACAAAAGAAAAAAGAAAAGAAATGAAAAGAAATGAGTGGAGAAGAGAGGAGAAAAAGGGAAGGGAAAAGGAAAGGAAATGGAAATGGAAAGGGAAAGGGAAAGGGAAAGGGAAAGGGAAAGGGAAAGGGAAAGGGAAAGGGAAAGGGAAAGGGAAAGGGAAGGGAAGGAAAAGGAAAGGAAAGGAAAAGGAAAGGAAAAGGAAAAGGAAAAGGAAAAGGAAAAGGAAAAGGAAAAGGAAAAGGAAAAGGAAAAGGAAAAGGAAAAGGAAAAGGAAAAGGAAAAGGAAAAGGAAAGGAAAAGGAAAGGAAAAGGAAAGGAAAACCTCCTCCTAATCAAAATGTTTTTCAGACAAAAACGTGTCAAGTCACTTGGACTGGATGATCTTAGAAGCCTTTTCTGACCTTAATGATCCAACAACTCTCAGTCCCCGGAAAACCACATGCTCATGGAAAGGGGCCTATGCACAGGGCAGGAAAAATGTTGCTTTTGTCCTGTTTGGAAGCTGCCCCACGCCCTGCTGCTCGTGGTTTCTGGCAGCTGTCTCCTTGCTGAGGCTCCAGGTACAGCTGGAGGGCTCAGGGTGGCTCAGGAAAGTGATGCCTGACTGACAACTGGCAGGTGACTCCCCTTCAATGGACAAAGGAGGGGTCTTTCCTCCCTCCCACTTTGCCTTTCTTTCATTATTTAAAAAACTAAAAAGCAGAAAAAGAAAGAGAGGGAGAATAGGGAAAGAGAAAGAAGCTGGAAGGAAAGCGTAGTACGAAGGTGCCGCCATGCAGGGGGGGTGGAATGAGACGATCTTTAAGGTCCCTCCCAACACAAAGCATTCCATGGTTCTGTAGAGAGTGGTGAGGTCTCCAAGGTGGTGCCATAAGTTCTGCAGCACCCTGCTGTCCCTGTGAGCAGAGGTCAGTCCCTGTGTCCCTGGTCTCACGTGTCCCATTCCTGTTGCAGGTTGGGAGCAGCGGAACTGAGCGCGTGCCGCGGTCCGGAGCTATGCTCTGCTCTGGCTGGTCAAACGGAACCAAGCCCGTCTTCCTCGGAGGTTTGGTCCCCTTCAACCAGCTATAGCAGTGTGGAAAACACCAAGCCAGCAAAGGTTTGCCTGCCTCTGCCTCAGCTCAGCCCTACCAGCCCTTCCTGCCGGATGGATCTGCTGCTGCTCCGGGCGTCTCCAGAGGTGCACCAGGGGATGGGCACCTGGAAAGGTTTGGGATAGGTTTTTGGTTTTCATAAGCATCACTGCAAACAGGGGTACTCCAGCATTTCCTTTATCCCTGGAAATGTTCCAGGCCAGGTTGGATGGGGTTTGGAGTAGCCTGATCTATTGGAAGGTGTCCCTGCCCACAGCAGGAGGGTTGGAATGGGATGAGCTTTAAGGTCCCTTCCAACCCAAACCATTCCATGATTACCAGAGGCTCAAAATACCACATACAAAGTTGTTGGCTCTGAAACAGTCAGCAGATTTCGAAACTAGCATGGATCTGCAGAGTCACAACCATCTTTATTCTCTTTCCCTATCAAACCTGCATCCACACCCTACCTTTTGCTTGGACTGACAGTCCAAGTAATCCATGATTAAATTATTAAAAATAATCATAAAGAACATTGGTAAAATATTATTGAAAATCCTCTGTGTCTAAGTGTCTTTTTTACTTATTTAATGCAAGAAGAACCTATAATAAATAACCATTATCTGCACAGCAAAGGTTTGTGACATCAGTTATCCCATATCCACTCAACAACAACACGCACCAGATCACACATCTCCATGAGAGGTATCTTCTTAATCTTCCCACCCACACCACACTGCAGCTACTGAAGAAAAAAGCCAAGCAACTTGAAAATGGCTTTGCTGACCTATTCTCTGAGCCAGGCAATGAATTCTGATCTAACTTCAGACATTCAGCTCAGCTGGTTGTTCCCCATCTTCACCCCATCAAAAAAAATTCAAAGCAGTTAATAAATAAATGAACAAATATGTACCAAAATAAGTTCTTTATATGCATCATCCATTAAACCATTATTTTTTGCTGGTTGGATAGGGAGGAAAGAGAATGGATGCAGCAAGATGAGGAGTAGCATCACTCTGTTCCAAAGCATTTTGGATCTCTGTTAAGGTCAGGAAATCCACATCTTGCCAAATGCAATGGAGCACAACTTCATTTTTTTTCAGCAATGTCATTTGGAAAACCCAGACACACAAAAGGCTCATGAGTCTAGAAGGTTTAGTAAATTCAGGTCAAAAGACAAAGTGTTCCAAGGGTGGTGAGGCCCTGGCATAGGGTGCCCAGAGAAGCTGTGGCTGCCCCTGGGTCCCTGGGAGTGTCCAAGGCCAGGCTGGATGGGACTTGAAGCAACCTAGGATAGTGGAAGATGTCCCTGCCCATGGCAGGGGGTTGGAATGAGATGGGCTTTAAAGTCCCTTCCAATCCAAACCAGTCAATTATTCTATTCCCTTTCACTCCAGATACACAATTAATTCATCCTGGGCAAGGACTCTGTGGTCCCTGACAGTCCATGCATCTTAACCACTGAGATCCCCCATTTCAGTCCTAGATCCCTAGGGGTTCCTAAGCATTTGGTGTCAACTGATCTCAGTTTTACCTGGGAATGAGTCAAAGAGGGATTTTTAACACCTCATATCTCACTGCATGTCCTCTCCACACAAGCTGGGTTTGCTCAGCAAAGGACACCTGCGAGCACAGTACTGAGCTGTGCATCCCTAGAGCCTCCCAACAGTGGACAGAGCAAGCCCCAAATAAAAAGAAAACCCTGAAGAACCAGGATATAAGTGGAAATAGTCCCACAATTTGAAAAGTAAAAGAGATTTCAGCCAACTATCTTGCCAAGTACCCCAGAGACATCTTGTCAAAAACATGAGTGGGGGAAAAAGTACCTGTGTCTATTTGCTCAATAACATGAGGAAAATAAAATATGCAAGACAAGACAGAAATTAAAATTTAGCTTCTTTACATGATGCTCCCTCTTTATAAGCATCCTTTACATTAGGGTAGTTTGGCAAAGGAAATCCTCCTCATCCTCTGCTCCTCCTGCATTTCAGCGCTCATTAAACCCAGATATTCCAGCCAGATATTGCTTAAACTGCCATAAATGAGGAACAATAGAAAACACCAACAACTATTAAAAGGAAAGGTCTTCTTAATACTCAAAGCTCAAAATTGTGTTTGATGATGATATGGAATTAACCACCTTGCATCAAGAAGGACCAAAAATCCAGTTTCTTGCCCTGTTAAATTATGCTGTAAAAACAACAAAAAATGTTTTGTTTTCTGGTGAATTTATGAACCATTTTGTCCCACCAAAAATGTTTTGGAAAGCAAGAAATAGCACAGTGTTGAAATTACCACGGTTCAGCTTTCTCTGCCATGCCATGAGCACAGCAGGACAAACTCACTCCTTCCTCTGCCAAGCTCTGTAAGACAAGAGCATCCCTAGGATTTAGTCCTGGCACTAGGAGGAATTCCTAGCAGGAATTAAGGGGAGGGTAGACAGCAGCACTTTCATATGTCACACTCAGTGATTGTCTGTCATCTTCTCTCATTTCCCTTCATCACTGATAACATGATTTTTTACACTGATTAATTGAAAAAAAAAAAACACATTCTTTCTTTGAATTTTATCAGCCAAACAACTATGAGATAGCCAGGTTCCAAAATTACTAAATTCAGGAAAAAGATAACTCTTATAAATTACCAATGTTCCCACGTCCTCAGAATTACAAAAATTGATCTAATTTCTGTCTACTTGAGACCTAAAGTCCAAACCCCTTTGGAAACAGCCTTCAGCAGTTCTGCATTGAGCAAAGCCCTTGCTAACAGTAAATAAAAAAAAGGGTGCAAATCAAATTCACCTGCAGAACATTCTGCAGAATGTTTGTAGGTGTGAAATAAAGTGCAATTTTATTGGGCATTAATTGTCAGTTTTCAGGAAGCACTGCATTCATCCCAGAAGCCAGCTTTCCCCATACGAAATAAACATATATATGCCTGTATATTTACATTGAAACAATTCAAAATAGAAGACTTCTGTAAACTTGACATAATCCACTTCATTATTCCAGTCTTTCAAAAACAGACACTGACCACACAAAATCCTTTGGGCATCATTATCAAGGAGGATCTCTGGTGATTACTGAGCACCCTAAGAGCAACACTGTTCTCTCCTCTTTCTTTATAATTATTTCCTGAGAGGACCAAGACCCACCTCTTGACCCATTACCATTTATCTGCTCTTCTACCAGCTATATCCAACTTCTCTCAGGGTGTGAGACCATTTAATCCAGTTTAAAACCTCATCTATTCTCCCCTGAAGGAGCAAAGGTCTCCTGCAAACATGCAGAAAACCTCTGCCAATCTTCCCTTTGCTTCAAAGGAAGAAAATAGGACAGATAAGCAATCACCCTGATTGACATTCTGATTATCATTCACCCCATCACCTGATTAACTCTGCCTGATGCAACTTTATATGGTAAAGCCTTCCTTGAATCCTTTGCAAACCAGCTTCAGGCTGGGACGATGAGACATTTGGGTACTTTGCCTTCTGTGTGTCTTACAAAAGCTGCTTATCAGCCATCAGATGTTGTGCACCACAGAAGCCCTGTGATATCAGGCATCTCTTTCGCTGCTGCTGTGCCCAGGGCGCCACCTGGGCAGGCGGCAGAGCTGAGTCTCTGAAGGGATGGCAGGAAGGTTTTTACAGGCTTTGGAAGCCTTGGGTGCAGGCAGCAGCAAGAGGATTTCTCTGTGGTGGAAGTGTAGGCACATTTCAATTTAGCAGTTCAGTCTTCACAGTAAAAAAAAAAAAAAAAAAAAAAAAAAAAAAAAAAATATATATATATATATATATATATATATATTTGTACAGGAAAAAGTGAAAAAAGAGAGAGGAAATTCAGCTACCATAATGGAAGAGCTTTTAGCAATTCCTTAACTGATTAAAGGGAAAACAGTTTGCTTGTAGTTGCACATGTCAGTCTTGTATATTTATACTACCTTCCACTGCTCAGAACAGAGTGGCTTTCACAGGTAATGTGAAGAGCAATCAGAATATCAACCTCTCATCAGCTGTAACTTTTATTTTCTATCCTCCAGAAGTTTATTGCTCTGACCCCATTTGTCTTGTTCCCACTAATCACAGTCACAGGCTGGTTTGAGTTGGAGAAGATCTTTAAAGGTCATCCAGTTCCACCCCCTGCCATGGACAGGGACACCTTCCACTTATCCCAGGCTGCTCCAAGCCCCATACAACCTGGCTTTGGACACTTCCAGGGATCCAGGGACAGCCACAGCTTCTCTGGGCACACCAGGACCTCACAACCCTCACAGGGAACAATTTCTTCCTCATATCCCATCTAAACCTGCCCTCTGCCAGTTTAAAATCATTTACCCTTTTCCCATCACTATCTGCTGTCTCTTTTCTAAAAGACCCCCTAAGCCCTCAAAGGCCACAGTCATTCAGAATTGTACATTGGGTGAAACAAAAGATCACAATTCCTTTTCTAGCCCAGCTGGGCTCAGCACAGCCAGTGCAGCCAGAAGAAAAAGAATCAGGGATGATCCATTCTGCCTGTCACACACCTATTCACTTTGCCCTTGTATCCATCAGCACAGAAGGATCAGGTCTGGTTTAAGGCATTTTAGAGGCTAAAATGGGACACAGGGTTTTTGTCACCCACCCATGGTCCCCCTCCCATCTTCACAAGGCCACATCTCTGAGGAGGAAACCTTCAGCAGTGCTTATTCTCTGAAATCCCTCCCTGGGACAGATCTGGAAACTTCATTGCACTGTGGTCAGAATTTGCAGATGATTGGAAAAGTGGTGAATTTCCATTACTTATTTAAAAAATGAAAAAAACACCAAACAAGTCAGATTGAACCACAGTGAGGTGAAAGGGCTCAAAAATCAGGATCCTACTGGTGCTTGTACAACTCTCACCAAAACTGCTCTGAGACACTTATTCTGTAAAAATTTGGATTCTGACACATTCTTACACACAAAATGTTGTGTCCAGGAGTGAGTGCTCTGCAAGAAAAAACAGAAAAATAGGAACTTCCCTTCTTAAAAAGAAATGGCTCTGGAAACATTCAAGGTTGGGTGGGGCTGTGAACAATTTGATGCTGTGGAAGATGCTGCTCTTTGCAGGGTGTTGGACGTGACATTTAAAGGTTCTTTTCCACCCAAACCCCTCTGTGATTCTATGATTTTTTTGATTCCACAATGAATGACCAAGATTTTCAGATTTTACCTGGGAGCAGGAAAATAGCTACAGTAGAAATGAGTTTATTTCTGCAGGCTGCCCTATCAGACCTGCCTGGCAACTCTGAGTTTAAGCTCTGGGAGATACAGGGAGATACTGGGGAGAAAACAAGTTTTCTGAATTCAATTTGGTTAGAAAGTGGTGAGTGATGGAACACAAAGGGTTGGATTTTGGGCAAATAGAACTGACTTCTCAATGCTCCACAAATGTCCCTTTCTTAAAATGTCACTTTGCAGCTCATTTTCTTAAAGTTGGCTTCCCACCTACTGAGAATCCATTAGATATTAGTCATGCAAAGGACATTTCAGCCACTGGCAGCAAGCACAGTTGATGTGAGACTGTGATCTCCATTAGATGTGCTTGGAAAATTTAGGCATGAAGTAGGAGATGATAATTTCTATTGCAGTGCAGGGGCTGGGAAGGACAAATACAGGTATTAAATAGAGGAAAAAGATGACTTGAGCTCTTCTGCTGTGTCTCCTGTGTAAGAATCAAGGGGTGGGAGATTGGTGCAGTGACTTCATAGAATCCTGGAATGGTTTGGGTTAGAGGGGACCTTTAGAGATCATCCAGTTCCACCCCCCTGCAAAGGGCAGGGACAAATTCCACCATCCCAGGTTGCTCCAAGACCTGTCCAGCCGGGCCTTGGACACTCCCAGGGATCCAGGGGCAGCCACAGCTGCTCTGGGCACCCTGTGCCAGGGCCTCACCACCCTCACAGGGAACAATTCCTTCCCAATATCCCATCCATCCCTGCCCTCTGGCAGTGTGCATCCATTCCCTGTGTCCTGTCCCTCCATCCCTTGTCCCCAGTCCCTCTCCAGATCTCCTGGAGCCCCTTTAGGATCTGGAAGGGGCTCTGAGGTCTCTCCAGAACCTTCTCTTCTCCAGACTTGTAGTAGAAAGCTCTTTATCCACTCTATAACTCCCCCTTCCCAGCTGGACAAGGGAGAGAAAATAAGATGGGAAACAACTCCTGGGTTGAGATAAGACAGTTTACAATAACAGAAGTAAATGTTTGTACACGAGCAAAGAGAAAATAAGATAATTTTATTCTCTACTTCTCATCAGTGAGTGATGTCTGGCCACTTCTTTGGAAGCAGGGCCTTAGCACACGGAGCAGTTGCTCTGGAAGGCAAATATTGTAAATAACAAATGCACCCCCTTCCTCCTTAGCTTTTATCTGAGCTGCCATCCTATGGTATGGAATATCCCTTTGGATAACTTGGGGCAGCTGTCCTAGTTGTGTCCCCTTCCAGCATCTTTCTCAGATTCTGAGTTTCTCACAGACCACCACTGAACTCAGGCTTAGTCTAACCCTAGAAATTACCCCCACAATGCAGAGTGGGTCATGCAATACTTGTATGTATTGCATTGTATTACCTGTACGAAGGGTGAGTGCTGCTGTATTTATAGGGATTTATAACATGTGCTCAAAAGGAAGAAAATACATTCTCTCCAGGAAGAAAAAAATAAGTGTGTTCCTACTTGTAAATAAAAACCAATCTTATTTTACAAAAGTATCATAAACTTAACTGATGACAATTTAAAAAATGTGTAAAGTTTTCTTTTCATTTACAGCAAGTTCAGTCAGCACTCCAGAGCTCCAGCACTTGGGTGGTTGCTGTGGCTGCCCCTGGATCCCTGGAAGGGTCCAAGGCCAGGCTGGACAGGGCTGGGAGCAGCCTGGAATAGGGGAAGGTGTCCCTGCCCATGGCAAGGGATAAACACCAAAAGAAACTGATTTACCATGAGCTTTCCCATCTGTTCCTGCCACCCAAAAGCATCCCAAGGTCAGATTTATACCTGTGTCCTTCTCTGCTCCCAAAGGACTCACCTGGACAGCTCAGCTACCCAGGGTTTAGATGCTGCTGCTCTCAGGGCTGTTTTCTGGGGTATCCTGTATTTCCTTGGTAAATGGCAGGGTTTGTGAGGCTGGCACAAACAGCTGGACTGGATGATACTGGTGTTAAATGGGTGTCTTCCAGCTCAGAGTATTCTGTGATTCTATGAATAAGGAGCAAAACAGCCAAGGACTGCTGGGAGAAACGTCAGAGGAGTGATCTGGGATCCTGAATTCATAGAAACACCAGGTTGGAAGAGACCTTCAAGATCTTTGAGTCCAACCCAGCCCCAACATCTCAACTAAACCATAGCACCAAGTGCCACATCCAGGCTTTTTTAAACACATCCAGGGATGGTGACTCCACCACCTCCCTGGGCAGCCCATTCCAGAACTTTATCATTATTTCAGTAAAAAACTTTTTCCTAATATCCAACTTATATTTCCCTTGGTGCAGCTTGAGACCGTGTCCTCTGGTTCTGTCAGCGCTGCCTGGAGAGAGAGACCAACCCTACCTGACTACAGCCACCTTTCAGGGAGCTGTAGAGAGTGATAATGTCACCCCTGAGTCTCCTTTTCTCCAGGCTAAACACCCCCAGCTCCCTCAGTCATTCCTCATAGGGTTTGTGTTCCAAGATGAAGATGAAAAGAAACAGCCAACCAAAGTTTGGGACTGGTAAGGGTCTCTTTCATCACTGAGATGGCAGAGTTTGTCTGAATGAAAATCAGTGCCTCTATTTCAGCATGAAATCTGAATGCAGAGTGGAAAAGTCCCAGGGCTGTAAAAGCAAAAGCTGTCTCTAGAAATGTATTTGTAGGGAGTTCACCAAAGATGGGGATGGGTACTGATATAACAGGATGGTAACAGGATGATCCTTAAGGTCTCTCCCAACCCAAACCCTTGGGTGACCCCTCCTTCCCCCTCCCAGAAGGAAGAAAGCATGCATGGAAGGTGAGGAGGGCTCCTATTAGATTAATGAATAAATTAATTAATTAATTAATTAATTTTTAATTTCATTAATCTTGTACAACTTCACTGATGCTGAGGAGGAGATGCCACAGTGTGAGTCCCTGGGTTTGGTGACACCTGGCTCCTCCTGAGGGTGCTGCTGGGTCTGCAGAGCCACTCTATGATTCTGAGATAGTCTTTGAGGGAACCAAGTGTCATCAAATGCCAACACACTCAGATTTGGGTGCCTGAGGAATCTCAGCCAGGTAAAGTACTTACATAGAGAGTACTTAAATAAAGTACTCTCAAGAAAGCTTTCACCAGAGCCAAGAGAAGGGATAGGTTTCATTTCAAAAGTCTTTTGATAACCTTTTTTTTGTTGTTGTTGTTGTTGTTTCAGGAAGCCTTTTGTAGTGCCCCAGTTTCCTGATCTCTAGCTAAGAGAAAACTATGTGTCAGAATAAGACAAATCCTTTGAGGTAACTTCTAATCTCATGGGGAAAATATTTTTCTTTTTTTTTCTTTTTTTTTTTCACTTCAGAGCATTAAGAATTACAAAATAATTATTTGGAGCTTGGAAAAATCTTGAAATCAGAAATTTCAAGAGGTACATTTTCTCCTCAGACCTTCACATCTTGCCTACGACAACTTCCAACAAATGCGTTCATGCTCCGATACAAACCATGGAAATTTTTTTTTTGCCATTGTTATGTTGTGGTGCCACAGCCATGTTCAAATGCTAAACTATTCACCTTTCAGCTGCTTAGGTAACCCAAACCACTGACGCATTTAAGGTAGACAATTTAGGGTCAGGCTGGTTGAACCTGACCTTCCGCTGCCTTGTCAGCTTTCAAAAACGTATTTTGCTTCTAAAATTGGCAATTTAACTGACCCACTTTGAAGGGATATTTCAGTAAATTGCAATAGAGAAAACCCCTTCTGAGGGGACCATTTCCTTTAACCTGCACATCTCTAACTTGAAGAGGGAAACTGAAATATACATTTAATTTCTGAAACATCAGCATCTTTAAAACAGGCGGATGTAGGTCACGGGTATCCCAGAACCCGCAAACTAAATTCTACCCTTATTTGCATCCTCCTTTGGATGGCACATGGTGAGTAAAATTTGGACTTAGATATAAATATTAAGCAAATATTAAAAAAAAATCTGTACCTTCTCCACATCATTTTTATTGAAAAACCCACTAAAATTATACCTGGGAAATGTTCTGATCAGCAGCTCAAGGATGTTACACTGAGAGTCACTTCGTGGGGCACATCTGAGCTTCTTGAAACCCACTGTCAGAGCAAAATGATGGGAGTGTTTCCAGAAAACAGAAATATCAGAGAATAAACTTGATGTTATAGAATCCTAGAATCATAGAATGGTTTGGGTTGGAAGGGACCTTCAATATAATCCTGTTCCCCTCCCTGCCATGGGCAGGGACACCTTCCACTATCCCAGGTTTTCCTAGCCCTGTCCAGCCTGGCTTTGGATGCTCCCAGGGATCCAGGGGCAGCCACAGCTCCTCTGGGTTACCTGTGTCTTGTGTCATTTTGCATCTCCCAGCCTTCACAAAGTTTCCCTGGAACCCGCCCTGTCCTCTCCCTAACTTAGGAACTGGAAGTTTAACTACATCCACCACATTTCCCAAACTCCTTTCCTTAGGAATAAAACACTGCCTCATAGCACGAGAGAAGGAAAATGAAAGCAAAATGAAAAGGTGGCAAGCTCAAAACAAAGTTCACTCTTTTTTTTTTCCTGTGTGGAGAGTGACTGACTTTTGGGAACTCACTATCACCAAGCACTCCGATCAACACTGAGATATCACACCTGAGGTTTAATCATTAACAAAAGTAGTTCAGTTCAGAGAAGAGCTGAGCTTGAGCAGGGACATTGCTCCTCAAACATCAAGAAAAATTACAGCCCATGAGTAGAATATGAGAGCAGTTTGATGGTGGCCAGCTGTCCAACCTCTGCCCAATTCAGGGTGAAAAGACATCAGACCGACCAAGGAGTGAACAGATCTAAATCTCTGCCAGCGACTTCTGGGTTTGATACCTAGGGCATCCCGATTTAAAATCAAACACTTTGCACTTACAAACTTGCAACATTTGTGGTTTTGTCACCATTTGAGTGACATGGCCAAAGGAATGACATCATCTACAGATCTAAGATATATCCTGTATTCCGCCTGTGTTAATGGAACTTATATACATACACTTCTTAATTTAGGTTATGGTCAGAAACCACACCTCAGGTTGGGGGAAAAAAACACCTACTCCAAATTATTTAGCACAGCCCAGAAACCCTTATAAAAGGTCCAGCAGCAGATGTGCCCAGATACCTTCAGCTCAGCAGAGGCCAGGACAAGGATCAGAAGCAATAAGAAAAGGAAGGAAGATGTCTCCAACTTTTTGTGCTTCTCTGGTAAGAACTTGAATTCTGAGTTTATTTTCCCCCAGCTTGACAGAGATATATTTAAATCATAATAGATGGAATAGGGATCTGCACCCACCTTTAAAATGCTTGTTTAAATCATTAATAATTAAAAAACTAAAATGTGAGAATGCTCATGGGGCAGCAATGAGACTGCACATCACTGACATGGAGCTCCCACAGCATTTTCTGAGGCAAGATATACATTGAAAACTCAACCTTAGAGTGTCTTTCTTTTTGTTACACCCTTTCTGCTATCTTCTGTATTATATTATTTTCTATAATTTAACATTACAACCAGATTACAGCAACTGGGTGTAAATATAACTGTCAGCACTCTGAGAATCAGTTAATGAGATGAAAAGTGGATGTGACATAAGGCACATTTTTCCAAAATTACTCCAACCTGCAGAAGGGGCTTTAGCTACCAGTTAGGCTGACTGTGCAGGAATTTCACACCTGTCTTGTGTCCTAAATGTACCAATTCTCTCCAGCTCAGACCCCTGCTCCTCGTGCTGCTGGCCGTGCTGTCAGCCGGCAGTCCTGCCCAGGGGAAGGTGATCAAGCCTGGGCTCAAGCCAGAGAATCTCTTCAAGAAACCATCTGCTGGATGCCTGACCCCAAAAGACTCAAAATTCCCCCAAACTGTGAGAGTCAACCTCAGCATCAGCAGCACAAACCAGGACACCAGCACCAGTCCAGATATCAGCAGCCGCTCTCTGGCTCCGTGGGATTACAGGTATGATCCCTGTCCCTATGGCCTGGAAAAACACTGGATGCCCTGGCCAAGAAAAATGCTTTAATCTCTATTGTCAGTGCTTCACAGTTGAGAGATTTTTGGAAATATGAGGGTATCCATGGCTGTACAATCCTCTTTGAAATAGAACCAGCACAGAAAGCAGCACAAAAAAAAACCACATGGGGTAGGCAATATACAGAAGGCAAAGCAAACAACTTTCATGATTTAATAATTAATTTGTACACTGGGGAAAGCTTTATCTTCTAAAGCTTTTTTATATAAAATATCATTTAAAAACACCTCAGATGGTTAAAAATGCAGCAAATTCAACAGTGGTGTAACACCAACGTTTCACGTCTTGGGGAGGAACTGAAGGATTTGATGGGGGTGAGTTGGAGTAACTTGTAACTTGTTAATTGGAGTAACACTTTGGAAAGCTCAAATAATTTCTGATAAGCCTTTTGAAGTCAGTGCCAGCTCGAAGAGAGTCCTTTGCAAAGGCAGTTGCATGCAGGGATACATTTAAAACTATCCATTATCTAGTTACTCAAATTTTATTTCGGAAAAACCCGCTGTCATGGAGAACTTTGGAGAACCTGCTGTCCCCCTATAGGCAATACCCCCCAGGATGCACAGGTTCCCGAGCAGGGAGCCCAGAGTCATCCAGACTAGGCTGCCTTTGGGTTCAAACACTCCCTTTGCTGCCACCCCCCAGGATCGACGAGGACCACGACCGCTTCCCGCGGCTGATCGCGGACGCCGAGTGCCGCCACCGCCGCTGCGTCACTCCCGAGGGGCAGCTGGACCACGGCCTCAACTCCGTGCCCATCACACAGGAGATCCTGGTCCTGCGCAGGGAGCAGAGGGGCTGCCAGCATTCCTACAGGCTGGAGAAGAAAAAAATCACCGTGGGCTGCACCTGTGTCACCCCCTTGGTGCAGCACCAGGCCTGAAGGGAGCTGGAGGTGAAGAGCAAGGAGCCACGGGGAGCTTCTTGCATGGAAGGGGCCTGATCCAGCGTCCAAAAAGCTGAATCAAGCCATAAAATTTGTTAAGGATACATCAGAATATATTGAAAATTAGGCATCTTGGGTAAAAATTAATGTTTTCCCCCAAAATCTTGAACTCCAAAAATTCAGAATCCAGACTTGTCGCAGTCATGACACAAAGCAGAGACTACAAGCAGTCTCAGCTGGCAACTCTTTATTATTGAACATGGCTGACTTTTATACACTTTCTAAATTTTTATGCTTCTTCTACTCTAACTGTTGACTACAATAAGTCTAAGTCAACACAATACTATTAGTGAAAAGTTATAGTGACTTCAAATAACTTTCTGAAAATACTTCATCTAGCTGCAAAGTTCTCTTATCTTTCTTCTTTCAGTCTCCTTAGTTACAGCCTTAGAAAAAACTCCTTATCAACTTCTTATTTCTCAGCTTCTTCTTGCTCCTTTAGCTAACAAACCTGCTGTTAGCCCCTTCTACACAGACTCCTTCGTGTGTCAGGTTGAAAAGTAATGGGAACTCTACCCATCCTTAGTTTACACTTTGAAATGTCTATTTATGTAAATCTATTTATGCTGGTGGAAAACGTGGTAATAATATATTATCCTAATATATTTTTTTTTAATTATTAAGGTAATTTTTATTTATCTTTGTGCAATAAAACAAAATCAATGAAAATCTCTTTGGTATTCTCCTTTCTTTCTAAAGAAGTGTTCCTGAAAAAGAAGGAAGGGTTTCTTCCTGAGTGCAAGAAATCACACTATCACGACCATAAAAGAGATTTACATGATGTTATATCCTCCAATTCTCTTGATAACATCTACCTCTGCAGCATAGAATGTAAAGCCCATGGGAAAAAAAAAATAGGGAAAATACCATTTCACCAATAGAGAAGCTAAGATACCTGGAGGAAAATTATTTAAAAAGTGGCATCAAAGACTGGCAAGCAAAAAAAATGAAATTTCTGCTGGGTAATTACCCAGTAATCCACCTAATTATCCAGTTGGAAAAGGATTTGTAAAGATGAGTTCAACACAACACTTTGAATGCTTCTTTGGGGGGAAAGAAACTCCCTCCCCTAAAACAGCGACTGCATTTCCCCTGCTAAGCTTTAATTTCACCCCAAAGTCACCTGAATCTCAGCCCAGCCCATTTTCCGTGCAGCACATACACCACCTGGGTACACTGGGAGAAGCTCATGAGAGTCAGGTGGGTGACTGAAGCAATTAACCACATCTGGCAGATTGCAATCGTGATTATTCTCTGTGTTCATGTCCTTCCAACACGTTTTCAGCCCTTCAAAAGTGGAGCACCCTGACACAGCACTTGAGCCGCGGTCGGACGGCGCTTGCGTGGGTGGGTGTCTGGCACAGCAGGCGGGTTTATTTAAGGCACACTTGGGTTAAAAGTGCCCCAGTGAACATGTTCTGTGGTTCAGAGGGCAAGGCTGGCTGGTGAAGACGTGGATGTTTTGTTTGCTGCTGTCTCTGGGAGGTGTGGCCCTGCTGAGGCACCAGCAAATGCAACAGAAAACAAAGAACTTGTAGAGGCACAGAGCTCAGGGCTGAGAATCTCCAACCAGAGGGAAGCTCCTCTCAGGTGAAAGCATCTTCTCCCGATCCAGCTGTGATCATCCCAACTTTTGCGGCTGGGAATTACTCTCTCCAGCTGTTCCAGTGAGCCCAAACCCTCCCTAACCTTCTCCAGGTGGGTCAGCCCCTATAACACAATCCCACAGCACAGCCACACCATTCCCTGACCTGGCAGATAAACAATGGGCCCAGGAAACATTGATTGACTCAGGCTGACCACAGTACCTGCAATCACAGTAATGAACTCCTGTCCACATCTTCAGATACCTTCAAACATTGATATAACTTTGCCTAAACATAGGAATCTAGGAGTGTGTGTGATCCTAACTTAGCTAGTTTCTGACCTTATCTCCAGTTATTCTTCCTTAAGCTCTCCTACAGGTCCTGAAGATTATTTAACCCAGCTGACAGTCCCACAAGTATTAAGCAAGAATGGCCTTCAAAAAAAAAAAAAAAAAAAAAAAAAAGCATCAAGGAACACTCATCCTTCAAAGTTTTCAAAGGTTGATATAAATATTAGTCCAGGAAGATGGAAACAGAACTGATTCCTTGTCGTTTAGATAACCTCTTAATGTCCTATCACTCCTAGAAGGAGTTTTGTCAAATGATCTGCAATTAGCCCAAGTAACTTCCAACAGTTAAAATCACAGGAAGTCCAATCCTTTTTTCCCTGGAAGTCATGTGCCACTAGCTGGAGTTGGCACATGTGTAGTGGGGACTGGAAAATGCTGAGCGAGCTATGCTGAGGTGGAAAACCTCAGAACCAGGTCAGAAAGAGCTGACACAGCCGGAGCATGGAAAAGCCAGCAGCTTTTTGCTGACAAACTTCACAGATCAGTGTCATCATCATGGAGTGGTTTGGGCTGGAAGGACCTTAAAGGTCATTTAGTTCCAACCCCCCTGCCATGGGCAGGGACACCTTTCACTAACCCAGGTTGCTCCGAGCCCCATCCAACCTGGCCTTAGTGGAGATGCACTCCCTTGCAAAAACCCAGCACGGTTTTTGTTAAACCATTTACCAACCCAGCTAAATCTGAGCCTTAGGACAGAACCACTTTTATTTATTTGGACAACTTTGTGCTCACACCTACAGGCTGACTGGGTGTTCTACATGCTCCTGCAGAAGCATTTAATAGGTTTATTAATAAACTGGATATATAGGGCCAAAGGACTCCTTTCTTTCCTACTGCAAGGAACTCCTGGCACCATGAGCCAAGAGATTTTCCTTCCTGATTTCCTTCCTTGCTGTGTTCAGTTAGAAAGGTGCAGAATAATCCCAAACCATTGCATCCTAAGGTGACCTCATCAGTGTACTTATCCTTCTACAATCAATAATGACACAATGAGACACCAAAGGAAGTAGAGCTCCTTTTTCACCCATGCACAGCTCTTATCAGTTTGAGGTTCAACAGGTAAAGATTGTTCCTCCTTATCTTCAAGAGTTTCAGTGCAAATTTCTGCTAATTTGATGCTCTTAAGTGATATTGTCATTGGAGGGAGCAGGACGGAATTGCTGCAAAACCCTCTCCAACATAAAAGTTTCCAGTCCAGCACTGCTCCCCATCTCAGTTTCATGTCAGTTTGCAAAACCTGAGCAGCAGTGTCTTGGCAATCTGTGAGTAAAACACAGCAGAAAGGGAATTTTGAAATTGGATTTTTTGCAGATAATCACGCTCATCATTGCCACCTATCAAAGCAATCTGGATAAAAACCAGATTCTTCTGAAAGGTGCTGCAGATTCAGCTGTAATGAGGGCCAAGAACACAAGTTTCAGAAGTCTGAAATAAAAAGCAACCCTGAAAAATCACAGGGTCAAGTTAGAGAGGAGATAAACCATCTTTATTCATTTACCAGAACTGGAAATCTTGATCATGATACAAATATACTGTGCTTACTAAGAATGTAGATAAACAGAAACATGATGGTTTGTACTGATTTTACTCACTCATAGAAAGCTGTGCCCAGAAAGCATCATTTTGTTAGTCTATGAGCCCCAAAGTGCGTCAAACATATTTTTAATATTTTGTTGAAATCATAGAAAAAAGGTAGAAAAGCTGAGCCACTTTTCTGAAGGAAGAATAAACAATTACACCAAAAGCAAGAAGAGATTTCTCTGAAGAGCTGAGGACCTGAACCTGCTGCCCCTCTCTAGCCCTGGAAGTATGGGGAATAATTAGAAAATATTAAAAATGGTTTTTATCCTAGAGTATCCTGAGTTTGAAGGGACACAGAAGGATCATTGAAGTCCAGCTCCTCGAACTCCTCTTTGTGAGCAGCAAAGGCAGAAAGTGTAGTTTGTGTCTGGTGCTGAGCCTGGCTGGCATCTCCTCAGCACCAGCCCATCCCATCCCCACCAACAGCTCTGGCTCTGCTGAGTGGTGCCAGACAATCACAGACATTTTAAGCAGGTTTGGGATGTTTTTGTCACTGCCTTGCAACAGCGCTGTAGGAAATGCAGAATCAGCCCACTCATTCTTCTCGAGCACGAGGTTAAAAATAATATCAAAGCAGGAAAAGGGAGAAGGAGATGGAAACAAAAGGAGATTGTGGTATTATAGAATGGTTTGGGTTGGAAAAAACATTAAAGATAATTTCATTCCATCCTCCTGCCATGGGCAGGGACACCTTCCACTATCCCAGGTTGCTCCAAGCCCATCCAAACTGGCCTGGACTCTTCCAGGGAAGGAACGGCCACAGATTCTCTCTGCCACTGCCTCACCACCCTCACAGGGAAGGTCAAAGAAAGTCTCCTGTTTTGGAGGTGATGGTGGCACAGGAGCCACCGGGTTTCTGGTCTGGTCTCTTGGGCCATCTCCAGAACCTGCAGCTGATACAGAAACTCATCCTACCATCTGTACCCATCATGCTGGCACCAACCCACAGATCCCCACAGGACTGACCAGAAAGTTGCTCTTCCAGAGAATTTCTGAACTGATCAGAAAATTGCTCATCACCTTAAAATTTTGCCTGTAATGTCAAACTCCCAATAAACCATGCCAGCTTTCCAGCCATTAACCCTCTGCCTTACCAAACAGATAATTCTTGGTTTTTTCCAACCTTTTTCACTTGCAACCTTTGCATTCTTTACATATTTAATTTTGTAACACTTTTCAAAGCAGCGATTTTTATAGAAAAGGTTGCCATGATGTCCAGTCCCTTTGAACACTCCCAGGAGCACCTGCCTGTGGTCAGGAGTCCAAAAAGGCCTGAGATACTTCCTGGTCAACATGTCCACAGGTCACAGCACAGGTCTGGGAGGAGGCATCTGCCTCTGCTGGGTCACTGCCGTGCCCCCCAGCCCATGGTAATGCAGGGGTCTCTGCACTGTGCTCCATCCAACATCCCACAGGAACTGCCACACCAGGATCAGCCACCAGAACACACAGCTAAGGGGGGCAGTGAGCCAAAAACAAGGGCAGGAGGTTAGGGAGAGGAAATCAGAAGAGAAAAGAAATGGGAAAGGCCACGAGGCTCAGACACCAACCTGTGACTGGAGGCTGCTTAGCCCAGCAGGTTACAAGAACACACTGTGGCACTGCTGCTACACCTCCAGCTGTGTCTCCTCCTCTTGGTAAGACATCCCAGCCCCTGGAGGATGCTCCAAGCCCTATTGCAGAGCCAGAGATGCCCAGCTGGGCACCCAGAGTACCTGCTGCAAAGGGAACAAACCAAGCAAAGCCTTTAGCAAAAGCTGTGAATTGCACTCACTCTCGGTGCTGATATGACTGTGCTGTTTATAAGAAGCTAAAAAATTTGTTTGCTGTGTTCTCTGATTCATAAAATCACAGGGTGGTTTATGTTGGAAAGGACCTTAAAGATCGTCTAGTTCCAACCCCCAAATTAATAGATTGCTGGCAGCAAAAATCAGCACGCAAAAAATAACCAGGCTTGTATTTACAAGCTGCTGCACTCTAAGAATGATGCCATTAGGAGGAAACAAACCCCACGTACAAGCAATGCCTCCCTGAGTGGTGTGTGGTTTGCAGTAGAGAGCTCTGCCTGCAAAACCTCATGACCCATGGGTGAAACTTCCTTAATTAGCCATCTATGTATTTTCCTAATTAGCCACTTCATTATCCATCCAGTTAGGACCACTCAGGGCAAGCTGGTGGGTGTTTAGGAGCACCAGCACAGGATGATGCCACGAACCCAGTGTCAAAGTAATTATGACTGAGAGGAGAGATGTAGAGTAGTTTTCTCCCTGAAAAGCAAGCGAGGGCAGCCCCAGGAGGCAGGTTTGTGGAGAGAAGTAGGTCAGGAGTAAGAAGTGGGTTGCGATTTCCTGGTCAGTGGTTACTGAGGGAGGAGAGCAGGAGCCGCCTCCCTGGGCTGGCTCTGCACCACAAGAAGAGCTCAGTGGTCATAACGAAACAGCTGCTGCCACAAACGGGTGCAGATGCTCCTCACTGAGCGAGGAGGGCACCCACGGATGGTTGGAGAGGCTCCCAGTGACCCACGGGGCACAGAACAAACCTGGCTCAACAAAGAGCGCCAGAGGATGTGAGAGCCTGAGTGAGAGATGGGGAAATTCAAAATGCAGTTGATTCCATCCAAGGTGTCACAGCAGTCCAGGGTGGTGGGTGACAGAGCTGTGCCTACAGCTGTCAGCTCCAGCTGCAGACAAGCATGAAGACCCTTCAGTTTTGGTTACAATGCATTATATACTTTTCTTTGCTGAGCATCTTAATACAGTAGAACCAATCTATACCTCTACTTCTACCTATAGCCTATCATAACTGCTATATTTACCATATTCATGTTACTATTCTCCAATCACAAAAGTTAGTATGTTACAGTTTATGCTAGAAGTTTTCAGTTTTCTTGCAGTGGAAAATTCTGAGACCTTTTTTCTACTTGGAACATCAACAGTCTTTTTGCCTACGGGATCTTTTTGCTTGATAAAAACATCTTCTGTTTAGGGTGGGTTTATCCTTTGCTCCAAGCCATAAAAACCTCTTCTAACTAACACACCCTTTGCCTTCTTAGTTATCCATTAAGACTCAGCAATTCTTTTCTTCTGTATCAAAACTTGCTTTCATTTCTGTTCCTTCTTCAGATTCTACATTCAAAAAATCTTTCTGCCAAGCATACATATCTTTTAAATTTTCTTGTCAAACTTTCATCCATCCCAACAAGAGGAGACATCAGAGAATTGTAGAATCACAAAACTGTGTAATGTTTTGGGTAGGAAGGGAACTCAAAGACCATCTCATTCCATCCCCTGCCACCTTCTGCTATCCCAGGTGGCCCAAAGCCCTGCCCAACCTGGCCTGACTGATTTAGACCCAACAACTCACCTGACCCACCCTGGAGAGGAAACCCAGGGTCTACCTGCACCAGGTGGATCTGATTTAAAGTGGTTTCTGTGCAGTCAAAATGAAATACTAGAATGTTTGCATGGGTTTTTCTTGATTTAAATGTAAAAGGAAATGCAGGCTTAAAACCTCCTGCAGCAGCAAAAACCAAACTCAGAGGTCTGAGAGCCTAGCTCAGCTCTGGATGAAAGAGGAGCAATGTCAAAAAAAGCAATATTGCAGAAATTTGATAAAATAGTAGATAGTTATAGGATCATGGAACATCCTGAGGGACACACAAGGATCACCAAGTCCAGCTCCTGAGCAGTGATCTGTTCCAGGCTGTGCTCCTCGTGCAGCTCGGGGAGGGAAAGGGCAATTCCTCATTTCCTAAGGCAGGACACCTCAGCCCAGCAGCAAACCACACGCTGCAGGTCCAGCTCCTGGTTCCTGGATGTGAGGGATCCTCATCCACCCCTTTAATCCCATCCAGCACCTGTGAATCACCTGGCTGGGGAGCAGTGAGGTGAAGCCATCTGGCATCTCCCTGCATTCCTGCTCAGCCAACCATTCAGCTGGGGTAGCAGAGGGTTATTATAGGGGAGAAAGCTTGCCTGGAGGGGGATAGGACAGACCTTTCCCATCCCAAATTCTCGCTGCAGCCCTGGAATGTGACGTCTCCCATCTCTTTTCCCACCATCCCTAGAGACCATCTCAGAGGTCTAAAAAGCCTCATTCCATTGCCACCACTGGCTGCAGAACCTCCCTTCACTGCTTTCAGCCTCTTCTTTGTGTCTTTTCATCTATTTAGGCTGCAAGTTCTCTTCTGCACCCTCTTACTCATCTCACTGCACAGGAAAATACTCGACCTGTGCAAAATCTCTCAGTGCTACTGCAGCACAAACCCCTTCTCTGTGTCGGTTGTCAGTCTGAACCACCATGAAAAAACATTTTTAATATAAAATATTATTTTTATTCAGCAGATAAGTTATTGAATAAATACAGATTAAATTTATCAATATTTTTATACCCTGAGCACACACAGAATCATAAATACAGTCATAAATAGAAGACATAAATAGAAATATAGATATCTGTTGGTTCTTTACCATTTTAGCACTCAACAATTGGAATCAATTGCCTCCCAAAATGTTTTGCAATAAATCAATTGCAGCAGTGACATAAACCCAGACTGTGGTGACAACCAGGCCTGGTGGCACCAATGTCTGACTGACACCAGTGAGCAGGTATGGTCAGAGAAGGGAAATGGGATAGGGATGAAGAAGGGAGGGAGGAAGGTGCAGGATGAGGAATTTTTTGTGGCAGTGCTGGTGGACAGGTATTCAATTAGAGCAATTTACTGCCAAGGACAATTTCAGAAACTCCAATTAGTTTGATTCACCAAACTGATAAAAACCACAATGAAAAATAAATTTTTTAAAGTACTGATTTCTCCTCTCACTGCTTGGGGCCACAAAAGAAAATATTCCTCCCCACCACCAGCAGCTACTAACGATCCCCATACTGAAACCCATAAATGAACAACATTTCATTATGAAACCCTTAAATGAACAGCAAGAATCATGACTTTCAGGACACAATTTGAAAGGGGAATGACGAGTTAAATTCCTGGAATGCGAGGCGGGCAGCTGTGGGATTCCCCAGAGGGATTTTTATGGGATTTACTCCCTCTTCCCCACACTGCCTGTCCTGATGGCTGCTGCTAGGACTGGTGCTGGATGACGGGGGTGACACAGGTGCAGCCCACGGTGATGATTCTCTTCTCCAGGCGGTAGGAGGGGACGCAGCCGCGCTGCTCCCGCCGCAGCACCAGGATCTGCTGCTGGATGGGCACCGAGTTGAGGCCGTGGTCCTCCTGCCCCTGGGGGGTCACACAGCCCGACAGGCGGCACTGGGCATCGGCAATCACCCGCGGGAAGCGGTCGGGATCCTCGTCCAGCCTGGGAACATGGACACAAAGCTGATTTAAGCACTTGTGTTGTACACTGCTATATTTTTCTGGAAAAGTCTCCTCGCTGGGATTTTTTCTCCTGGGAAGCTGAGAAGCCTCGGAGAAAAAGGAAAACAATATTGTCCTGGATTGTCAAGCAAATTGTATTCTATTTACCATCTGTATTGTGACTGTGTTCACAGGGGTCCGAGGATGAGGGAGGAGACGAGGATCTGACTCCATGTTTCAGAAGGCTGATTTATTATTTTATCATATATATTACATTAAAACTATACTAAAAGAATAGAAGAAAGGATTTCATGAGAAGGCTGGCTAAGAATAGAAAAAGAAGGAATGATAACAAAGGCTTGTGTCTCAGACAGAGAGTCCGAGCCAGCTGGGCTGTGATTGGCCATTAATTAGAAACAACCAACACGGGCCAATCACAGATCCACCTGTTACATTCCACAGCAGCAAATAATTATTGTTTACATTTTGTTCTTGAAGCCTCTCAGCTTCTCAAGAGGAAAAACCCTAAAGAAAGAATTTTTGATAAAAGATGTCTGTGACACTGTATGGCAGCTGTCTTCTGTTAAGTGGGCAGTTTTCCTTATCTCTTCCATAACTGTGGAGACATCTGATAACAGGCTATTGAATGTCACTGCATGACTGATAAGAGCTTCAGCATCCCATTGTCAAATGTTCCGCCCAGAGGGAGGAGCTACCTGGATATAATCTGGAGATTCTGGAACACCAGCGGTGCTTTCCTCTCTTGGATTTCCCAGAGGAACAGCTGCTCTTTTCCCCTGGATTTTCAGAGGAATATTACACCCCTTTTCTACAGGATCCCTGCTCCAGCAGAACCACACCTGACACTCCAGGAGGGCTGCAGCCACATTTCCAATTGGACTGCTACCAACACCCTGACCCACAGTGTGTCAGGTTGTGTTCTGACTCTGTCAGTGTTGTTCTAGTGTACTGCATTGTTTATCTTTTTTTTTTTTCCCTATTAAAGAATTGTTATTCCCTGCTCCCATATTTTTTGCCTAAGAGCCCCTTAATTTAAAATTTATGGCAATTTGGAAAAGAAGGGGGGAAGGGTTTACATTTTCCATTTCAGGGGAGGCTCCTGCCCTCCTTAGCAAATACCTGTCTTTTGAAACAAAGACAAATATTATCTCATTTGCTTCTCCTGTGTTTTGCTGCTTTGGAATGTGGCTGGGGATTGTTTATCCAACATGTGAATTGTTTTGACTTAATAGCCAATCATGGTTCAGCTGTGTTGAGGCTCTTAAGAGTCTCAAGTATTTCATTAGCATCTTGTTAAGCCTTCTGTAAGTATCCTTTGTCTATTCTTTAGTATTATTATAGTATAATATAATATATAATATATAATACCATAAAATAATAAATTAGCCTTCTAAAAACATAAAGTCAAATTCATCGTTCCTCCCCACAACGGGGAACTCCAAAAATACCACACACCTTGATGTTGTGGTTTGGTAGGATCTTCAAGTTTATATCTCTATCATCCTATTTAACCTGTGCTTTCTCACTGTGAGACACAAAGGATTTCCTTATCCTCAGTGGTTTTACAATGATTTCCCAGAAATGGATTCAGCACTGGTAGGGTAATATTGCTGTACCATTCTTTAGGAGCTGATGAATGGAGTGGGGCTGGGTTAAATAATACAGAACTCACAACTGGCCTATTCATTTTTGTTTGGGTTTAATTTCAGCATTTGGATGTTTCTTTCTATTAGGAAAATGTGAAATGTCAATGTACTCACATCTTCTTTTCCTAGAGGCATAATTAATTTCATTATTATTTCAACCCCATGCAACACTACAAGCTTGGGGCAGAGGAGTTAGAAAGGTACTCAGAGGAGCTGGGGAAGGGTCTGGAGCACAAAAAGCAGCTGAAGGAGCTGGGAAAGGGGCTCAGCCTGGAGAAAAGGAGGCTCAGGGGGGACCTTGTGGCTCTGCACAGCTCCTGACAGGAGGGGACAGCCAGGGGGGTCGGGCTCTGCTCCCAGGGAACAAGGAACAAGAGGAAACAGCCTCAAGTTGCTCCAGGGGAGGTTTAGATTGGATATTAAGAAAAATTTCTTCCCTGAAAGGCTTGTTAAGGCCTGGCACAACTGCCCAGGTGCAATCACCATCCCTGGAGGGCTTTAAAAGCCATGTGCATGTGACACTTGGGGACACGGGTCAGTGGTGGCCTTAGCAGTGCTGAGGGAATGGTTGGACTCAAAGACCTCAGAGGGCTTTTCCAGCCTCAATGATTCTGTGATTGATAAAGACTGACAAGATGATTAGGAACCATTCCAGTGACAGCCCCTTGCACTGCAAACAGTTTCTCTTGAAGAAATCTCAGCCAACATCAGAACCATATTCATGGGACCCTGGGCATACACTGAGAATGAACCACAGTCACCACAAAACACCATTTGTGGTGTGGCACAGCCCTCACAGTTTAGAGAACACCAGAACAGTTACCTGTAATCCCAAGGAGCGAGAGACCGGTTCCTGACATCGTGGATCATCCCAAAGGCTTGGTCTGAGTTGCTGATCCGGATGTCAACGTTCACTGTTGTGGGGAATTTGGGATCCTTTTGGTTCAGGCAACCTTCCCTCAGCCTGGCAGAGGTACCAGCCTTTCTGTGGGGTGAGCTCCTCACAGTGAGGGCTAAAAGCAGCACCAAAACCAGTGATGTGAACTGGGAGAGAGAAAGGTGTTGTTAGTCCTGCCCAGTCAGGAAAGAGAGAGCACAAAGAGCCAGGTCCTGGTTAGACTGGACCATCTTCATACTTATGTTCATGTTAAATGGTCCAGGATGAGTAAACAGCAAAATGATGTTAATAAAACTCATCATAACTGATGCTAAACTCCGATTTAAATTCTGATTCACTGTTGATTCTGCACCAAGAAGAGCATCTGTCCAACAAGCTATGAGGATCCTACTCTGTGGTCACACAGCACCATCTTTTCATCTAAAAACTGGGGTAAGGACTCGGCTGACCCCTAAGCTTAAAACCTTGCCCAGCCATGGCTTTCTCAGGACAGTAAAAACTGGCCAAACTGGCCACCCACAGTCATCTGCTGGAAATAGCCCTTTTCCCAAGAAAATCTGGGATTCTGGGGCCATTTCCATTAGACAGAGTTGCAGTAAATAATAGACTAATGGAATATCCTACACTGAAAGGGAACCACAAGGATCATTAAGTCCAGTTCCTAAAAAGAAGACAAAATAAATGCAGGGCTTTTAAGAAAATCACAGGAGCTGACAGTGATGCAAATGCTACCCAGGTTGAAGTTCAAATTGCATCCACAGTGAAATTTCAGCAGTTTTGATAGCGTTGTCTGCAAAAAGCACTGTGCCAATCCCACATCAGCAGGGCTGATGAGTGAGATAAATAAATAATAGTGATAGATAGATAAATAAATAAGTCCATCACACACTTGTCGCTCAAGCACCAAGCAGCTGCATCAGACACACCCAGCATCCCATTCAGCTCCCAGCAAGACTAAAAGAATTTTCTGCACAAATCAGGAGATCTGCACCCTGCTTTCTCTCTTGCAGCAAATGCATCTTATCCTTTATTTTAGATATAAGTACTTACCCCAGCAGAGCTGCTGAAAGCCATGGTAACCTCCTTGCTGCTTTGGGTGGATGGTAGGGTGATAGGACAAGAGAATCCTCCTTCTCTGAGACCCTTTCAGCCCTGCTTGTGTCTGAAAGGCAGTTGTTCTCTCCATTTTATAGCAAAGCTGAGGCACTGCCATCCTTTCCATTGCAGCACAGCTGGCTTACCTGACCCAAGTTTAGGAGCTGATATTGCAATTTTTAGCCCACTTCCTCCCATCTACCTCCAAAAAAGGGTACTACTACCAGCATCCCAAATCAGCCAATAGCATTTATTTAGGCAGATCAAGAGATAAGGAAAGAAAAAAAATTTTTTTTGGGGCAGGTGTTTTTATTTTTCACTCCTTTCCACCCCCTTCATTCTAATAATAGAATTCTTTCACCACAAACTCATGTGGATGCACTTCCACGTGCCTCAAACAAGCCCAACAGCAGAGATAGTGAACTGCAAAGTCAGGCACCCAGCAGGGGTCTCAAAATGGGAGCAGGACATGAAACTTCACCATTTAACCTCCCTTCCACAATCCACACCCACCCCGTGTTAGGGATCCCTGTGTGCTGCAGGGACTGCGCAGGGGAAGAATCAGTGCCATGGGGAATTCCTGCTGGGAGATATCAGGGCTGGGATGCCTTCCCTGCTGTGGTGACACTTTGTGGAGA
Organism: Melospiza georgiana; assembly: GCF_028018845.1. NCBI lineage: Eukaryota > Metazoa > Chordata > Aves > Passeriformes > Passerellidae > Melospiza > Melospiza georgiana. Next base: position 3,736,558 of record NC_080432.1, on the reverse strand, counting down.
ATTCTGAACACTCATACACGCCCTGTGAGGGCCCTGACCACCTTCACTAGCCTTGACCACCACCAGGAGCCCCATTCTGGCTCAGCTGTGACTCCCAGTCCCTGCCTGAGCTGTGCTGTTGGAATATTGGTCTTCCATCCTTTCTCTGGCCCTGTAAACTGGGTGCAGCTCGGAGCAGCATTTCTGCTGGTTTGGCTCCTTGGACTTACATGGTGGGGAATGGAGCTGGAGCACAAGGAGGGGCCCAGATTTATGGAATAATCTGGAGCTAGTCCACCTTGATATCTTTAGTGTCAGAACCCAGGACATTCCTCTGGCTGCCCTGGAGGACTTGAGGCCCAGCAGGAGGCTCAGAGACCTTGGCATGGAGTCAAAAAACACCTCTGCCTTTGATTTTAGTCCATGGAAAAAATTACCAACTTTGTGTGAAGATTTACGAGCCACAAGAGTTTGAATAGAATGTTAGTGGATTAATCATAAGGGGGTTTTTAGAATGGGGGTTCAGGAGGCAAGATAGAGGAATCTGGGCATGTCCAGTCTTTCTCCTTCTTCTTAGCCTCCATCTTCTGGGTGATGCTGGCACTTTTAGATTGGTTTAGAGTAGAAATTCACTGCCTAACATAGGTGATAGGTACTGGGAAATTATTGTAAATATTGTACTGGTAGTTTTCAGTATAAAAAGATAACACCACCACGAGGGCAGCCAGTGTGCCACGAACCATCCTGCCAGACAGACCTCAGCAGGCCAGAGAAAGAACTTTAGAGATAAGAAACAGTAAACAACCTTGAGAATGAGAAAAGAAGAATCCTGACTCCTTCTTCATCTGCTGGGCTGGGAAAAGAGACTCTCTAACTCATCTTGAGGTCATCATGACCACAGAGACCCTCGAGGCTTTAGCACTCCCACACACAGAGTGAGTTACTGATCACCTTTATCCTTTCCTTTGCACACTTTGCTCCTGCTCCTGTGCATCCCACAAGTCTTGCACAATCCCAAAACACTCTAATAAGTCCCATGGCCCTGTAGCCAGCAGGGCGGTGTGAGGAAAGCTTCTCCTGACTTGTCTGGTGGGACTCATGTGGGATATGGTGGCACTTGGATTGGCCATCATCTTTCAACAGCCCTGAAAGAGCTGGGTCAGAAGTTTCATTTGAATCCCTCCACCTGGTCCTGTTCCTTTGTATTCATGGAAGATTTAATCCCTCTCAATCACGCAATCCCCAATTAATAATTAGTAGGAGAGGCAGGCCTGGAAATGGAAGTGGAAACAGGATTCTGCAGCCTGTGAGCCAGAAAGGAGCACCCACCAACTGGAAAGTTGGTGCATGTGGTGTTTCCCTGGAGCATCAACAGGTATCTTTGGGAGTAAAAGCTATTGTTATGGCAGGAAAAAAAAAAAAAAAAAAAAACACATAACAACTTGATGAAGCTTATTTGTGGAGAAAAGCCCTGAGAGAAACCTTTCCCAAAGCTATGTAGCCAAGCTGGAAGGAAAGGACTAAAGTGTAGGACTCTCCACACAAATTCATCTTCAGTCATCCAGGAAATCAACAGATTCATGACATTTTCAGTTCTACCCAAAAAAACCAAAAATCAGAAAACTCTTACAAATTCACAGAACTTTCCAAGAAGGGATTGATGGTCCCTGCTGTCACCTCCCTTGAATCACAGCAGCAGAAATCTCCAGTGACTGATGCTTTACATCACTGCAGGATGTTGTCATGACTTTGTGGTCTGGTTTAACTGACAGCTCAGAGCCCAGCCACTCTCCTCCTGTACGTTTATCACATTTCAGGTTACCCAATCCACCTGAGGCAACACCAGTGCTGTGACACATTCTGTTCCTATTCTGACTGTCCCAAATATTCACCAGCGCATCTACTGAGATGCGACACGGAGCGTGGAGGCGCAAGAGAGGGTAGAATTACCAGAAATCCACTTTTTTTAGCCCAGAAGATGACCTCCTTTTTTTCCCCCTGAGCATTCACCGTGAAAGGAAAGGGCACTGCCATGAAAATGGGTTGGATTGTGCAGGAATGAGGTTGAGTGGAAATGGTTACATGTGACGAAGCGATGACGTTGTCACACCAAATACCAGGTTGTGAACTCCCACCACCACTTTCCACTCACTTCTTGTGTCTTCAGCAGCTTCTAATTTCAGCAGGGATTCCCTCTTTGACCCACAATTTCCTATAACTGAACTTGTCTTGACATGTTGAAGTTCACTAAAAAAATTTCATCAAAAAGAGGCCACCCAACATGAATCATCACAAGGAAGGAAAAATACTTTTATTCCTAGAGTCCCAGAATGACTCTGGTGAGAAGGGACATTAAAGATCATGCCAAAGTTCCAATCCCCTGCCATGGGCAGGGACACCTTCCACTATCCCAGGCTGCTCCAAACCCTGTCCTTGGACACTTCCAGGGATGAGACAGCCACAGCTTCTCTGGGCACTCTGTGCCAGGGCCTCCCCACCCTCACAGGAAAGATTATTTTCCATGTATATAGGAATATAAAGTTATCTCAAAAAGCTTTTCCCTCTCACACATCCAGGGCTTGGAGCAGGGATGGGGACTTGGAGATAAAAGAATATTTTAATTCAACTTACAAGAACTCTTCTACTCTTGAGTTCCTATAAGCACTGCAGGATATGTTAAACACTTAGGTTCAGGTTTTCATGGATGATTAAATCACAGAATAATATGGGTTGGGAAGAACCTTACAGACCATCCAGTCCCACCCCATGCCATGGGCAGGGACACTTTCCACAAGCCCAGGTGCTCAGAGGAGCTTCCACAACCTGCAGCAGCTAAAGGCTGAAATCACAGCCTCCAAAATCTCCAGATGACAAATAAAAATGTCATCTCCAAAATCTCCAGGGTCAAATAAAAATTTCAGCTGCAGCACAGGACACAACTTGTACTTCCAGCACATTGCTCCTGCCTCTCCAGCCACCTTTGGCAGCTTTTCCCTTGTCAACAAAGACCTCTCTTCCAATTGCAAAGGATGTACTGAAGTGGCCACCACCACACGGGGGTTGGGAGTCACCCACAGCCTACAGCCAGCCCTGGGCTGCAGGATGCGGAAATAACCAGATTTCTCTACCCTGGAGCTCCTCCTGGTGTCCTCTCACGGGAAATTCAGTATTAGCGGTTCCCCAGCTGCAAATGCAGGGAAAACACAAAATCATGAAATTATGGAATGGGCAGGGACACCTTCCACTAGCCCAGGTTGCACCAAGGCAAATCCAACTTGGCCTTGGACACTTCCAGGGATTCAGGGGCCTCCCCACCCTCACTGGAAAAAAAAATCTATCCCATCGATCCCTACCCTCTGGCAGTGGGAAGCCATTCCCTGTGTCCTGTCCCTCCATCCCTTGTCCCAGTCCCCTCTCCAGCTCTCTTGGAGGCCCTTTAGACCCTGGAAGGGGCTCTTCAGTCTCTCCAGGCTGAACAATCCCAGCTCTCCCATCCCATCTCCAGAGAAGAGGATCTGTGTTTAACTTTCACCAGTTTTTGCTGTTTTGAACCAGACCTTGCCTGAAGGTCCAAGGTTGCTCTGTACAGCACAATATACCCACCCAGAGATCTTTAGGCTGCAAACATGCAAAATCCCCTCCAACCCTGCTGTCATGGCCGTGTTGGATGAGAGGAGCTCCAAAATTTGGCATTTAGAGCTCACCCTGCAGCTGAAGTCCCTCCACAGCAGCACAAATCCCACCTGTGTAAGGGCAGCTGTGTCCCCACAAGTGGGAATCCTACATCCCCCCCAAAGAGCCAGTCATGGGGTGAACAACAGAGACAGTTTTATAACCCAAATAAAGATTTATGGCACCCAGAAAGAAGGGAGCTGTGCAAGTGTCTGGAGACAGGCAGTGACAACAGCAAACCTGTTCAGGGGTTTCTCCAAAGCTCAAACTCACAAAGACAAAAGAAAAAGAAACTAAAGAAAAACCCAAACCTTCAGCAGCTCTGGACTACAAGCAGTCAGAACTGATCGGATTGCGTGTTCAGCTTTTCTTGGAAGTTCGCCATGCCCAGGACATGATCCCAGGCTAAAGGCAGGAGGCAGGAGGAGATGGAATCCATCTGTGCCAGGGACACATTCCCTGGGCAGCTCTGAAACCTTCCAGGTTCCTTCCCTGGGGGCAAAACCCTCATCAGGGGTGTGAAATCTGGAAATTCGAGCTGAGCCATGGGCAGTGGAACAGATCAGACTACATCTGGCCCTCTATTACCAGGAATCATCCTCCACAAGATGGGTGGAAGGGCAGAACCAACAGGACAGGCTTTAGGCACCTTTCCCTGTGAGACAAGCAGAGCTAGGCTATATAATAGGGGCAAAATGGAAAAAAAAGGGGGAAATAAAAGCTTCACTAACAGTGGAGCTCTCATATTGCTTCTCATCACCACTACTGCATGCTGGATTCCTTAATCCAGATTTTTTATTTAAAAGCTGGAAGTCTTAATACCAAAGCTAAAAACAATACATTAAAAACACTGACAATTTGCTCCTAGGTTTTTCCTTTTGTCCCCTTGCACAAACCTCTTCCCAAATACTCCACTCTGAAGACAGCAAGAACTTCCAGAGCTCCTGGCCAGAAATGCACAGCAAGGAAGTGCACAGACTTGAGCTTCCCAAAATCCAGCTCAGCCACATGAAGCATTTAAACACAAAGAGTCTCCAGGCTGAGAGTCCACGAAAAACTTGGGCTCCTGCACCCAGAGGCTCAGATTAAGAAGATAATGTCATCAGACACCATGATCTGGTTGTCATCCTGCATGTGGGCCAGGGCCAGCTTCACCTCGGCGGCCGAGAAGGGCTCGGGGTTGTCGCGGTTGATGGATTCCATCACGCTCTTCAGGCCCACAGACTGGGCATGGGAGGCTTTGAACACCTCCAGGAGAGCAGCCTTGAACGCCTTCAACCTGGTCAGAAGAGAAGGAATCACCCTTGGAGATTGGAGAATAAGCACAAATCCTTCCACAAATCCTTCCACTTGTTCCCAGCCCAGGATGCCTCAGCCCTTCCCCATTCCAGCAGCAGCATTCAGTAGGAAAGGCAAAAGCTGGAGCTGGGAGCATCACAGATCCATCTCAGCATGGGACAACAGCCTGGAGCCACTGGGGGAGGTGGACACACAGGGACAGCCCCCACTCACCTTGGCTCAGACAATTCCACCTTCTTCCCTTCACCATCTCCTGAGGATTCAGGTGTTTTCGGAGGGTGTGCCTGAACTGGAGCAGAAGGAAGAGTTACCTTCACCCTGAGCCTGGTGACCAAGTACACAGAGAGCAAAAGTACTGAGCTCAGGATGGGGGGGTGATGCCAAACTGCCTCCCAATACTGTTATTTAAGCTGTGGTTTGGAGGTGGATGGGAAAAAAAATAATGGGCAATAGAATGACAAAATGGTTTGGGTGGGAAGGGACTTTAAAGATCATCCAGGCCCAACTCCTGTCATGGGCAGGGACACCTCCCACTATCCAAGGTTGCTCCAAGGCCCATCCAACCTGGCCTTGGACTCTTCCATGGATTCAGGGGCAGCCACAGCTTCTTTGGGAATTTGTGCCAGGGCCTCACCACCCTCACAGCCAAGAATTCCTTCCTAAAATCCCATCTAACCCTGTCCCATATGGATCTGTGGCTCTGAATGGCACTGTACCACACCAGGGACCACAGGTGACAGCAACATTGCTGCTCCCCAGGCTGAGCAGACCCAGCAGCACCCTCAGGAGGAGCCAGGTGTCACCAAACCCAGGGACTCACCCTGTGGCATCTCCTCCTCAGCATCACTGAAGTCGTATGGGTCGTAGGAGCCATCCTCACCTTCCGTGCGCGCCTTCTTCCTTCTGGGAGGGAAAAGAGAGCTCAGCCAAGGGTTTGGGTTGGAAGGGACCCTAAGGATCATCCTGTTCCACCCTCTGCCATAGGCAGGAACACTTTTCTCTATCCTATGTTGCTCTAACTCCTGTTCAGCCTGGCCTTGGACACTGCCAGGGATCCAGGGGCAGCCACAGCTTCTCTGGGAACCCTGTGCCAGTGCTATCCAGCCAGATCTTTATCCATTAAATTATGATGTCCCTCTACTACAAATGGGGTGGGACAAATCGCCTGGGTGAGCAAAACATGGAGTATTTCCCCATGGCAACCTCAGAAGAGGCTGGTGCCCTTTGCACCATGTCCCTCCTACTCCCTTGCTGTGGCTCCTACCTCCTTGTCCTGCGCTCCTCCTTGTCCTGCGACTCCTGATCTTCCTCCTTCTCAGTCTCTGAGTCATCCTCCGCCGGCTTCCTGCGCTTTTTCTCCTTCTCCAGCACCTGTGTGGCAAAGGCAGGATGGACTCAGGAATCACTTTCACTCAAGCTGCTTTTAGGGACCAACCCCAAGCACCCAAAATCCCAAAGTGATGGCCTGATCCCACACTGTGTCCAGGCAAGCTCACACCAGCAGCCCAGGGTGCTCAGCTTGGACCAAGCCCAACCTTTTCCAATCTCAGGATCCCCTGGGAAGAGAGGGACACTTTTCCCCTCACCTTTTTGAAGTAGGCAAACTGCACCAGCTCCAGAGCTGCCTCAGCATCCTGCATATCCACAGTCTTGTTCATCCTGGCCTTGGCGTGGGCTGTGGAGAGGCGGATCAGGGTCTCCAGGGTCCGGGCTGTGATGGGGGAGGTCTGAGGGGACAGAGAGAGGTGTTTGTGTGACCCTCACAAGGCCAAGGTGGAAAACACCCATAAGAAGAGAGGCCTGTGCCTCAGTTTCCCTCCTCCTGGTCCAAGAAGGAGGTGCTCCCAGGGCTCACCCTGGCCACATCCGAGTTCATCTGGCTCTGGCTGCGCAGGCGGGAGTACTCCTCAGCAATGTAGCTCGCCGCCTCCTCGGTCAGCACGGGCTTGATCATCTTTGCTACATGGATGTACTTCCTCATGAACTCCATGCTGACAACCTTCTCCCTGCAGGAATGCATGTACATCCGTATTATCCACAGTGGGGATGGGCTTCCCATCCATTTATACCCCTCCAGGGGCATCTAGGTGTGTAGGGAATTCAGCTCCAGATGTTCCCCACCTGCCTGGCACAAGAGATCAGGCAAGGCTCCCTTAGCATCTGTGAGAGTCTGTCACTTGTCTACAACAGCTGTAGCAGACAGATGTAAGAAGCCTCTCCATCAAGGACTGAGACATGAAACCCCCATGTGAAAAGGCCCCTCTGCTCCTTCCAAGGACTGGGACTGAAACCCCCAACCTGGGGGAGGTGTGTGGGGGGAGGCAAGCTGACCAAACTGAGATGTTTGCCTCTGTTTGGTAGCTATATCTCCCTCTTTCTCTCTCTTTTTCTCTCCCTTAATCCCTCTATTGCATTTTGCTGTGGTCACTCAATAAAGGTGCAGTTGTTTTGATCATCACTGCAAACCCCCCTTGTACCGTGTGGGTTCTTTTTGCATGCTGAGATCAATCCATGAACCATCACAAAACCCGTTTGTAAGGACGGATTGTGACAGCATCCTACCCATGGATCAGCTGGAGCATTGCTGGCTGGCACTGTCTGGATACTCGGGCCAAACCCATGAGCCCACAGTGCTGGACACCCCCAGGGAGCTCCAGGGTATGAAGGACTCACTTGCGGCGGTTGGGCCCGTGCAGGAGGTCATCGTGTTTCTCATAGACCTGCAGCTCCTGCTCCTCCTCCTGCATGAAGTCAGGGTCATCTGTAGCCAGCATCTCCACAGCACTGCCCAGGGGCATGGCTGGAAAGGGGAATGTACAGAGAACAGGATTTTACCCGCTGAAGCAAGAGCTGCCACAAGGGGCTCATCCCTTGGCTGAGGAGGGATGGGACTCACCATCCCCGTCCTGCTCGTTGGGGTTGCGGTAGCGGTGCATCCGCAGGACGTGGTCCGAGATCTCCTTGTCCTGCTCAGGGTCCATCTGGTCCAGCACAATGAAGAGCAGGTCAAAACGGGAGAGCAGGGAGTCCTGCAGGCCAATGTTCTCCATGGGGGTCTTGTACTGGTCATACTGGGGAAGGATAGCATGAAGGGTTACAGGAGAACCTCATGGTGAACCCTGGCTGCCAGGGAGGCTGGGAGGACCTCCTTGGGCCAGGCCTAAAAGGATGGATAGATGGATGGATGGATGGATGGATGGATGGATGGATGGATGGATGGATGGATGGATGGATGGATGGATGGATGGCTACCACACCAAACCCAGCCTGCTGCAGCAGTACAACCACTTCTGGCTCTTATTTCCAAGGGAAACAAATATTTTTTGTGATCCCTGATCAGACACCAAGATTGAGGCTCATTACCAGCATGAGGGTCCACTGGGCTGCCCAAACACCCAAAACATGGTGAGAAACCCCAGGAGCTTCTCTCTCCTCCAGCAAAGCCATGACCACAACAGACACCAAACCAACAAGGTCTTTGCTGTGCCATGCATCCAAGTCACTTGTCTGGGGGTGTAGGAATGTGCTCCCTGGTGACAGAATGACAAAACTATCCTTTGTCCCCTCAGAAAGGAAAGAAGCCCAGAAGTTTCTCTCCTTGATTAGGTAAAAAAGACATTTCATAGGACCTTAGGGATTTCACCTCAAACTGAAGGAGAGCTAAGTGGACAGAAGCCAAAAAGCCTCACCTGGGCAATTAACTAAAAAAAGGAGTGAACAAAGAAACTAATCGCTTTTGTAAGGTGTTTTACCAGGAGCAAAGACCTCCTGCACCTGGCTCGGTTTTTCTCTGTTTGTTATTTTGCTTTTTAATAAATCTTTTTTTTTCCAATACTGCAACAGAAGCCATCCTGCTGATTTTTATGCCTCCAAGGGTAGCTGAGCTATCTTGGGTGTGTTATGGACCTCCAAGAGCTTATGAGACCTGGCTCAAGGAGGCGATTATAACATGGGGAATCTTTTGGAATTGACCAGCTGCCTCCTCCATTCTCCAGGGAAGGGCACCAGCAGCACTCACCCGGCCGTAGACGGGGTTGGCAGCAGCCAGGACGCTGCAGCGGGAGTTGAGGCGGGCCTGGATGCCAGCCTTGGCGATGGTGACCCGTCCCTGCTCCATCACCTCGTGGATGGCCGTGCGGTCGATGTCGGACATCTTGTCGAACTCGTCGATGCACACCACGCCCCGGTCGGCCAACACCATGGCTCCTGCTTCCAGCCGCCGCTCCCCTGGGATGGGATGGGGGAAAACAGGGTGGGTCAGACAGCCCCCACCGGCCCCACACATCTCCTGCCCTGCCATACCCATCACCCCTGGGATGAGGGTGAACCTCAAGGAGCAGCAGAATCCTTCGTGGTTGCTCTGTGACCCAACTCTACAGCAGAGAATGCTTAGGGTAAGGATCAGGGTTAGGAATGTGTTCCCGTGAGGAAGGCTGCTGCTAGCCTGTGGGGTACCACAGGTTTTTTGTTGGTTTTCGTTGGTTTTTCTGGGTCTGGACTGAAGGCACTTGAGACACTAATTTGTATTCAGACTCAAGTGTTTAGTATTTCTCATCAGTAAAACAGTCTCACTACTGTGAGTTCAGCAGCTTTTCATTAGAAGGCACAAAATGGCCAACAATCTCTTGTTCCAAGGTCTTTTAAGACTGAACTATCCAATTAAGAACTGATACCTAGATTATTTTCCCTTTTAACCCAATAACTGATCCCACAGAGCCTGCAATGAGGACTTTTCTGCCCAATTACAAAATGCCACCCAAACCCATGAAGAAGAAGGAAGAAGCAGCATGAAGAAGAAACCCAGGATGACACCCTGTGCCCTTCATCTTGCTTCCATCCACAACATACTAAAAATCCCAAAACCTAGATTTCTCACCAAGTGATACACCTACACTACTCTCTATAATCTATTTCACACTTTTGCAGATTCTGGTCTATCTTGAAGTCTAGGAAACTTTCTCCATGAATGAGGGTGAAAGTCAGTGCTCCCTTTGGGGTCAAGGCACCTCAGAGCAGACAGAGAAATATTTCCTGGATTTCCACACTAGCCCTCAGATGTGGCACCAAGTGGAAGAAGAGTAAAGAAAACCACCAGCTAAGAGAGGTGGAAAAAATATCCCAAAACACAGGATCCCATGATCGTGAATGATCACTAACATAAAGCTTCTGGTGGAGCAGGTCCTGCAAATGTCACTGCAGAGCCAACACCATAAAATCACTAAGGTTGGAAATGACCTCCCAGATCATTGAGATGAGCAGCCTTGGATGTCACAGAGCCCCTCCCAGGAGCTGACAGCCACCACCCCAGAGCTCCTCACCTGTCTCCTGGTCCGTGGTGACAGCAGCGGTGAGGCCGACGCCGGAGGAGCCGCGGCCGGTGGTGGGGATGGCCCGGGGTGCTGTGCTCAGCACGTACCTCAGCAGCTGGGACTTGGCCACAGAAGGGTCTCCTGGGATGGAGAATGGCAGGTTTAGGAATAACTCATCCCCTGGATACCAACTGCATCATCTCCCTGTGTCTGGTTTGGGGGTGTTCAGAGCGGGGGGAAGTGGAGGGGAGAGGGAATAGAAGGGTTTTGTTCAGACTTCATAAAACAAGGTAAGCAGATGATCTTCCCACTATCATCAATAAACCCATGGGAGGAAATAGGGAAGATGGAGATAAGAGACTTGAGGTGATAGGGATGGGACAAGAAGCAATGGGGACAATTCAGAAAATAGGAAACTCCAATGGGAGATCAGAAACAAAAAAAAAAAGTCTCCTTGACTATGGGCAAACACTGGGATAATGGCTCACAGATGTCATGGAACGGTTTGGGTTGGAAAGGGCATTAAAGATCCCCTAGAACTATGGGTTTGGGTTGGGTTGGAAAGGACATTAAAGGTCACTTCATTCCACCCTCTCCCATGGGCAGGGACACCCTCCACTATCCCAGGTAACTCCAAGCCCTGTCCAACCTGGCATTGGACACTTCCAGATATCCAGGAGCAGCCACAGCTTCTCTGGGCACCCTGTGCCAGGGCCTCACCACCCTCAGAGCCAAGAATTCCTTCCCAATATTCCATCTATCCCTGCACTCTGGCAGTGGGAAGCCATTGCCTCCTCTCCTGTCCTTGTTCCAAGTCCCTCCTCTCCAGCTCTCCCTTTAGGCCCTGGAAGGGGCTCCAAGGTGTCCCTGGAGATTTCTCCAGGCTGAACAACCCCAGCTCTTCCAGCCTGGCTCCAGAGCAGGGGAAGTCCATTCCTTGCACTCCTGTCCAAGGTTTCCTCTGCACTCCTTCTAACAGGTCCACACCTTTCTTGTGCTGATGACTCCTCATCTGGACACATCTCCATCCCTGGACGTGTTCAAAACCAACTGGACAAGTCCTAAAACAACCTGACCTACCAGTGACTCCAGCTCAGCCCTGCACACATCCCTGGACCAGGAACCTCCAGGTGTCCTTCTAACCTCAGCCACTCCACAAAACTAAATCCAGAACCTTCCCTCATCCCAACAACACCAGCCAAGGGTGCCTCTCTGCCCTGCCCTCCCAGACCTATCAGCAAGATGTTGATGTCTCCTCGGATGCGGCTCCCGTTGTCCAGGATCTTCTCCACCCCTCCCAGCAGCATGCAGAGGATGGCCTTCTTGATGTACTCGTGCCCATGGATGCTGGGAGCCAGGGATCTGGCCAGCTGGTCAAAGATATCCTAGGCAGAAGAGGCAAAGCATGGCTGTCACATGGGCTGGAGCCAGCAAGAACAAGCAATACTTCAAAATACTTCATTTCAGCCCAAATTTCAGCTTATTTCTATCACAGAGCCACATGGATGAAAATTATTTGGAAAGGAGAAGACTGTTGGCCAGAGTTTTCTTTCACAGTGGGATTTATCTGAAGTCCAGGACCATCTTGTCACTGTCACCCAAACAAGCACTGGAAGCAGTGAGAGCAAGGCTTGCTACTCTCTGTGCTACAAAGGAAAGCTCTGAGCATGAGAGGCTGGGGCAGAACCCCATTAACTCAGTCTGAGGTGAGAAAAGAAGTGTTTCTCCTGCAGAGCAAATTCCCTGGAAACCTGCTGGTAGGGTCAAGACACAGCAGAGCTGCCAGCAGGAAGGATGCTCAGCAAGAAGTACAGAAGCAGCAAGAAAAACAACAAAACAAAATCATTGTCTAAGCAGAAAAATTCAAATAAAATTAGTTAGATAATCCAACAACCTGCTAAGAGACTTGAAGAGCTACTTGCAACCCAACAAGAACCTCCTTAGCCACATGCCAAGCTGAAGCTTCATGCCTGGACACAAGATTTAGATACCTTGGAGCGGCTCTTGCTGAATCTCTTGATCTTGGCCACGTCTGAAGCAGAGTAGAGAGGCCGGAGGTCTTTGCTCATCTGCTTCACGTGGCAGGCAATGAGGATGGTCCTGGAGAAGGGACACAGCTGTGGTCAGCTCTGCAAGTCCCACAGAGACACAGCAGAAGCTTCCACAGGGCCATCACTTGTTCTAGGAAACCCTGGAAGGGAGTGGGAAGCTTTGACAGCTGTAGCACCCTTGATCTGACTGCTGGACCATCAGTGGAGCATCTTTTAAAGCATCCAAACCCTTCTGGGCACAGCTGGAAGTCACAGCTGCATATTGCGAGGGGAGACCTCACCACAGTTTAGAGCTTCCTCACAAGGGGAAGTGGAGAAGTGGCACCAACTGGGTGCTCTGGTGACCAGTGACAGGACCCAAGGGAATGGCTGGAGCTAGGTCAGGGCAAGTTTGTTTTGGATATCAGGTTCTTCCACCAGAGGGTGGTCAGGCACTGACCAGGCTTCCCAAGGAATGGGCATGGCCCCAAGGCTGCCAGAGCTCCAGGAGAGTTTGGACAACACTCTCAGAGCTGCACAGGGCGGCATTGCTGGGATGTCCTGTGCAGGGCCAGGAATTGGACTCAGTGATCCTTGTAGGTCCTTTCCAACTCAGCATATCTCATAAACAGGATCAAGGTGCAAACCACTTCCAAGTGATTTAAGCCACTGTTTGACCCAATTCTCTATGGCCACCTGCCAGATCTCACCTTCCAGAGACCCAGCCAAACAGGGTGAGAGGGCTGAAGCCCCAGGAAGACCCACCTGAAAGTGCCAGAAGTGTAGCCCCCTTTCTTCCCGGGCAGGCAGCGGTACGTCCCCACCACCTGGATGCGGTCCCCAGGCTTCACCTTGTCCACCAGGTCATCATCCAAAACCACATCCACCGAGCGTGGCAGCTGCCCTGCCGGGGCCTTCTCAGGCATCTCTTGGATGGTGATGGTCTGGTGGTCCTTGTAGACTGAGAGGCCAAACTCTGTCTCCAGTGGGTTGTTCTCTTCATCCTAAAGCAGGAGCCCAAATTAAAAGATGAGCACAATTTTTCAGGAGAGCAGGGAGGACACAGGGTGCATCGCCCACCCTGCACAAGGCTGTTCAGCAGGACTGGAGGCTGGGGCTCAGCAGCTCCATACTGGAGCTGGCACAATGTCCCTAGAGGAACCTGCTGCTGGTTCACCTCACCTTTGTAGGGTAGATGGAGCTGGATGGGAAAGCATCCAGGGAGGTCATGTCTGTGTATCGGCGCTCAATTGTTTTCTTGGTAGCTGGGCAATAATGGACACTCCGGACGACTTTGGGACGCACCAGAGAGCCTGGGGTTGGAAAAGGGAGGAGTTAGGGGCTGGGATGTCCTACCCCTCTGCCCCCAAAAGGGTCTCCAACATTAAAATTATTTGGGTCACAACTCACTGTCAAACATGGGCAGGACTGGCTGATTTTAAAGACCATCCCAACACTCAAGACCTTCAGCCAAGCTCCCTGGCCCAGGTTTCCAGGGAAGGAACATTTGAATTGGAAGGAACATTCTAGATCATGTTTCACTCCCTGCCATGGTCAGGGACACCTTCCACTATCCCAGATTGCTTCAAGCCCCATCCAACTTGGCCTTGGACACTTCCAGGGATTCAGGGGCAGCCACAGCTTCTCTGGGAAACCTGTGCCAGGACGTCTCCACTCTCACAGTCACGAATTCCTCCCCAGTATCCCATCTAATCCTACCTTCTATCAGTGTAAAACCATTCCCACTTATCCTCTTGTCCTGTTCCTCCAGACCCTTGTCCCACGTCCCTCTCCACACCACAGCTCCCGGAGGGCTCCAGTTCCTTCACGCCAAACCCCCAGCCCCTCCATGTTGCCCAGTCTCACACTTTGTCACAATGCCCTCCACACAGACGATGCAGCTGAGGAAACAGGCTGTCAGTGTCCGTGGGGACACGTGCTTGGAGCCAAAGCTGCCCTCCAGCCCGATGTAGAAGTCCTCGTACTGCTTGGCATAGGTGGCATCAACAGAGGCGACGAAATCCTTCAGGGCACGCTGGAAGGCAATCAGCTCCTCGAAGGCATTGCTCAGGAGCCTGCAGCACAGGGAGGTCACAAAAAAGGGTCAACCCTTTCCTCATCAACGCTTTTTCCCATACCTGTGCTTGCTCCACAAGTTTATCAGGAGGTGAAAAAAAATTGAAGTCTATCACAGCTCTGTGTGAGGGGCACTGGCTGGGAGGTGCACTAGCACCAACAGCTAAGAGGAGAACAATTCCAAGTATATCTAAAAAGCCTCATGTGACCCTGGCCAGACTGGCAAGGCTGGTCCAAAATATCCCTGAGCATTCTCAAAAAGGCTGAGAGAAGTGGGTCTGCTCAGCCTGGAGAAAAGAAGACCTTAGAATCTCTTCCAGTGCCTAAAGGGACTCCAAAACAGCTGGACAGGGACTTGGAACAAGGGCATGGAAGGAGAGGACAAGGGGAAATGGCTTCATGCTTCCAGAGGGAAGGGTTAGATGGGATATTGGGAAGGGATTGTTCCCTGTGGGGGGGGGAAGGCCCCGGCTTTCACCAGACGACAAGGGTTTGGAGCTTTCTTGTGACAAATGACCTGCAGAACATGGGCTGGACCTTTGAAACCCCTCTGAAGCCCAGTGCCCCAGGTGTCCCCAGGGGTCCCACACCCACCTGCTGGCTCTCTTCTCGTTCTTGCGCCGCAGGTCGTTGATGTTGACGACGAGCCGATACTGGTTCTCACTGATCATGTCCCGGACCTTGCTCTGGTAAATCCCTTGGTCTTCCTGCAAGTGGGAGTGGGGGGGAAAGACACTCAAAAAACAACTCACTTTGCATGTCAGCCTATGTGAAAAAGCCCCCAGGGGCCCATTCCTGCAGAGCTGGATCCCCTTTATCCCACTGGCTAAGCAGGAAGGGGCAACACAGGGACCAGGGGCTCCCTAAAGCCTGGTAGGAATGGGGGGTACACAGGGACCAGGGGCTCCCTAAACCCTGGTAGGAATGGGGGGGACACAGGGACCAGGGGCTCCCAGACACCTGGGGTACATGGCAGGGAGGATCAGGGAGCTCCCAATCCCCGGGGGTATGGATTAGGGGGGACGGATGGACACAGGGACCAAGTGTTCCCGAACTTCGGGTGTAGACATGGGGCAAGGGCGCACAGGCATGAGATGCTCCCCAATCCCCCAGGATACAGTGGGGAGGGGGACATGGGGACACAGATCAGTTATCCCCCAGCCCCGGGGGACATGCAGAAGACGCAGCACCCGCGCCTCCCAGCTCGTCTCACCTCATCGTCCAGGAAATCGAGATAATCGCGCTGCGCCTCTCGCAGCTCCGCATCCTCCAGCCCGCCCGCCGGCGCCGCCATTCTGCCGGTCGCCCTGGGACGGATCCCTCTGCCGCTGCTGCTGCTGCCGGGGAAGGCGGTGAGAGCCGAGGGAAGCCGGGCTGGCCCCGCGATCAGATCAGGCCCCGCGATCAGATCAGGCCCCGCGATCCGCCCCCGCCGCGCTCCCGTTTCGCGCCAAACGCGGCTCCTTTCCCGCCACAGCGCGGGAAACCCGCCCCCGGCCCGCCCCTTAGCGCTGCTGATTGGTCGGCAGCTCCCAGCGCCAGCCAATGGAACGGAGAAATAGTGATGGACATGACGTTCAGTCAATCAAAGAGCGGAGGCGGTTTAGGGGCGGGGCCAAGGCGGGGTGCCGGGGATTGGATTTGATCCCAGTTCCGGCTCTTGGAAGTCACCGAGGGGCTGAAAATGCCGCTTAAGGGAAAAAAAAGAATATTTTAAAAATCAAACACGAAACAACAAAAACAACCCAGATAGAATCCCAAACCAATGAGAACCCAACAAAATCTAATGAAAAACTAATGAAAAACCAAGGTATTGGTTTTTACATTGTATTTGGGGAGCCCCGTTTCCGGGTGTTTTTACCCCATATAGGCTGGGTGGGCGTTGTTTTTCCTCCCGGTGTGATTCCAGCAGTTTGGGGGTGACCGCACAAAATCGACAGGTCTGTGGAATTTTGGATGGAAAAGGCGATTTTGGATGTGTTTTGAATCCCAGAATAAAGGTTTGGGTTGGAAGGGACCCTAAAGCCCATCCCATTCCACCCCCTGCCATGGGCAGGGACCCCTCCCACTATCCCAGGTTGCTCCAAGCCCCATCCAGCTTGGCCTGGGACGCTTCCAGGGATCCAGGGGCAGCCACAGCTTCTCTGGGAAACCTGTGCCAGGATCTCCCATCCTCACAGGGAAGAATTATTTCCCTAATATTCCACCTAACCCCACCTTCTGGCAAATTAAAAACCAGTCCCCTTTGTCCTGTCACTATCTGCTTGTGTAAAAACTCCCTCTTTTCTCCAAACCTCCCTTAAGTTTCCTAAGAGGAGGAAGAAATTCCTGTTGGAGGCAAGAATCAAAAGGTGCTGCTGCCTACAGTGAAACCTGCTGCTCCCCCTTAAAAAACCATCACAGTATGCCTTAAAAATATTTATCTAAACTCTGTTTAAAAATAGAAAAAGAATAAAAAGCATGACAGAACTATTTTGTTCAGCAGGGCATACCATGCGCACAAACTTGGCCGTGTCCCCTGGATACTGTAGCTCACAGCAGTTTTTCCAGGGTAATCCTGGTAATAAATCTTCACCCCGGGATCTGCTGGGCTGTGCAAACCCCGAGGCACAGAATTCCCACTGCCAGATCTCTCCAGAGGGAGCAGCTGCCATTGGAGCTTCGGAAGAGGAGCAGGAAACAACCTTTGCCCCATTTCCCATTTTCTGCTTGTGTGCCGGGATCAGATCCCTCCCTGGAAATGCCTGGCAACTCTGTGGCTTGGGATACGTACAGACCAAGTCCTGGATACTTGTCCTGCTCCTCAGAGATTTTTTTCACATTGCTCTGTGTCAAAGTGAAAGTTCAGAGTTTCATTTTTAGGCCTTTTAGCCCTCTTGTGGAATAATTTGATACAGTATTCAGATTGGCATGTTGGCATAAATAAAGGATCTTCTGCTTTATTGCTGTTTTCTTACTTTTTCTCTTCTTTTCCTTTACCTTTTCATTTCTTTTCATTTTCCTTTCCATTTTTCTTATTTTTCCCCTTTAATCTTCCAGGTTGCCCTGCTAGCTCCAGAGATGTTCCCTGCAGCTGGAATAGCTCCCCTGCTTCTGCACACTCAGCAGGACTCATTACCCTCCAGCTGCTCCTCAAATCCACCCCTTCCCTCTGATTTGTTCGACATTTCTTGTTTTCATGAGTGGAGAAAGCACAAAGAATGAACAGAGACAACCTTTGGTGTGCCCTTGGCATTCTATTTCTATTTCTATTTCTATTTCTATTTCTATTTCTATTTCTATTTCTATTTCTATTTCTAATTTCTATTTCTATTTCTATTTCTATTTCTAATTTCTATTCATATTTCTAATTTATATTTATATTTATATTTATATTTATATTTATATTTATATTTATATTTATATTTATATTTATATTTATATTTATAGTATTTAATAGTTATTGTTTGTATTTATAATATTTGATATTTAAATTTATATTTATAATGCTTTGTGTTTATGTTTATAATATTTAATGTTTGTATTTTGTTTTTGTTGTTGGTTTTTTTTTTAATGGGCATATTATCCACTGAGGATCTAAACTGGCTGAAGGAATCCATGTACGTCCCTAAAGGAAATATGATTTATTCCATATAAATTGCCAGAACCTGTTTCAAGATTTCACTTCTGTGATATTTTTTCTGTCTCTGCAGCAGGCAGAACATTAAATCCAGCAATGGACACTCTGTGTGCTCCACTACAGGTAAAATATAGGTGGGAAAAATAAATTATGGGTGCAAAGCTCCCTGTGAGTACAACACAGAGCAGGTACCAGGATGGGATTCAGGCACATTTATGCAGATTGCACAAGATCTCACCCATTTTTGGGTGGTCGGAACGAATCCCAGCCATGTGGACGGCTGCAGTTTTCCGCCTGAGGGAGCAGGCAGGGCCCCACCCTCTCCTGGCTGAAAGGTAACAGGAGTGAGGGATAAAAATAGCGCTGTTGTTATTCATGACAGCGCCTATAGCAACTGCTGCCTGAATAATTCATGGGGCAGGCAGGACAGAGGGATGGAGAGAGGTGGAGAAGGCTGGGAAGAAGGCAGAAGCCTTCCCTGGCTTTTGGGACTCCCCAGGATTGAGCCCAAGGTCTCCTGGTTTCACCTCCCTGCTGCATTCTGGAGGTTACGGGGTGAAAAGGCAGCACAAGCTCACGGGGACATTGAGCACTTCCTATCCACTGGAAAAAAGAGGAATTAAGCACTTAGCACACAGAGGGCTGGGTCTGGAGAGCTTGAAGAGACACAGAAGGATGAAGGGTGGATGCAGGAGAATCCATGGGTGAATTGCACATGGAGCTCTTTAACAGCACTCAACGTGGATTTTCTCATCCCTTCCTCACACCTCTGTGTGTCAGCATCCACCTGTACTTGGGGTTTCTGAGGTTTAAGGGTACTCTGTGATCCTTCTGAGATTCTGGGATGTTGTGGGGTTTTGTTGTTGTTGCTGTTGTTTTTGTTGTTTCCTTTTTTTGGGTTTTTTTTTTTGTTTGGTTGGTTAGTTGGTTGGTTTTACTTGTTGGATTTTTTTTTCCTCTTAGTTCATCTAAATGTCAATTTTCAAGCCACAGTGCCATTATGAAGTTGCCATCTATTCACTTTCCTGGCTGCTGAGTAGCCTTGCCTCACCCATGAAGGGCGGGGGAGAGGCCTGTGGGTCATTCACAGCTCCAGAAAATGGGTGGAGAGGATCCCAAATTCGATGGGGTGTCACCTGATCATCAAGCAACAGAGTGGAGTGGAGGTGTCAAATCTATTTGTAATAAAAAAGAAGGATAATAAAATGGAATGCAATGTTTGGAATAGCAAAAGGGTCACTTTTTAGAATGGAAATTATGTGGTCAAGTGAGACCACCTATGAGAAGTTTTTATCAGGGCAAATTCTACGTTTTCCAGGGGATTAAAGGGATTTCTATTTACTGGGCTCTCCTGAAGCTGCAGGAGCTGAACTCTAACCAGGGAGTGAATTCACTCTCACAAGTGGAGTGTTGTCCTGACTCTCACCACAAATAATTTAATGCTGAAGAAACCCTTTTTAATCCTCCCTCCTGACCTTTTCCCTAACATAGGCTGGAGAATTTCACCCCACTGCATCTTCACCCAGCTCAGGCATTTCTGACATCATTTTCTTGAAGTATTTGCTATTCCCATACACTCTGGTAAATCTTTAAACAGTTCTAGCTCTTGTGGGTTTTTTCCTAATTGTGGAGAAGAATAACATGGAAAACTACTGTCAGGGGTATAAATGGAATTTCTTTACTGAAAGACACAGGCAGCTGCTGGTATCTCACCAGGAGAGCACAGGAAAGTGGGTAAGGAGTTAAAGGTCTGACCTTCAGTGTGTTTGGATGGGCTGTAACCACCTCCTTTCTTCCCAGAGTAGCAGCCCAGAGCATATGGATTTGTTTTTCCTCCCAGATGCCTCTAGCATGGCCCTAGCACAGTGATGGGAACATAAAATCTTGTTGTGGTCCTGCTCCTGAGATGCACGGCTACTCCAGATCCCACAGGGATTCATCCTGTTTTCCTGCTGTGCAGGAGGAAAATTCAGCAATTAATAGAAAACCAAAACAAACCCACACAGGCCCTGCCTGAGGGCAGAAGGAAAACTGAATTCCAAATGAAACCAGAGGAGTGGCTGAATCAACAACAAAGCTCTGGAATGGAGCAACCCAACCACACTTGCAGGGAAATCCAAAGGGCTCAGACACAGAGCTGAGGTTTTGATGTTGCTATTTTGGTCTCCTCATCTGCTCTCATGACTTCTGGCTGTTACTAAAGACAGTGACAGCTGGTTCCTTTTTTTTTTTTTTTTTTTTTCTATTCTCTCATTTTCTCCACCCTCGAGCCTGGAAATCATCCATTTGTATGCAAAACATCTCTGCCTCTTCCTCAGGATCTCTGGGAGCTGCTTTCAGCCCTGGGGCAGGATCCACTGGTCACATCAGCAAGTGATGTCCAGCTTTAGAATCACAGAATCACAGAACTGTGTGGGCTGGAAGGGACCTAAAAGAACATTCAGTTCCACCCTCTGCCATGGGCAGGGACACCTTCCACTATCCCAGGCTGCTCCAAGTCCTGTCCACTTCCAGAAAAGTGTACATCACCCTAATTATAAGGAATTTTTTCCAAGTATCTAATCTAACCCTGCCCTTTTTCACCCATTCCCCCTTGTCTGTCACTCCATCCCTTATCCCAAGTCCCTCTCCAGCTCTCCTGGAGCCCCTTTAGGCCCTGGAAGGGGCTCTGAGCTCTCCCTGGATCCTTCTCCTCTCCAGGTGAGCACCCCCAGCTCTCCCAGCCTGGCTCCAGAGCAGAGGGGCTCCAGCCCTTGGAGCATCTCTGTGGCCTCCTCTGGTCTCTCCAGCAGCTCCACATCCTTCTGCTGTTGGGAGTCCCGGATCTGGAGGCAGCTCTGCAGCTCACCTGAGTGGGACAGAGAGGCAGAATCCCCCCTCCCCTGCTGCCCCAGAGCATAGGGGGTTTCAGGGATGGGTCAGGTCCAGCTCTCACCTGCCAGCACCCCCAAATCCTTTTCTGCAGTGCTGCTCTGGATCCATTCCCCGCCCTCATGGGGAGCTGGGAAGTTGCAGCACTCCGTGTAAGGCACATTAGTAACCCCCATCAGACTGTCACAATGTCACTGCTGCGGGCAAACCACGAGGAGGCAGGAAAGTCCCGACCCCAAATCGCTACACAATCCTTGTGCAGCACGTGGGGAACAGCTGATGGTGCCCAAATTAACTGTATCAAGTGCTTCATTCTGGCTGCAGAGGGTGAACCCAAGTTAGCCTTGGTAACCCAAGGCTTTTATGGATTTTTTTTCCCCCCTGAATTATTAGTTAAAGAAAACCTTAGTGTTCCAATGTCTTCTTAGTGTTCTAATTCTGCATCTGCAGAATTTTTATGTAAAACTTGCCAAATGTATGATGAGCATCAATTCTTGCCCCATGGGAAGGAGTTCCATATGGGCACAGACAGGGCAAACAATTTTCTCTTTTACCCCACTACAATAACAACAAGTCATTATTTTTTATTACAGGAAAAGGTAACTCCTACTTCCTGGATTATCTTTGGTGCAAAGCTGCTACATTGGTCCTCAGCAGCACAGTGTGGACATGGTGTGTGTGGAGGCTTCTTGGTGGAGGGAGACCCTGATCCACAAAAGAAAATCCTTTTTTTGAGTTATAACTCTAAACAGCTAAAAATAACAGGACAACATTTTGCAGGTCCCTTCCAAGGTCCCTTCCAATCCAAACCATTCTATGATGCACATTTGGGTGGGGAATTAAGGCATTCAGGACGTGTTTGAGGGTACAAAGTGTGTTTGAATCATCAGATGACTGTAGAGGGTAGGGAGAGCTCAGCCTGGTACAACCCAGTCCTGACTCTGGGACTAATCTCCTGGGCAAACACAACCACACCTGGGCTTTGACTTGGAGGGAGCTGGGTGATTCATTTCAGGGTTTAAAATGTCAATGCTAGGGAGTAACAGCAGGGTGAGTTTGAGCACAGCAGGGTAAGTTTGAGATGAACTACAGAGCATGGCTTGGTACCACTCACCCGAGAGCCAGGGATCAAAGAGCTCTCGCTGTGCAGCCCCCACCAGGCTTGGGGTGCAGAACAGGCTGTCAGCATCCACCAGGCTTGGGGTGCAGAACAGGCTGTCAGCACCCTCCAGGAGAGCAGTTATCCCACACAGAGCTGCCCTTTGTCCTTCCCATGTCTGCCCTGGGGCATCCCTTGAGGGTAAATGAGGTAAAAACCTTTCACTGGGGTAAAACAGTGGTGCAGGTGGCCTGGCAGCATTGCAGTGCCTGTGTTGCAGCAGGGATGTCACACCCCACCATCCCCATCTGCCTGGGTTGTATTTTGTGTCCCACCTCCTACATTGCCCCTTGTCCTGTCCCTCCATGCCTTGTCCCCAGTCCCTCTCCAGCTCTCCTGGAGCCCCTTTAGGCTCTGGAAGGGGCTCTGAGCTCTCCCTGGATCCTTCTCCAAGTGAGCACCCCCAGCTCTCCCAGCCTGGCTCCAGAGCAGAGGGGCTCCAGCCCTTGGAGCATCTCCATGGCCTCCTTTGGTCTCTCTCCAGGAGCTCCACATCCTCCTGATGTTGGGGTTCCCAGATCTGGAGGCAGCTCTGCAGGTGGGGTCTCACCAGAATGAAGCAGAGGGGCAGAATCCCCTCCCAGTTTCAGGAATGGAGGAGGAGGATGGTGAAGTATTATGGGTCTTTCAGGAGATGTCTTAGAGAGACATAAAACGAGTGCAAGATGTCACAGGGGAGGTTGGTAGCTGCCAGTTGCATCTCATTCACATCCCTGAATGGAATGACAGGGAGAAATTGAGGTTCCTTCCCACCTTCTTCACCCTGGATGTTTTCCCTCCTCATTTTGGGGTCATTGGCTCTCCCATGTGGTGTGAGATTTGTGCTGGGATGTGCTGAACCTTCACCCAGGCTGCAGAGATCTTATCAGAGCCACAAAGTCACATTCCTGGGCTGCCTCTCTGTGGATGCTCTCCCTGCAGAACAAGCAGTCCTTCTGTTTTCCTCATAAACCCATCAGAAACCAGCGGTTCTGACAGGCTGGAGCAGCAGAACGTGCATGAACCAGCTGAGGCAGAGCCTGCAGAGGGCAAACTCTGTAACTCATAAATTAACCTGCTCCTGGGGTCACGGTGACCCTACAGCTGAACCCACCACTGTGCCTTTGGCACAGCTCCATCCAGGATCCATCAGCTTCTCCCACACATTTCCCAGGCATTGCTCAGGAGCCCTGAGCTGCTCCTGAAAGGCCATTTGGGTGAAAATGCCTGGGTTTTGGAGCCCAAAGATTTTGGTGCTGGCAGCTGGCTTGGGCCATACTGCCTTTAGCTTGGAAATCTTGTGGAAAATCATCTGCTCCTCCACACTTGCATGTCCACAGCACTGAAATCAGGGGTTCCCCCCCACTCCATGGAAGTCATCTTGTCCAGCCCCCTTGTTCATTTAGGGCCACACAGACCAGGTTGCCCAGGTCCATGTCCAGATGGATTTTAAATATCTCAAAGGATGGAGGTACCTCTTGCTGGGCAACCTGTGCCAGTTCTTGGCCTCACAGTGAAAAAGTGTTTCCTGGTGTTCAGAGGAATCTCCTGTGCTTCAGTGAGTGCCCATAGCCCGTGGTCCTGTGATTTTTACTTTAAATGTAGAATCTCCATCTTTGAGGGCGATCTCTGGGGCTGAACCAGGTGACCTCCAAAGGTCCCTTCCCATCCCAAACCACCTTGCAGTGACTTGTAAATCCTGTAAGGAGCATCTGAGGGAGCTGGAGGGCTCAGCCTGGAGAAAAGGAGGCTCAGGGGAGACCTTGTGGCTCTGCACAAGTGTCTGACAAGAGAGGACAGCCAGGGGAGGGTGGGCTCTGCTTCCAAGGAACAGGGACAGGACAAGGGACAGAACCTCAAGCTGCGGCCAGAGGAGGTTCTGGCTGGACATGAGGCAGAACTTCTTCATGGAAGGGGTGGTCAGGCATTGGAAGGGCTGCCCAGGAGGCGCTGGAATCTCCATCCCTGGAGGTGCCAAGGAAAAGCAGGACGGAGCACTCAGCTCTGCGCTCGGTCACAGGTTGGACTCGATGACCTCGGACGAACGACTCTGTGATTCTGTGACTTTGCACCCCTCTCACGGATGTGTCACTGAGCTCTGTCCTGCACCTACCCCTGGGGTGACGGGACCAGGGTGGTGCCGCGGGGTTGAGCCCCGCTTTGTCCGGCCTGGGCCGGGCCGGGCTGGGCTGGGCTCGGCCCGCGGGGCCACCCCGGGGCGGGGCGGGGCGCGCATGCGCGGGGCGGCCGCGGGGGCTCCCGGAGGCGG
Organism: Melospiza georgiana; assembly: GCF_028018845.1. Lineage (NCBI taxonomy): Eukaryota > Metazoa > Chordata > Aves > Passeriformes > Passerellidae > Melospiza > Melospiza georgiana. The sequence continues at coordinate 3,712,296 of NC_080432.1, read as the reverse complement.
CAGCGCCGGGACTCGGCGGCGGCAGCGGGACAGGGGAGGGGACAGCGGACACCGAGGGGACGCCGAGAGCGAGCACTGAGAGCGGGCACTGAGAGCGGGCACTGAGAGCGGGCACTGAGAGCGGTGAGTGCGGGACGGGACAGCCCGCACTGAGAGCAGGGGGTGAGTGCGGCCACTGAGTGCAGGGGGTGAGTGTGGACATGGAGTGCGGGAGATGGAGAGCAGGCACTGAGTGCGGGCACTGAGAGGGGACACTGCGGGCGATCCCCTCCCTGCGCTCCCCTCCTTTTCCGCCGGGATACCCGAGGGTCCCCGGGGAGTTCCCGGTGCGCTCCTGCATCCCCGCGGCGCCGGGAGCATCGTTCCCTGCGGGAGAAGCGGGATGCGGGATGGGTGCGGGGGTGGGCGATGGGCGGTGCCTGGTGCTTGCAGACACCCCTGGGATGCGGGGGGATGCGGGATCTTCCCTCTGTGCCACGCACAGTTGTGGTTCATCCAGCCAGGGTTGGTTCAGGTGAGTGCTGGGGAAGAGCTTAAGGAGGGCAGGGATGAGCAGGGAGACGCGGGTTTTGCCTTAAATTCCCCCGCTACCGGCATCTCAAGGGCTTCCTGAAGGAGAGAGGTGGGCAGTGGTTTTCCTGCGTGTTTGTTTGAAATGGCTGTGGGCGGATTTTCCTTTAACGACTTTGACACCCGGGGAGCTCTGGAGGCCACGGGAAGGAGATGCATAGCTCAGCCGTGAGCTGGGAGAAGAACCAGCTCCCGGTGTTTGCCTTGGAGCTGCCGCCCGCTCCTTGCGCGGACACGAGCTGGGGCGCGTCTCCAAAGGGTCACCGAGGGATTGTTCCCTGCTGATCTTCTCCAGAACACTTCGGGGTCATGTCCCCCCTGTATCTCATATCTCATCTGGATGTTTTCCTGGCTGAAAACTCCACAAGCATCTCACTTTTTTTTTTTCTTTTTTCTTTTTTTTTTTTTTTCCTAGGGGCAGGGAGGAAAATATTGTGGACAGTGTTAAAGTGCTCTGGTTTTCTTGAACACAAATATAGAGATATATAACTTCAAGTAAACATTTAACAATTGTTTGTTTGGTGCCAAACCAGTTCCTCCCTGGCATGAGCAGGGTTGGGTATGGAGCATCCCAGTAGCTGTGCCAAGGTGACACAAGGGCACGCAGGTTTTTGCTGGGATGGGGAGGTGCAGTTGTGGGATTGTAGCTTCAGAGCTGGGAAATTATTTAAATATTGCTAGTTGGAGGATTTTTGAGTGGGATGAGGCTTGGAGCTACCTAGTCTAGTGAAAGGTGGCCTGCCTGTGGCAGGGGGGTTGGAATGAGATGAGCTTTAAGGTCCTTTCCAACCCACAATGTTTTGAGATTCTAGGATGGCTTGCTGCAGATTAGGATGAGGAGTGTAATGCTTCTCTGGCAACAGTCATTGAAAAAAAGCAAAGTTACAGAAAGGTCATGAAAAAGGATGAATCCAGCAGGTCTGAAGTCTGATTTTGCCCTCTGCCAGGGGACAGGCAGCCATGAATTCTGAATTCTAGCAGCAGACTGTGCCCCAGCCTTGGGGTGCTGTGGTGATATGTGCTGCAAACAGTTCCTAGAAACCCACTCAGGACTCATCAGGCCAAACCACACAGTTACACATTCCCTCCCACGCAGCTGGGGAAGGTGTGGGTTAACAGCCCTGCACCCTGCAGGATTTTCTGTTTCCTGGATATTAATTGTTTTTATTTGTTTACGCTGAAGCTGCAGCCGCAGCCTGTGGCTGAGCCAAGGGCTGTGTCCCTGTGGATGCAGGGAGGGATGGCAGGGAGGGATGGCAGGGAGGGATGGCAGGGAGGGATGGCCACCAGGGACGTGCCACCACCAGGTCACATGCATGAGCTTGCAGCTACTTGCACATCTTGAGTCAGGCACCAGCTTAATCTTTTATCTGTCAGTTTACAGGGTACCCCTTGCTCATGGGGTCAGACCAGTGGCCCTCAAAGTGCATAAACAATTAATCATTAGTAAATTTCAGAAGAATAAATGCCCAGGGAGGCTGCTGGAGGCTGCAGCTGTGCAGATGCCATAAATTATAAGCTTCATCCTTCACAGCATCATGGAATGGTTTGGATTGGAAGGGACATTAAAGATGGTCCAGTTCCAGCTGCCTGCCATGGACAGGGACACCTTCTACTAGACCAGGTTCCTCCACGCCCTGTCCACTTCCAGGTAGTAAGGGGCAGATTGCTCCCATCTCCTTCCCACCCTCCAAATCTTTGGGATTGGGTAGGTTCTAAGCAAGTGAATGCAGCACAGCCTGCATCCTTTTGTGGAGGGAATCTGCCATCTGCCCCTTCCTTGGAGCTTTGTAGACTCTGGGAAGGGCATCACTTCTGTCACTGCAAACCCAGAATCTGGCTGGGAGAGCCCACAGGGTTAAATGGGACGAGGTCCAGGATGGGGACAAAGACTTTTATTTCAGGGGAGAAGAGAGCTCCCAGCTCCAGGTGGTTGGCACAGGGCTGCAGTCTCTCCCTGGCAGTGCTTCCTCTCTGCCCGCAGCAGCCGCAGGGCTCTGCATGATTTATGTACATTTTTTTCAAGTGACCAAAGCTCTAAAATCTGCAGTCTTAAAAAAAATCAAAAGCAAGAGGCTTTTGTGGATGACAGCAAAGCTGAGCAGCCTCAGCCCTGAGGTTTTTTGGGGATGATTTGAACCCACAAACAGCACATGGCCAGTTTGGTTTGGTCGCTCTGGCCACAGGCAGATGGTTCCAGGGTTGTCCCATCAGCAGATGGATCTGAGCAGGGAGGGATTGGATGCTTTGTCGAGGTTTCCCTGTGCTAGCAGGAGTTCCCAGTTCTAGATCTGCACTGAAGGAAAATTACTGCTAAAGGAAGCTTAGGAGGTGAAAGTGGGATGCCACTGTGACAAATCCAGGCTCCTTTTTCAGTCAGTGCAGGAGGAAAACCCCCAGGCACTTTCCTGGCACAATTCCAGTTTCTGGAAAGGGTCAGTCTCAGCCCATCAGTGATCCCTGCATGGCTGAATACAGCAGGCAGGGACTGGTGGGGCTGGCCGGACCAAAACCATGCCCAGGGGTGTGTTGACACTTCAGCAACCTGATGGTTACAGTTTGGGACTGTGTCCCAGTCTGGTTTGATTCCTGGTGTACTCATCCAGGGATTTCACCTGAAATTCAGCCCCAAAGCATCGGGTGCTCTCTTGGTTGTGTGTGGGAAAAGAAAGTGGTGAAGGGATCAGGAAAGCACAAACAGCAAAGGATTAGTGAGATCAGGGAGAAAAGCTGCAGAATATTACCTCACTCTTGAGCAAATTTTGATACAGAGAGAGTGGATTTGCCAGAGGAGGGAATGCTCAGCCAGAAGAATTATTTTTTCTTTTCAGGAATTATTGACTGTGTTATCAGCAGCATCACCAAGCTCTAACCTGGGTTAGGCATGAGGAAACTGCAGCTGTGCTATCACAGCAAACCAGAACTGTGCCATTCCCTGACGTGGTTTGGGAGATAGCAGAGTGCAGGAGTTGTTCCTGGCTGACAGTTTGTGTGTGCCCCCCCCCCCCATTTGAGGGGTGCAGCAGCACAGGAATGGCCAAGCCAGCTCAGCTGACCTCTGAGAACCTGATGTTGTGAAAATCAACCCCCTCCTTGCACGTGAGGCTTGGATTCTCACAGCAAAGCCATCAGCCTCATCCAGCCTTTGGTTTCCTATCTTTGGGGTTCTGGGGTTCCATTCTCCTGCTTTGCTCCCCCAAACACCACAGGGCCTCAGGGGTGCCCCCCTTGCTGGGATGCACTTGCCAGCAGCTTTGTTTTTGCTCTGTGCCCTCTGAGCACAGCGTTCCCTGTGCTGGCTCCACTGCTCTCATCCCCTGGCCCCATCCCAAAGCTCAGGCAATGCTCAGCCCATGTCAAGAGGCACTTGGTGCCCAGCAGGGCTGAGCTGGCTGCTGGCCCAGCTGGCTGCCAGGCCAGGAATTGCAGGGGAGCTGACACTGCTGTGGCTTCCGTGGGGATCCTGCCACCTCCCACTGGCTTTCATGGCTCATCTCCCAGCATCACGGGACACTCGTTTCCTGAGGGACACAAGCTTGGACAAGCCCTGCTTGGGCTGCACACTGTGTGTGTGTGTAAAGGGGAGAATTTGAGCTGTCTTCTTTTATTTGAAATTCATCATGAGATTATTTTGACCTTTTTTTCTGAAGAGATCAGGTTGTTTTAAGTCGTGCCCTTCAGTAAATCACATGGCATCACCTTTTACCTTCCAGAGCATGCTAACCTGTGCAGGTCCCTGTTGGAGGAGTAACTGGGCTGATGTAGATCTAACAGGGTACCTAAGTGCCTTGAGGGAAATAAAATCTTCTGTGCAATTCACTGTTAAGTAGTCCCAGCACTGCCCAGTGCATTAGGAGCATGATATCTCATTCCATCAGGCAGATGAGGACTGATATCTCCATTTCCTACATGGGGAAGTGTAAGCCCAGTTTAGAAAAACCCCAAGCACCTGGCCCCTCTCTGGTTGTGGGGATTTCCACTTCCTTGATGCTGGAGAGTAGATAAGTTCTTCACATCCTGCTGCCTGCCCTGGCAGGGCTGGTCCCTGGCACAAACCATCCATTCATGGAATCAACAGAGTGGTTTGGGTTGGGAGGGACATTAAGGCTTACCCAGTTCAACCCCCCTGCCATGGGCAGGGACACCTTCCCGTATCCCACTTTGCTCCAAGCCCTGTCCAGCCTGGCCTTGGACCCTTCCCAGAGATCCAGGAGCAGCCACAGCTCCTTTAGGGAACCTGTGCTGGTTGTAAATCTCATATAAATCCCAGCAACTCCCCACAGAAGGAATCTAAGCTCTGAGTGTTCCTGCTGCAGTCTGGAGCAATGTTGGCACCTAAATCTGTGGCAGGAGAAGGAAGCAGGTAATACTAAGACTGCACAGGAACTGCTTCTTGAGTTCTCTTATTTTCTCAGCTCTGGAGGGGCCTTTCCAAAACACGTGGCAAGAATAGGATGGAGGAGCTGGCCCTGTGCTCCCAGGATGGTCTTTCAAAGTTTTCTCCAGCCCTTCAGAATGGTTTAATTACAGGAGGAGATGTTTGTGCTCAGGGAGGACCAGCCTTCAGACAACAGGGTTTGGGATGGGGCTTATCCGGTGCCTCTGAGCTGGGTGCAGCCCTGGTGCAGCCTCTCCCAGAGCTGGACTGCTCCCTGCCATCCTGGTGCACTGGGAGCTGTGACACCAAAGTAAACCCATGTAGGAATGGGTCACAATAAAACCCCGAAAGCTTCAAAATGACCTGGAGTCCCCCCTGGGACTTTTAGGAGAGAGGAATTCAGGCATTAATCACCTGCAGCTCTCCAAACCACTCTGTTGGCCACTGCTGTTATTTTCATGCTGTCCACAACCACTACTTCTTTTTTTTTTTTCTGTTTTAAATGCCATGCAATTATCAAAGACTTCCCCAAAGCTGAGTACCCCCAGTCCTCCCTGCTTTGTTTACCAGGAATTACTGCCTTTTTGGAAGCCTGTGTAAAACTCTGGTGCCTGAATACCAGCCTGCAAGCAAATCTATCACATTGGTCCAGCCTCAATCCCAGACAGTGAACTCGGGGGCCTGACTGGTGGGAAAATTGACCGTACTCTGTAGGAAATTTTCTCATTCAAACCCTTCCATCAGACTGTGACCAAAAAGCAAAAGAGCTGGGAAAAAGCTCGGGTTTCCAATTACCCTCTTCAAAAGGGAGAGAAAAATTGGAACAGGATCGTTCTCCTCCTGTGCCGGGAGTTTTTATTGTGGATGTCATGATCCAGCCTGGCCATCATCCACGCCCTCCTTCTCGCCTTGCAGCTCCCTCCCTGAACAAACGATACTTGGTTGCTGTTAATTGGGAGCAGCCAAAATAACTGAATCCCCCGGAGATGGGAGTGAGGACGGAATCTCAACGAGACACCCCGCCGATGAATGTGGCTTTCAGCTGCTCCTACGCTCCCGTGAAGGGAGAAGAATAGGGGCTCTGTGAAAGTGAAACAGCCAGTGCTGACCTTGGGTTTCTGGGTTGGTGTTTTTTGTTGTGTTTTTTTTTTCTCTTTCTCTCTCTTTTCTAACGTTAATTGCTCGTCACTTTGTCCCATCACATGATCGCTGGAAGCTGCCAACTCGTTCTCACTCACTCATATCACAAGGTTTGAAATAAGCAGGGTACCAGGTTTCTGATTTAGCATTGTTCAGCCCAGTATCAGATGTGTTTCTTGTGATTTCGGACTATTATTTTGAAAATCTCTGCCCCTCACAGCCTGTTTAAAACTGGCATTTTCCAGCTCTGAAAGCCTGCCTGGAATAATCTGTGCTGTCAGGGAGATGTGCAGTGCCCAGGCTCTCTGGGGCAATGCTCACTGCATGCACTGAGCTCTGGGGATGAGAGACCTTGGCAAAATCCTGGCATGAGTACGAGCGGTGCAAGGCGGAGCCAGGCTGTGCCTGGGACAGAAGCTGCCTGTGTCTCTCACACCCTTGTCAGCATGCAAAGCAGGCAGGCCATGGACAGCATTCCCATGCATTCCCATTCCCAGGCTCAATTGCCACTCTCCCATGTGTTGCCATTGCTCTTTATGTGCAGTTTTCAGCAGGTTTCTCCACAGGAGATGAGCATCTCTGCAGGTCTTTGGCCTCTTGCCCTGTCCTTGCAGTTGTGCCCTCTTGGAGGTTTTCAGTTCCTGCTCTGCTGAGATTCACTCTGGCATTACTCTGTTCTCTCCAAGATGTAAGGAACTTCAGCATGTCCTTTCTTCCTCTGCCTCACCATAATGATCATTGAATCATAGAATCCCAGAATGGTCTGGGTTGGAAAGATCATTTTGCTCCAACTCTTCTGCCACAGGCGGGAAAAAATTCTTCCCTGTGAGGGTGGTGGGGCCCTGGCACAGGTTACCCAGAGAAGCTGTGGTTGCTCCATCCCTGGAAGTGTCCAAGGTTGGATGGAGCTTGGAGCAAGCTGGGATAGTGGAAGGTGTCCCTGGCTGTGGCAGAGGTTGGAATGAGGTGATCTTTAACATCCCTTCCATCCTAAAGCACTCCACAATTCCATGATTTATGAATGAACTCCACTAGCTACAAGAAACCAGAAGAGACTGGCTGTGCATTATAACAGGGCAGAGTGAGTGATGCCTCCTGTTCACACTTTGCCCTCACAGGACTGCCCCAAAGTCAACATTTGCCTTGCCTGCCTAGATTTTGGCATGTAACTCCATAGGGATGCACAACCTGCTGAATGAACTGCATGTCCCATCATGGATTAGGACCCTGCAGACCCTTAGGAGAGAAAAAAAGTCTTTATGAGTGAGAACAACATTAACTGCCCAGCAAGTGTGCTATCTTCAGCATTGCACATCTGTGAAACTAAAACAGCATTTCCAGGGACCATTTTGACTTCTGTGGCCAAGGCAGCTCCATCAAACACAGCAGACAAAGTCCCCTGTGGCAAACGGAGAAACAAACCTCCAGCCTTGAGAGATGCTAAGGGAGAAAGCCTAGGCAGTATAGGGCAGAAAGAATTTTCTGGAAAATGAAACCTAGTTATGACAGCTCCCCTCTGCTAGAATACAGAAGCAACATGAAAATATTTTTTTATCAGATGCTTTGGCTTTCTACAGGAAGTGAGACTTGCTGCCTGCTTGAGAGTCTGCTCTGACTTTGCTCTTCATGCTGTCTCACCCTGAGACTGCCGGTTCCCACCTCCTTGCTTTCAGAAACTCTCTCATGGTGTTTAACACTGTCCTGTCCTCTGTATCACAGCCTAGCAGGGGTCTCCCATCATGGAATCACAGATTGGTTTAGGTTGGAAGGGATCTTAAAGCTCTTCTAGTTCCAGCCCCCTGCCATGGGCAGGGACACCTTTTCTAGACCAGGTACCCACACAAACTGTTGGTGTCTCACCTCTGGACACAGCTAGTAGGAGAAAAATTGAAACGGGAGAAAAATTGGCTGTTTTCCACAGTCAGGCAAAATACTTATTTGTGTTTCTTTTTTTTTTTTTTTCCCTACCTTCATCCTCTGCAGCTCCAGTTGTGTGCATATAAGCTTAGGAGACAGATTCTGCTCATGCAAATCTGTGTGTGTTGATTTCACAGGAGTAACCACAGCCCTGCACAGTCTGGTGGGGCCCCATCAGCACCAATTTCAGTTTAACATGGGCATTTGTGATGAATTCTCCTCTATTTTGTATGACACAAACACCAGCAGGGAACAGAGGTATCTAGGTTATTGGGAAACAGGGGGTATTGGGAATTAATTTAATGCCAGGAGTTGTTCTCCACATATCAGGATCCTGCTGTGCCCTGAATCTGAATCTTGCCAGCCAGAGCTTAGCAAGTCTGGAGGTTACCAAGGAACAGAGCAGCAGAGGAGTGTCCAGCACAGGGTTTGGCTGCTCTGAGCATCCAGGGACTTCTCTGGCAGTCCCTCAGCATTGGCTCCATGGATGCTGCCAAAGCTCTGATGCTGTACCCAAACTGCAGCCAGCTTGGATGTGAAGCCTCTCATTTCTTCAGTCCTTCTCAGTCCTGATGCTTCTTACTTGTGGAGGGATGAGGGCTGCAGGTTTGGGACTGTGGATTCCTCCACTTCTCCTTCTGCCATACTCACTACAGTAATCCATGGGCAAGTTGTGTGACAGGGGAGGTTGAATTTCTTTGCAACTGCCATGATTTGTTTGGGACCCTCTCAACTCATGTGCAGACATGCTGTTTATCCCTTAGATGAGTGATTTACATCCCAGTTTTGTCCCTGAGCATTTTGTTCTGGGGTAAGGGGTGAAAAATCACCTTCATAAATCATCAGATGCTTCCTTGCCAACTAACTGCTTCCTGCAGCCCCTTGTTGGCAGCTTGTGGCTCCTGAACACACTCCAAGCTGAGTGCGTGAGGAAGTGGGGAGGAAGGGCAGGCTTGTGACATTGCTGTGCCCATCTGATGCAGGCTGACCTGCAGGGACAGGGCTCTGCCATCCCCCTCTGTGCTGAATTAGTAGGTCAGGGAACAGATATCCCTGGGAATCTGGTGTCAGGACTCAGGACATCCCTCTGGCTGTCCTGAGCAGCCAAGGGGGCTCAGAGACCCTGGCACAGAGCCCAAAAATGCCTCTGGTTTTGATTATGACCCGTGGAGCAAATTACCAACCTTAGATGAAGATCTGCTAGCCACGACAAATTAAGTAGAATGATAGTGAATTTATCACAAGGTGAAAAAGTAGATTTTGGGGGTTTTAGAATGGGGATTCAGGAGGCAAGGAATCTGGGCATGTCCAGCCTTTCTCCTTCTTCTTGGGCTCCATCTTCTGCTGCGATGTTGGCACTTTTGGATTGGTTTAGAGTAGAAGCTCACTGTCTAACATAGGTGATAGGTATTGGAAAGTGATTGTAAACATTGTACACGTAGTTTTTAGTATAAAGACATAACACCACCCTGGGGGCAGGCAGAGTGCCTCTGACTGTCTTGCTGAGTGGACCTTGTCAGGCCAGGAAAATGAATTTTATAGTTAAGATACAATAAACAACCTTGAGACCAAGAAATGAAGAGCCCTGACTCCTTCTTCAAGCAGCGGGCTGGGAAAAGAGACTTTCTAACTTTTCTCAGGGTCACTCTGACCAGCTAGAAACCCCGACAATCTGGTACTCCCTCAGACCCTTCACTAACTCCCCAGGATATCTGGTACCCCTAAACTTGACTATTCATAGAATCATGGAATGGTTTGGGATAGAAGGGACCTGAAAGACTATCTTGACCCAACATCCTGCCCTGGGCAAGGACACCTCCCACCATCCCAGCTTGCTCCAAGCCCTGTCCATCCTATCCTTGGACACTTCCAGGGATTCAGGAGCAGCCACAGCTTCTCTGGGTACCCTGTGCCAGGGCTCTACCACCCTCACAACCAGAAATTCCTTCCCAATATCCCATCTATCCTCACCCTATGGTAGTGGGCAGGTATTGCCCCTTGTCCTGTCCTTCCAGGCCCTTGTCCCAAGTCCCTCTCCAGTTTTCCTGGAATCCCTTTAGGCACTGGTAGGTGCTCTATGGGCAGTGTCTCCATGGTGCCATGGTTAATCCCACTGGGAATGGCAGCACGCTCTTCTCCCCGGTGCACCACCATTAACATTTCCTCTTTCTCCCATCCCCTCAGGGCAGGAAGAGACATTCCCTGGAGAGGGGCTGAAGGATGACAGCCATCCTGGAGCGGCTCAGCACGCTGTCCCTCAGCGGGCAGCACCTCAGCCGGCTGCCCCGGCTGCTGGAGGACGGCCTGCCCAAGATGCCATGCACGGTGAAGGAGTGCGAGGTGCCGCAGCTCTTCCGCGAGCCCTACATCCACAGCGGCTACCGCCCCACCGGCCAGGACTGGCGCTACTACTTCCTCAGCCTCTTCCAGAAGCACAACGAGGTGGTCAACGTGTGGACTCATCTCCTGGCGGCTTTGGCCGTGCTGCTGAGGTTCAAGACGTTTGTGGAGGCCGAGCAGTTGCTTGTGGATGCGTGGTCCTTGCCGTTGCTCATCTTTGTCCTCTCCTCTGTCACCTACCTGACCTGCAGCCTCTTGGCCCACCTGCTGCAATCCAAGTCGGAGCTGTACCACTACACCTTCTACTTTGTGGACTATGTTGGAGTCAGCATCTACCAGTATGGCAGTGCCCTGGCTCATTTCTACTACAGCTCTGACCAAGCCTGGTATGACAAGTTCTGGCTTTTCTTCCTGCCAGCAGCAGCTTTCTGTGGCTGGCTGTCCTGTGCTGGCTGCTGCTACGCCAAATACCGGTACCGACGGCCTTACCCCATCATGAGGAAGATGTGCCAGGTGATCCCAGCAGGGCTGGCTTTCATCCTGGATATCAGTCCCGTGGCTCACCGGGTGGTTGTGTGTCACCTGGGGGGCTGTGAGGAGGATGCTGCTTGGTACCACACGTACCAGATACTGTTTTTCCTTATCAGTGCTTATTTCTTTTCCTGCCCTGTCCCTGAGAAATACTTCCCTGGCTCCTGTGATATTGTTGGCCATGCCCACCAGATCTTCCACACCTTCCTGGCCATCTGCACCCTGTCACAGCTGGAGGCCATTCTTTTGGATTACAAGAACAGGCAGGAGATTTTCCTGAAGAGACACGGGCCTTTCACCGTTTATCTCTCCTGCATCTCTTTCTTTGGCTTGGTGGCCTGCAGTGCCATCACAGCTTACATCCTGCGATGCAGGATCAAGGCCAGCCTGGCTAAAAAGGACTCCTGAGAGTCACGGATTTGACAGGCATGACATCACCAGAGAAAATCAAGGAAAAGGGCATAACATACTAGAGACATGACTGTCTTACTTGCCTAACACGCTGTGACTAACCAGGACCCTGGATTCAGATGGAGGGCTGGACACTTCATGCTGGATGCATTTTCACAGCAGGGATTGCCTTTTGCCATCCCGGGGGGAGCATGGAGTGTTTTAAGCCAGAACAAGTCACTGAACCAAAGATGCTGAAATAGGCAGAGGTTCCTTGTTCATTCTGGTAGAGCTGTGGGTGAGACCTTGCTGAAGGTCAGGGAGGGCAGCCTGGAGGCTGTGGGACTGCAGAAGGGTGTGCCAGGGCTCACAACACCACGAGGAGCACAGCTGGATGTGATGACCTCTCTGTGTTTGGCCATATCTGTGTGAGAACTGTTCCTGTCAAAGGCAGTAGGAAGGTTTTGGGAAGTTTGTGTTTCTAGGATTGCGGTGTGAGGGCACATGTGGCACCGTGGCTGCTAGAATCCTTTTCCTGTTCCAGCCAGGTTCTCTCTGAGCTCCCCTTTTCAAGGGTGTCAATGCCAGGGCACTTAGATGGCTTTGGGAAAACATCTTTGGAGATCCTGTCCTCTGGGACAAACTGGGTTGGTGTCATCTGTCTAGGGAGCCTGACCAACCTCTAGCAATGTCCATGAAATGTGGACTAACTTGGATGGGATCTGTTTGATACAGGAAAGGCTCTGCTCCTCCAACAACACTACTGTGGTCATGGCCAACAGGGTGTAAAGGTGAAGGAGTCTTTATTCCCCTCTTAATGGTGCTTTGTGTCCTTGGTCAGCATTATGGGAAAGCTGACCCTGAAGCTGCAGGGTTGCTGTTCTGTGATGAGTGGGGCTGTGGCTCTGGCATGTTTTTATCAGTATTAGATGAAGGTGGAAGAGCAAAAGGAAAAGCAGGGTGACAACATTAGGGTCCTGCACAACCTTGGGATGGCTTGGCCTTGGGACTTGGTGATTCCTGTGTGGAGTAGCAAAGATAGTGGCCAGGGTCACTTAATGTCCATGGGTCACTCCTGTCCAAGGTAACAAAAGCTGGATTACTGTGTCTCCCACTAGAAGAATCTATTCTGTGCTTGCCTTGGGGGAATACTGAACATGGAGCCACCAAGGAGGATTAAATCCTTGCTAAAACCAAGGAATCCATGGGATCTATCCCAGCCACAGATTTGTCTCATTGAGCCCAAGGGCAGGCAAATGAATTGTGATTGCTGGTTCTGAGCAGGCAGAGTGTAGGGTTGGGGATATGGTTGGTGATGACAAGCACTGATTTCTGCATTCCATCTGTGTTTCAGCTCTTGAGGTGTGTGTGTGTTCATATTCCATGCATGTGCATGGGATTTGTTATCCAGAAAGGCTTTGCCTTGGGATTTTATATCTGCAGAGCCTCCTAGCTGGGTTAAGATTAACCTGAAGGAAACAGTGCTGTCCTGCTGGAGGAGCAAGGTGGGCTGGACAACAGATTTGTTAATAGATGGTGGAAAACAGACCTGGAGATTGGCACTTTGCTGGTCCTGTGTTTGGTAGGTTAATTTGGGACTCATGGCCCTATAGAGAATTAAATACAAAGGGAGAGGGAAGTAAGTTTGGAATATAGGAGAAGAAGTCATAGGAAAGCCTTCAGGAGGTCATCAACTCTACCCTTTCTCATCAGTCCTGGTCTCAGCTTAGAAATTAATTACTTGATTTTTGTAGGGTGTTTTTGATGGTACAGATGGTACAGCCATGCTGACCTAGAAGAAAATCTGCCTCAGGGGAGATGCCAAGCAGGGGTGGTCCCACTTGCACCTCGTTCAACCTCTTCCCATGCACAGAAGTTCATCTCACCACAGAGTGAGCCAGTGCCAGGAGAGGGACCTTTGGGAAACCAATCCTACTGAAAAAATGTCAGTAATTTTCGGCTGGTTTTAATTCTGAGCCAACTCACTTGGACAATGCAGCTGCTGGCAGGGAAGGGCTGGAGTGGAGGCCAGCAGCAGCTCCTCCTTGCATGGCAGCTGGCTGCTCAGCTCACTCAGCTGCACTGCTCCCTCCATGGCCTCTGGCTTTGTTTGTGGGTCTCCTCCCAGTTTGAGAAAAGGCTTCCAGTGCAAGCAGCTTTTTCTTGCAGGCTAATTTGCCTTGGTTTTGTGGTGGGTAAGGCAGAACAAGGCTCTGGGTGTGGAATTGGCTGGATGGTATCAGTGGGTTCCTGTGCAGAAACAAAGGTAAATCAGGCTGGTCCAGAGCTCATTTCTGAGATAAAATTAAGAAGGATTGGGCATGGCTGGTAATAGCAAACCTGCTCTGCTGCTACCTGGAGTTATACTGGTACCAAAGGAAGGGATCACCCAGGTGTCCCCTTCTCTGAGGGTTTGAAAGCAGATGACATGCCCTGCCCTTGTTGAAGGAGGGTGACTACAGTAATCTTGTTCAGGGACAGGGAGAGGAGCCCACATGGCTCTTCCAAGGTACTTCTGATCATATCTGGTACTTCTGATCATATCTTCTCCTCTCTGGCTGAGCAGAAGTGGGCAGTGGAGCAGCGGTGTGACAGTGGAGGTGGTTTTGCACACTCCCACATTTCCCCTCAGGTGAAGCCGTGCCCATCCCCGTGTGGCCCTGCACTCCCACCTGGAGCTGACTCCTGGTTACGATGATGGGTGGAGTGAGCTGGGATCTACAATACAGATCTGTGCTGCTGTGAGGATGCGCCCTTGTGTCACAAGGGGCTCACCAACACTGGAGCTTCCTTTATCCCTGTCTCCATCCTCCTCTTCCTCCAACCAGCTTCTTTCTTTCCTTCATTCTTGTGCCTTGTGCACCTGGCTGCCTTCCTGGGCAGACTCCACATGCTGCAGTCTCAGCTGGGAAGTGGCTGTGGAGGCTTTGCCAGTGATCCAGAGGTCACCAGGGCTGGATCTGGAAAAATCCAGAGTGCCTCTGTGATAAATGCTCAGCTTGTCTGAGCCCCCCAGGAGCTTCTCCTTGGGCTCACTGCTTGGAGCAGGTCTCCTCCATCCTGGTGTTCCTAAGGAGGCATGGCTGGGAAGAACGTACCAGTGGCCAGGCTTGGTGAAGAGCTGACCACCAAGGGTTGAGCACACCTGAGATCCCTCAGGGATCCCTGAGGTCACAGTCCTCTCCCTCAGGAATCTCTGGTACTGAGGTAGTGTTCCTTCAGATCTTGCAAACCAGGACAGCTCCTGAGAATTCATCCCAATGTGCCTTGTGCTGTTTCTTTTGGGGATTAATCCTGAAGGAGCCTGAGGATCAAGGGCAGCCTCTTTGCTGTCTGCTCCATGGTCCATGGTTGCTATTAACAGCCAATTCCCACTGACAGGATTTGCTCCATGTGCAGAGCAGGAGGGGAGGATGGAGACAGGTGCCTTCAATTTGTATTTATGCCTAATTTGTGTAACAAGGCAAGGACAGGTTCCTCATGTGCCTTGCATTTACATCTTTTACTGACAAGATTATTTTTAAGCACTGTTTGTTACTAAACAGAAGTACAAAAGAGTTTGTATTTTTTTCCTTTGGGAAACAGGGAAGGATATGAGTGCTCCTTATTAACCATCCCCTTCCCAACTCCCACCTGCTGACTTTGTACTGTTGAAAACATTGACAATATTTTAAGCTTTGTACTGTACTGATCTTTATTTAAAAACTTTAATGGAAAAAAAAAAATCTGTGAAAGCAAAACAATTGGTGTGGTGTGAAATTCCCAAATGCACAACTGCACAACTACAGAAGGTTATGAGTCATTAGAAAAAAATAGGGATAATAATTACAGAGAGGATATATTAGAGAGATATTAATTACAATAATGAACAATAAGGTGTGGTTTTATCTGTGCATCTCAAAGCACTTCCATGGTTTCATGATACCTTTTGGATTTCATTCCCTTTCCACAAGTGAAGTGCAGAACAACTGCCCTGACACTGATTAGAGAAATTTTAGTTCATCATCCACAGTCACAGAAGGGTTGATTTTGGAAAAGATCTCTGGGAGCCACTTGGTCCAACCCTGAGCTCAATCAGGGCCACTCAGAGCTGGTTGCTCAGGTCCTTGTCCAGATGGATTTTGAATATCTCCAAGGATGGAAACTCCATCACCTCTCAGGACAACCTGTGCCAGTGCTCAGCCACCCTCACAGTAAAAAAGAGTTTTCCTGATGTTCAGAGGAACTTCCTGTGTTCCAGTGTGTGCCTGTGCCCTCTGGTCATGGCCCTGGGATCCAGCACAGAGCCTCACCCTGTCCACTTTGCACCCTCCCTCAGGGATTTATATACACCTGTAAAATCCTTTAAATATTGCCTGACCTGATCCTCATCCACCAAAGTATGTTCCCTGCTCCAGCCTTTCCTCCTGCTCTCAGGGACCAGGGGTTCCTGAAGGCTGATCCCTCTGGTAAAGACTGAGGTGAAGAAGGGCCATGTTCTCTGTAGCCAGCTCCCATATCCTAGTGGGCAATGTGCCCACAACATTTTCCCTACTCTCCCTTTTGTCACCCTATAGAAACCCTTCTAGTTGTGTTTGACATTCCCAAACAGATTCCAGTTGGACTTTGCCTTTCCTCATCCCCACACACTCAGATAATCTCTGTATTCCTTTCTATCCACGTCCTTGCTTTCACCTTCTCTCTGCTGCTTCTGTGTTTGAGTTTTTCCAGGAGCTCCCTGTTTATTCATGCAGGCCTGCTGGCATTTTTTCCCAGCTTCCTGCTCATTGGAATGGACTGTTCTTGAGCTTGGAGATGACTCCTCCCAGGCCTCCTTATCCCAGGGGACTCTACCAAGCGGATAGAGGCCTTTGAAGAGGCCAAAATCTGAAGGCCAGTGTTTGATGTTTGCCTTCCTCCCTTCCTTCAGGATCCTGAACTCCACCAGCCAGCTCTGCTTTTGACCCCCACATTTTCACTGAACCATGGCTGGTGAGTTTGATGTCCAGCAAAGCACCTCTCCTTGTCAGCTCCTCCATCACTTGGAGGAGGGAGTTACCAGCACTGCATTCCAGAAACCTCCTGGGCTGGGAATTACAGAATCATAGAAGGGTTTGGGTTGGAAGAGACCTTAAAGATCATCTCATTCCAGCCCCCTGCCATGGCCAGGGCCACCTTCCATTAGATCATGTTTCTCAGGGCTCCATCCAACTGGACCTTGAATGTTTCCACAGATAAAGCGTTCACATCTTCTCTGTCCAACCAGTGCCAAGGCCTCACCAACCCCACACTAAATAATTTCTTCCTAATACCCAATCTAAATCTACTCTCTGGCTTCACTTTGAAGCCATTCCCCTTTGTCCTGTCACTACATGTTTTTGTAAATAGTCCCTCTCCATCTTTCCTGTAGGCTCCCTTCAGGTACTGGAAAACTGCAATTAGGTTACCCCAAAGACTTCTCCAGGATGAACAATCCTAATTCTCTTGGCATTTCCTCTTAAGAGAGATGCTCCCTCCCTCTTTACTTGTCCTTCCAGCAGGTACCAGGGTGGCTGAAGTCCCCCATGAGGAGCAGGGCCTGCAGAGAGGCAACTGGCCCAGTACAACATCACCCAAACTGGTTATCCCTTGAATCCTTCCCCTGTAAGCTGTTGGCTCATCATCCACTCAAAATTCCAGCACTCCAGCTGTTGTCTCACTGCAGGGCAGCTCCCTCTCCTCACCTTTTTGACTTGTCTGTATCCCTCCATTGCAACTCTCGGGTCGTGGGAGCCATCCCACCACACCTTCCTGATCCCAACAAGATCATGGCCCTGCAGATGCACCCAGATCTCTGCCTTGTCAAGCCCAATCCCCACACTGGTGGTGTTCTCTACACACACTCCAGAGACACCCCAGCACACTGACTTCCCATATTTAGGGATCCCAGTTTTAGAGATTTCTCCATCATGGTGTTTTGTTGATTTTCTGATTACTTTCTGTCATATTGCTCCAGATCCTCAACTCCTCAACCTTATCTGGGAGGGTTGTGTGTGATCACATACATAATTAATCAATTTTTTTTCTTAATTTCAGAACTTAAAACCACTAGAATATATTTTATTTTTTCTTCCAATAACCAGTAATTTTAATTATTATTTCTTAATATACCACGCAGACAAAGGCTTCTGCAGGTTGTGTCTTCACCCACCAGAGGGCGAGATGTCTCCACCACTGCCACAAAAGCAGAGCCCGATAAAGAATTCCTTCTGCCTTTCATGAGTAGATAGCAGGGATGTGGGAAGCTAAAAAGGCTCATCTTAACCTTAAAAAGGGTCATCTTAAGTCATCTTAACCTTGGCAAGTCAGACTTGTACAGAAGTTGTCAAGGATGAAGCTTATCTATATCTTCACTTTAATTCCTCATTTCTCCTTTCTCCTGCTTTACAGTCACTATTACTAAAGACCTTCTGCTATGGCTTTTCTTTGACTTGCTCCAGTGGAATCCCAGAATGGTTTGGGTTGGAAGGGACATTAAAGATCATCTCATTCCAAAGTCCTGCCATGAGCAGGGACACCTTCCATTAAACCAGGTTGCTCATCCTGACCTTGGACACTTGCAGGGATGGTGCAGCCACAGCTTTTCTGGGCAACCTGTGCCAGGGCCTCCCCACCCTCGCAGGGATGAATTCCTTCCCAATATCCCATCCAGCCCTGCCCTCTGGCAGTTTAAAACCACTGCCCCTTGTCCTGTCACTGCATACCCTTGCAAATAATCCCTTTTTTGCTCTCTCAGAGTCCCTTTAGAGGCACTGGAAAGGACTTCCCAGAACCTTCTTTTCTCCAGGCTGAACATGCCTAACCTGTCATCTTTACAGGCGGTGCCACACAGCCTTGTCACAAATTTGCAGTTACTGCCCTTGTGGATGATCCTTGGCACACAGAGCTGGGTTTCCTTCTCTGAGACAGGCCCCATTCCCTGTTAAATGCTGCCTGGATATTGCAGCTTGGAAAATCAGAGCAAGGGCTTGATCAGGGTCCTGCTCCTAAGTCCAGTCAGCCATCACACCAGCAGCTTTGCCATCTTCCAGATTCAGCTCTTCTAGTCCTTCTAGCTGGGCCTTCTGTTCATTATTTTCCTTTCTAAGCTCATCAGCCTCATTCTTTATCTCCCACCGTCTGGCTTCTTTCTCTCTCCCACACCGTGCTCAGACAGACAGTCTGGCTGCAATTCTCCCCGCTTAACTTCTGCTTACAAAGCCCTTGGATCTGCCACCTGCCCTTGAATCGCAGCCTGGCTTGCCTGGTGTAGTGGTGATAAAGAGAACAAAGCAAAAATGCACAAAAAACTTCTTTTTCATGGAATGCTAGAAGGTTTGGGTTGGAAGGGACATTCAGGATCATCTCGTTCCAACCTTCTTGCCATGAGCAGGGACACTTTCCACTAGACCAGGTTTTTCCCAAATCCTGTCTAACCTGGCCCTGAATGCTTCCAGGGATGAGGAATCAACATTTTTTGGAGAATCCACAACTTCTATAGGCAACAAATAACTTCTGTTTTCCAAGGTGATGGATTTAGCTGTTTTCTCTCTTGCATTTGGGAGTGACTTTTGCACAGCAGTCCAGATGCCACCACCCATTTGGGAGGCCAAGATGTTTTAATGTGAGGGAGTTATGAGGGGCCACGAGGGAGCCATGAGGGGGCTCGAGGGGCTGTGCGGGGTGTGAAAAACGCCAATCACTTGTTTTGAAAATTTTAAAAATTTAATAGTAATAAAATGGTTATAAAAATAGTAATACAATTAGAGTAATAGTAGTTTGGACAATTTGAATTAGGACAATATGAGACAATAGAGACAAAGAGTTACAGTACCTTTTTCTGGGCAGCACGAGCCCAAAAAAGGACACAGGTTAACAAAGGATTAACCCTTAAAAACAACAGCCTGTTGCATATTCATACACTTCATACATAATGCATAAATTCCATTCAAACACAGGTTTCTGTCTGGTCATCCTCAGCTTCTTCCTCTGAATCCTAACAGCGCCTTCGAGGTGGGAAGAAGTTCATTTCTTCTGATAAGAGGGCAATAAATTATTTTTCTCTGAAAGATTTAGGTGTCTTATGGCTGCTATCTTGCTGCAAGTCTTTTCTTTAAAAAAAAAGTATCCTACATAAAATAGTTTCTATTTTAACATTTTTTATAACCTAAAACTATATTTAACACACTACTTAAGAGAATTAATACAGCATTACTTTCTAACACAACACATACAATATTCATTTTAATATTTGCGAAAAGGCAATCATAAAATACGCATTTTTCACAGGGGAAAATCCCAAATAAAACAGGATTAACACTTTTCACGTATTTTTTTCCACGCTGTGGGGCCGCACTCCCCTCACGGGGGTGGGGGGGGCGGTTCGGCCCCTCAGAGCCCTCCCCGTTACCACGGTAACCGCGCGCCCTGCGGCGTTCGTGCGCATGCGCATAGAAAACCAGCGAGAGGCGCGAAGGGCCCCGCGCACGCGCACTGAGCGTGCGGGAGGTTGCCGTGGAGACGCGTCGGGCAGGCCGGGCCCGCAGCGCCGCCGCCGCCGCCGCCATGAGCTCGGGGCCGGAGCCGGGGCCGGGGCCGGGGATGCGGCCGGGTATGGGCACAGGGCCCCCGATCGTGCCCGAGCCGGGGCTGCCCTTCCTCCCCGGCTGCGCCATCAAGGACCCCACGGTGAGCGCGCTTGCCCACTGTACCCCCTTCCCACGGGAGGCCCCCCCGGGGCAAGGTGGGCCGGCCTGGAGGGTGCCCCCTGCGGGGTGACCTCAGAACGGATCCCTCACCCGCTTCAGGTGGTACCTGGTGTCCCCTAGAGACACTCTCTGGGAATCTGGTACTCCCTCCACGGGAGTCTTGGGACCCCTAAACTCAACAGTATTCATGGATGTGTGGAATGGTTTGGGTTAGAAGACCTTAAAGCTCATCCCATTCCACTCCTTGCCATGGGCAGGGACACCTCCCACTATCCCACTTTGTTCTAAGTCCCATTGAGCACTTCCAGGGATGCAGGAGCAGCTACAGCTTCTCTGGGCACCCTGTGCCAGGGACTTGCCATCCTCACAGGGAACAACTCCTTTTCAATATCCCACCCAACCCTGCCCTCTGGCAGTGGGAAGCCACTGCCCCTTGTCCTGTCTCTCCATCCCTTGTCCCAAGTCCCTCTCCAGCTCTCCTGGAGTTCCTTTAGGCGCCAAAAGAGGTTCTAAGGTGTCCCTGGATCCTTCTCTTCTCCATGTGAACACCCCCAGCTCTCCCAGCCTGGCTCCACCCCTTGGAGCATCTCCATTATTTCCTCTGGACTCCCTCCAACAGGTCCCTGCATTTGTTGTGTTTTGGGCTCCCAAGCTGAATGCAGCACTGCAGGTGGGGTTTCACAAGAGCAGAGTATAGAGGGAGACAGTTTCTTCAGGGAACATGAACCAAGGGAACCTGCTGTTTCCTCAGATCAGATGTAATTCTCTGCCAGACCAGGGCCCTGGTACATCCTGTATTCACCAAATATTCCCCAGACAACTTGGTGTCCTTTGAACCCATGTCCTGGGAACCTCAAACTCACCAGAACCTGGACATGACCCTCAGAGTATCCCCAAAGAACCTGGTGCTCTGTGAACTCATTTGATGCTCCCCAGAAGATTTAATATCCACTAAACTCTCCCCCAGGGACTTGGTGTTTCCCAAACACCTGCTGGACTCACTTCTGCGGATCTGAACCCTCTGTACCCACCTGGTATCTCCTGATCCCACCCACAGCAGACCTGGTACTCCCATAATTCTTCCACTGCTATTGAACATTGCAATCTGTTCCCAAGGGACCAAGTATCCCTGAACTAACCTTCAAGGGGACTTGGTACTTTTAATCTTCTCTCCAAGGAATCCATTGCATCATGTACCCATCTTATAACCCTGAATTTGTCCTGATAGCTTTGGAGAGTGACACACACACCCCTTCTCCCCCTCATTTGTGAGCCTCATTTGAAATTCCAAAAGCTGTTTCCATAACTGCAGAACTGCTGTCTGCAAACTCACCCCTTTGGATATTCAGTTCCCCTGAATCTATCCAATAATTCCTCCACAGTTCATAAAATATGCCATGGGAAATCCCCCAATCACTTTACAGTCCTGAAACCCAATTCCCTCAGGAAAGCTGCTGTTTCTCTGAACCATCTGAGTTTTCCCAAAGCAAAGTCCTCTGAATTGATACTGATACTGTCCTGAACCAAGTTCCTTAAATTCACCTGATACCTCCTCAGCTGATGTACCCAGGAGAACAAGTATTGATCAAACCTTGAGCATTCCTCCACATAAATTAATCCCCCAATCATCCATTATAATTTTTTTTCCTGGACATAATTTATCCATTACATATCTATTTTCCTGGACATAATTTATCATAGGTACCTCTTGAAGTCACCAATCTCATTGGCAATCAACACCCTCCTGATACCTCTTCCTCCAAAGCTCTGTTACTTCCAAAACTGCTCTCTTGGTGTTGCTTGGAGAGCTGAATCCTTGTCAGTGAACCTGATGAGAGCTGGTATCCCACCACAGAACTGGTGTCATCACAGCTTCCAGGACCATCCCCAGGAAGTGACACATTCTCAGCTGTTCCCAGGTTCCCTGGAAGAAGCAATCTCATCCCCATCCTCCTCCTCATCCTCTGCATCTGATACCTAAATGAGGAACAACTTCTGCTTTTCCCCATCCAATGGTCCAGGCCCTAAGGACCTGATATCCCCAAATCCTCCCAACATCCTCTTGAAGAAGTGGTTCTACGGAGAAATGATGCTTCCATTTATTTCTCTGATTTACTAAACAATTCCCCCAAAAAAGTCAAAAGGGGGGTTGTTTCATGCCTGGTTTGGGCTCACCAGGAATTTACAGTCTTCCTGGAGAGCATCTTTAACAGAAAACATTCCTGGTTGCATTCAGCTTTTTATATGAAAATTCATTGTCACAAAATCATGGAATGGTTTGAGTTGGAAGGGATCTTAAATGTCATCTTGTTCCAACCCTCTGCCATGGGCAGGGACACCTTCCACAAACCAGATTGCTCCAAGCCCATCCAGCCTAGCCTAAAATCAGTGACAACTGAGTCCTCCAATAGTAAATAAATTGCTCATAACAAATCCAACATTAAAGGTTAGCTCAGAATCATGATCAGATAATAATATTTCCTTGAAATAATTTATATCATCTTGGAAATCTGCAGTTTTCCAGTCCATAAAACTGGCATCACAATATTTGGTTTCCAAGTGAAGGCTGACAAGTTCTGCAGAAAACCTCTGTGCTCAAGTGAAGTGTTGTTACTGCTCAGTGCTCACAGGACAGGGAAACAGACACTGGGAGAGGGAATGGTGTTTGTGTGAAGTGTTACAGACTTGGCAAAAAGAAAGACTTAATTCAGTGGAATTTCTTTGAGTAAACACTGCCAGCAACTGAGATTAGGAGTTTACATTCTGGGTTTTCCCTTTTAAATTTTCATTAGTCACCTAATCCTGGAAGATGTTATCTGGCATACAGGCTCCCTTTGGGAGAGCTTATCCACTCAGGAGCCTTAGGAACCAATGAGGTGCTTTCTGTAGGCAAATGCGGGCTCTTAAAAGCCTGCACACTTCTGACAAACACTGATATTGCTCAAATTAAAGACAAACTTCCTGGTTTTCCTTGAATATTTTTCCCCCACAGCATTCCCTTGGTGTTTATTTAACAGAAGGAAGTGGCAGTTCTGCGGATGTTCTGCTAAAATGTCTTCAGACAAATCTTGTTTTTACCTGTTTTCCTCACTGCTCTCTCCATTGCAAGATCTATAGTAGCAGTTTAAAGGGAAAACAGGGAATTATGTGGCATTCAAGTGGGGCCTTGAAGGTATAAATAAGATTAGAGGCTTAACCATGAGGAGCAAGAGAGGGAGTGCAGTTTGCATGCCTGAGGTTGGACTGACTGCGAGCCTGGGGCTGGAAAAGGAGCTGGAGCTTGTTCTCTCAGCACTAGAAATGCTTACAACTCTGTTTTACTTGGCAAAAGTCAAGAGATTTTATTATCAGGGACTCATAATTTCCCCTGCTTTCTTTGGAGCTGTAAGTGCTGAAAGCCCAGTGGGACCAGGCAGGTTCCTGCAGTGCAGGTGAGGTGCCACGTGTGCTGGAGTGTGCAGCAAGTGGGACAGTTGGTGTCACTCCAGTGTGACCCTGCTCTTCAGTGGTGAAGAACAAGAGTGGCTGGCAGAGATCAGGTCCTGTGCACAGCTCTGGTTGAATTCAGCCCTGGGAGAAGGACTTGGAGCTGCTGATGGATCAGAGGCTGGGAGCCAGAAACCCAACCCCCACAATGTGCTGGGGTGATCCCCCTGTGGGAAGCAGGGGATGGGGGTTTCTGCCCCTCTCAGGTGAGACCCCACCTGCAGAGCTGCCTCCAGATCTGGGGTCCTCCGCATAAACAGGACATGGAGCTGCTGGAGCAAATCCAGAGGAGGCCACAGAGATGTTCCAAGGGCTGGAGCCCCTCTGCCCTCAAGCCAGGATGGGAGAGCTGGGGGTGTTCTCCTGGAGAAAGATCCAAGGAGACCTCAGAGCCCCTCTACTCTGGAGCCAGGATAGGAGAACTGGAGGTGCTCACCTGGAGAAGAGAAGGATCCAGGGAGAGCTCAGAGCCCCTTCCAGGACCTAAAGGGTCTTCATGAAAGATGGGACAAACTTTTTAACAGGGCCTGTAGCAGCAGGACAAGGAATGATGGTTTTAAACTCAAAGAGGCTTAATTGAGATTAGATACAAGGAGGAAGTTTTTTACAAAGAGAGTGGTGAGATATTGGCACGGGTTGCCCAGAGAAACTGTGGCTGTTTCATCACTGCAAGTGTCCAAGTCCAGGTTGGATGGGGCTTGGAGCAACCAGGGATAGTGGAAGGTGTCCCTGCCCAAGGACACCTCCCACTGGATAATCTTTAATGTCCCTTCCAACTCAGGCTGTTCTATCAGTCTACAACTATGTAGAGAGGTGATAAAACAACTAATGTGCAATTGCATAATTGCAGTTCTGTGAGCATGACATGCCTTGATTTAACCCAGCAAAGAAAATCCTGTATTATGCCCAGGGGAGGGTTAAGAAAATAAATAACAATGAAATACAGAGAGGGTGCACAAGAGTGAAGGGAACACCATAAGGCAGTAACTGAGGTCCCATGGTGCTCTGTACTGCTGACAAATAGGGTAGGGAACAAAGAGCTGGTGAGATAAATGCCAGGGCAGATAAAGTGCTGACACACAGTTCTAGGCACTGACTATGGTGGCAGTCAGGAAATTCAGTGATTTAAGTTCTTCCAGAGGCTGTGGCAATGCAAGAATCTGAGTTCACTCTTGTGCCTTGTACATCCACCACTCCCTGTTTTTTTCCACTATTTTTTTTCCCTAAGTACAAAATCTGATTTTAAATAACTGCTGCAGTAGTTTATAATAAAATGCTGGGGATGTGTGTGGGGTGAGACATTCTTGATAATGCACTCTCTTACTGGGGTTTTTTTGTGCTTCCAGTAGCTATATCTGCTAAAATCATGCAGTATTTTGATAGCTGGATTTCCTTCCAACAGAAAACATCTTTTCATCGGTGCCAGACAATGGACTTCAAAAATGGATATGCCTTTTTCCGGCTGCCAAGAGAGGGGGTTGGTGGGGAAACACTCTTTGCAAATCAGCTCTCTCAAGATGAATTAGATGATTTATGCACCAAGGGAGCCACACTGACCTATGGGCAAGTCAAGAGGCCTGCACCTTCCCGCTTCACTCCAGCATTCGTGGCTTATGACAAAAAGGTATAAAGAAGCTGATTCCAGGAATATCACTGGCCAAATTCGGAGACATAAACAGTCAGCTCCAGGGTTCACGGGACTGCATGCAGCAGTTTTCAGATGCCAGAGCCCTTAGTCAGAGACAGCTGAATCCCAGACTGAAAGAGGCTTTCTTTGCTCGGGAGGAGGATTATAATACATAAACGATGTAAGACATTCCCTGCAAGTTACACTTGAGCATTTCCAGCAGATGTTGGAAAAGAGGTTTGATTAGCTCTGGAAAGCTCCAGCTTAAAAGTATTGCTCTGTAAGCCACAGCCTGGAGTTCTGTGTTTCCACAGCTATATTGAGGTTGTAACTGAGCTTTAACTGGAAAAGTCAGTCTGCAGTGGGAGCCCTGGTAGCCAGTTTGACTGTGGTCTATCTATTTGTGCTTGTGTTGTCAGCACAGTGTGTCACAACCTGAAATGCTCTATTAGTGCTTCCCATGTTTCATCTTGGTCATCCTATCAGACTGGGTGCTGGCTCTGTGTCTGCTGGAGCAGCCCTGAGCTCCCCTTGGTTTTCAGTGTGCCAATGGCCCAAGCTGCAGCCCGCAGCCGTGCATGGAGCAGCTGCTGCAGTGGGAGCTGCAGGGCTGGGGAGCTCAGCACGTGCAGGCTCCACATGCTGCCAGCCCTGCCAGAGCAGTGTGCAGCCAGCCAGCCCTCAGCCTGGCTGTGGCACAGGCTGGGGAACAGATGTGCTCTGTTAATTGCTGAGGCTGTTCCTTCAGAGCAATGTAAATGTTGCTGGTTAATCTGTCAGATCCTTCTCTGCCCCTTCCTTCAAACCACAGGAGCAGCAGGGGCCCCAGTGCTGCTGGGGATGTCACAATCCCTTGTGGGACACTTTGCTGACGGAGAGGAACTTGCTGGCTTTATCATCTCTTAATTATCCAGGCCTCTGGGCTGGTGTAGGCTGGGTATGCAAGGCATGATTGGCCACCTGCACCTTCTTAAGGGCATTGAATAGTCTTGGAGGGAATATTCCTCCTACTTCTGCCAAGCAGAGAGACTGGCTGATTAGTTTCCTTGTTTCCCCAGCACAAATCAGTTTTGCTGTCAGTGCTGAATAAATGTGACTTCAGATCATGGAAAGGGACCTTAAAGATCATCTTGTTCCAGCCTCTCTGCCATGGGTAGGGGCACCTTCTGCTATCCCAGGTTGCTCAGAGCCCCTCCAGCCTGGCCTTAAAATGATGAGTCCTTTCAGATTTTAAAATTCTCAGATGTGGTTGAACTCTTTACTAAAATCTGTGGATAACTTCCCTAAATCAGGGCTGTAAAGCTGACAAATAAACAATTGTGTGTCAGTAAAGTAGATTGCTGTCAGCAGCCAAGCACCTGGCAGTAGGTGAAACAGCAGGTGATCAAGAAGTAGGGAAAAGGCTGTATTTTTATACTTGTCTCAGACACACCGAATTTGCAAAAGACACATCTTAATAAAAGCACTCCTGGTGCCTCTGCTGTCACTCACAGATTAGGCCACAGTTGTCGCTGAAGACTTTTAGAATCCAATCCAGTAATTTCACACCACCAAAGCAAATTACAAATAAATTATTTGCCTTAATAGACTAATCATGGTGTTCAAATTATTTTTCTCTCTCTCTTTGCTGTGCTGTGCCTTGGGCAGGTTTTGAAGTTCGATGCCTACTTCATGGAGGAAGTTGCTATCTCTGCAGAGGAGAATTACCGGATCCGCCAGGTGTGCATCTACTACTACCTGGAGGATGACAGCATGTGCATCATCGAGCCCAAGGTGAAGAACTCAGGGCTGGTCCAAGGCAAACTCATGAGGCGCCACCGAGTGCCCAAGAACGTGCACGGGGATTATTACCACTGGAAGGATCTGAATGTGGGCATCGACCTCACCATCTACGGCCGGACCTACCGCCTG
This sequence comes from Melospiza georgiana, assembly GCF_028018845.1. NCBI lineage: Eukaryota > Metazoa > Chordata > Aves > Passeriformes > Passerellidae > Melospiza > Melospiza georgiana. The sequence continues at coordinate 3,685,301 of NC_080432.1, read as the reverse complement.
GTCAACTGCGACTCCTTCACCAAGGTGTGTGCTGGGGAGAGCAGTGACAGAAACACTCCCAGATCCTGGGAATGCAGGGGTTTCATCACCTCTTAGAGTCCAGCGGTTTGCAGCTGTAGCTTTTGTCATATGGGTGCTCGCAGTCTTTAATTTTGCTTTTTGTGTAGCTTTTGTCATATGGGTGCTCACAGTCTTTCATTTTGCTTTTTGTGGAGATTTCTTTTTTCAGGCCAAAGGGGACTTCAGGGTATGACATCTGCTGAGGGCAAGTAAGGTGCTCAGGATTTTTGCCCCAGGACTGCTGGGAGTCCATCTTTTGTCCTCAGGACTTCTCTTTACAATACAAATTCTAAGTACCTGTCTGGGCAGTTTAACTGCTTGGAGTCCAGGTGAAACATTGTGCATACATGAGAGGGAAATTAGTGATCCTGACTCTTTTCTGATTTAATATTCCTCTGTTAGGAACAGTGGAAAGGAATATAGGCAGTAACTCTGCACACATTCACAGCCAATTCATGATCCATGGGTTGAGAATCATGGTATGAACTGACCTTTTTAAGAAAGCTTACTCATTGCCTGTTTTTCTATTTCTGGCTGTTTCTGTACCAGTAAATGAGATAATAATGATCCAACAACAAGAAATAAAAATTACCAGTATGCTGGTATCCTGCTAGATTGTCCCCAGTAAAATCTCAGCCCTGGTCAGCTACTATTCTTCCAGGCCAGGAGTTAGACTGCTCCAGGGGCCATTCCCAATTGGTGAGTTACATGCAGTCAACCTGTCCTGGAGGCTGGAAGAGTTTAGATCCAGGCTTTTCCTTGTCAGTTGGCCTCAGTGGCCAGGAATGTTCCCAACATGTATAATATATTGGTATAAATGTGGCCGTGGGGCCAGCTCTGCTGGAACTGGTGACTGTTCAAGTCAGTCCACACCAAATAAAGAGCTGGTCCTCATTAAATATTGATGGAAAACATGGAATGAGCTACATGGCTCTACATCTCAAGGCCAATAGTGTATGTGTCATTTACTGACATCTTCCAGACCAGGAAATAGTGAGTCTGAAAGTGAACTTGCCTTGTGAGTCTCCAGGGAGATCTCATATTCCTGTGGGAGATGTTTGCATAGGTGCTTCCTGGGCTGAATGTTTTCATGGACCACTTCCCAAAGTGGGAAAAGTCCCTTGACTTCAGAGATTGTTTTGGGTGACTGATGCAAGTCCACAAGTAACACCCTGGATTTTGTTCATGGTCCAAGGTAAGAAAAAATGCCTTTATAAGCAAGCACATTGCACTCTCTCTGTGGGAAAAGTACTGCTGAAAGATGGAATGAAGCTGCCACTGACACATCTCCTCGTGCCTGAAGGGTCTTGATGTGCCTCGTGTAGGTCACACTAGCTTCTTCTAACTATCTGACACAGCCCTAAATTATTACAAACTCAGGCTGACTACATCTGTGTTTATAAAGCAATTTAATCTTTTCCATTTACATAAAAGAGACCAACTGACAGCTATCTTCCATTTAAAGCCCTAAGGCCAAGGAAAACTGTGCTCAAGTGAAATCTGAGTTAGGATGTTCAGGACAGAACTACTCTGATTAATTAAAGGGTAAGCAAAGATAAAAAGCAGCTTAAACAAATGTATTTGTCATCTGTTGTATTTTGCTGTTGCTGTAGAATTTTCTGTGAGGAGTGAACTTGCAGAATTCTGACCTCACTCTAGTCACCTCTTACCTTCAGAACTCCTGGCAGCACTAACACCTCAGATGACCTTCCTAGGTGTTCCTGGAGAGCCAGGGGATTCTTGTGAACCCTCCAGAGGAGCTGGTTTCGGATCCTTACACGGAGCAGCGTCAGATGCCTGTGCAAAAACGCATCATGCCCACAAGTCCCGACCCCTTCAGGCAGTTCCTGGCCTATGATACAAAGGTGAGAGAGCTGGGGATTGCCCTAATTAGTGTATAATTACCCACACCACACTGGTGAGGGACCTCCAGTCCTGGTTCTGGGTCTGAAGGTCCGGGCCCTTCACTTTAGGAAAGACATTGAGAATCTGGAGTATCCAGGGAAGGGGCTAGAGCACCAGGAGTGGCTGAGGGAGCTGGGAAAGGGGCTCAGCCTGGAGAAAAGGAGGCTCAGGGGGGTCCTCCAGGCTCTGCACAACTCCCTGACAGGAGGGGACAGTCAGGTCAGGGTCAGTATCTTCTCCCAGGCAACCAGAGAGAGAACTGGAAATGGCCTCAAGTTGTGCAAGGGGAGGTTTGGGTTGAATTAGGAAGAATTTCTTCACAGAAAGGGTGATTAGACATTGAAACAGGCTGCCCAGGGAGGTAGTGGAATCCACATCCCTGGAAGTGTCCAAGGAATGACTGAAAATGTCGCTCAGTGCTCTGGGAAGGATGACAGGTCAGTCAGAGGTTGGGCTCAATGATCTTCCAATCTAGAAGATTCTGTTATTGCAGTGAATATGTGCTATTGAAACCCAGGTCTTGTGAGAGTCTGCAACCTCACTTATTCTAAATTGTCTCAGTCTGCTGAACAGACTCCAGATTTGCTCCTTTCTTGGCTTTAGTGAGAAACAAAACCTTTTATGCTTTTTTCTGGGCTTTGTGCCTTGTAAACAGCTCCTCTTTGGATTGCAGAGCCTGTGCTCAATATCATCCATTACTCTCTTGCTTTCTGTTGGGATGAGATAAGCCACCTGCCTCTGGAATTTAGCGATCAGATGCAGTTCTATTAGGAATGGTCTTGCTGCATCCACTCCTCTGCTCCCCCAAAATATTGATGCCAGCTGTCAGAGCAGACAATTTAAGACAAACACAAATGCCCCTTGCTCTGATTAAATTCTCCCTGTGTCTCTCTACTCTCTTCAGGAGGTGAACCTTGGGGAATTCTTGAGCATCTCAGCGTGATGAGTTTGATTTCTGCAGCACCAAAAGATGATTCTGATCTATGTTTGTCTGCTTTCTTTCCCTCCACCCCAGGTGCTTCGCTTCTATGCCATATGGGATGACACCAACTGTGCCTTTGGTGATCACCATCCCTGCATCATCCATTACTTCTTGGCAGATGACACAGTGGAGGTTCGGGAAGTGCACAAGAGAAATGATGGGAGAGACCCATTCCCAGTACTGATGAGACGCCAGCGCTTGCCCAAAATCTTTGTGGACAAGAACAGTAAGTTTAGATTGTCACACCCATCTGTGCTCCAGTGTCATTATTTCTTGGTCAAAAAAAAAGTTCTTCAAATGGTCACTAAATTCTTTATCTTTTGGGAAACAGTGGCAGGACAGCAGTGCCAGCATCTCCCTGTAGCTATTTATACACCTTGCTTTTATATCCATTTTCACTAGGAAACGTTAGCATCTCCCTGATTGATTTATTTTTCCTTCTGCTCCCTTGTCCTTAGAGAACTTCCCAAGCTGTGTGCTGGAGATCACTGACCATGAGGTACAAGAGTGGTTCTCACCCAAAGATTTTGCTATTGGCAAAACTGTCACCCTCCTTGGACGCACCTTCTTCATCTATGATTGTGACAAGTTCACCCAGGACTTCTATCGTGAAAAATATGGCATCACAGACTTCCAGCCAGTGGATGTAAATAAGAAACCACTTGAAAAGGTTCCACAGGTACTGCAATTTCTCAAAAGAAGGGAGGAAAGGAAGCAGTTGATGTAAGCTCTTATAGTAAAGTAGAGGTTCAGCTTAGTAAGTACCTGTAGAAAACATGTTCAGCTTAAAGAAAAAAATCAATTTGAAAAAGACAAGCAAGAATGGTCATAATGAATATAAAAATGAAAGTCTGGCTGCACTTATACTACTGAACTCTCCCTCACTCTTCAGAACAGTGTTGCCAAGTCCAAACTGCCTACTGAGGATGGTCACAGCCCTTGTTACCTCCCAAACTGAGCTCAGAAATTGTTTGGAGTTGTGGCTTAGACCACAGGCATGATGGGGATTAGGTTACCAGTGTAACCATTTGATGGCTGAGTTCCTGTGCATGGGAAGGATTAAGTGGTACTAGATGATTTTAAGGTCCTTTTCAACCCAAACCATTCTATGGTTCTTTAATATATACGTCTTAAATTGGCTGTGGCTTTCTGAGTTTCAGATTTGCTTAATCCTTTTATATTTTCATTAAATACAACACATGGCCAGGCTGGTATCAACCATCTCTACTGGGTAGAATGTCACAGCTCTTCCTACCTGGTGGCAGAATATTCCCTTCCAAATCTGATGGGCTTTGCTAAGTCTTATAAACTTTGTCTTGTTCTTAGTTGCAGCTGTTTATGATTGATATCTCCTCTGCATGCAGGTAATTCCTCCCTACAATGGTTTTGGCATCCCTGAAGACTCTCTCCAGAACTGCCTTAGTCTGTTTCCAAAGCCTCCACGGAAAGATGTCATTAAGATGCTGGAGAATAATCTCAAGGTCCTGCGGTACCAGGTGGCCCTGGTAAGTGTTTTCCTTGGTGGAATAGTGCCAGGAGGATGGGAGGAGCAGCCTGCCCAGACAAGGCTGTTGGCAAGCTCTCCTTTGTGCCAGTGGGAAAAGAGAGCTCTCCAAGCCAACAGGAGTGTCCCTGAGGGGATGCCATGGGGTTATTGTGTGCTTGCTGTGACAATTGACAGCTCAAAAAACTAGAAAAAAAATAAAAATAAGGCCAAAAAGTACAAACCAAACCTGCTACAAACCCACAGCCATTTATGGAAAAACTCCCTCTGCCAGTGCTGCATAACAGATGGCCCTGGCTGAAGCAGCCTGCACTGGGCACTGTGCCTCTGCCTGCCTGCCACCACTGCCACCAGCCAGTTCTTGATGTCTCTGCCCCTGTCCTTCTCCAGGCTAGTCCTGGATGCAGCAGCCAGCAAGGAGCTGTCCTAGCAGAGCAGCCAATGCTGTGTAGAAGCTGGAAAATCCATGAGAATGGTGTTTTTCTACCCACTACAGCACCCAGGCCCTGGCCTTTGTGCCAGCTTTGCAGCTGGTTTATGCAAGGAGCCTCTGGCACATCCAACAGCAGCGATGGCATTTCCTGTGCTGCCTTGTGCCTGCCCTCTCCAAACACTCTGGTTTCTTTTCCCTATTGTGCAGGAGTTCCCTAAAGGTCACAGCTGAGGAGTTAAGATCCACTTAGCTTTAAGCTAAGCAAGCAAATCCACTGGTGTGTCAGGGGAGTGACTTCCTGTGACTAAGGGCTGAAACAGCACCAGCCTCTCTCAGGCACTCAGCATAATGAAAAAATGTAATTTAAAACTGAATTTTACAGCCTCTCTGGGATGAATCATTCCATATAGGATAGAGAAAGGATTTCTCTCGGATTACTCAGGCTGTGGAAACACTGAATATATTTGATAACTTCAACCCAGATTCTGCTTCAGTGGCTTGAGTAAAGCAAGTAACCTTTGAAATTCAGATCCTGGGTGCTGTCTAGTGCTTTGTTATGCTATGTCAGCACAAGTGCTTTGTTTAGTCAGCTGTGAAAAAAGTTCTGGGTGCTTATGAGTGAGTTACTAGGTACTCCTAAGCACCCCAGGCAAGGAAAACCTGGTTCAAATGTTCAGACCTGTTCAAATGCTGTGTTCCAAACCTGCTACCTTTCCTGTAGGAATCACCAGTGCCTGAGGACAAAAATCGTCGTTTCATCCTCTCTTATTTCCTTGCCGATGACACAATCAGCATCTATGAACCCCCAGTAAGAAACTCTGGCATCACTGGGGGCAAATACTTAAGAAGGACCAAAGTTACCAAGCCAGGATCTACTCCAGAGAATCCCATATACTATGAGGCCTCTGACTTCACCATTGGTTCTACAATTGAAGGTAAAATCCAGCCTGGATTTATAATACTCTGCTCTGAAATTTCATTTATTGCATATCTCTTCCTTCACTTGAAAGATCTGCTGCTTCTGGGTCTCCTCACATTTGAGTTTCCAGATTAGCAGCTGGTGTACATTGATATAATTTTGTTACTGTCAATGTTTGAACCTTTCAATCAGTGAAATTATTCTTGCTTCAAGAAGTGAAACAAGTAGCAGAGCTGGCTCAAAGCTGAGCCCAGCCACAGGAGAGGAATCTTGCTCCCTCCTGGGTGATGAAATTATTTTAAACCATGCTAAACCACAAGTAACACTACTTCTTTAATGTTCCTCCCCTAGTGTTTGGCCACAGGTTTATTATCACTGATGCTGATGAATATGTGCTTAATTATTTGGAGAGAAATGCACAGAGTTTCCCTGCAGCCACAGTGCAATCCATAAGGGATCATTTCCTCCCACGGAAGATGGTGGTGGAGACTACCAGCAGGTAGGCTACAAAGAATGGGGTTGTGGGGCTAAATAAGGCTGAGGGCATTCTCAGCAGCCTCCCTGGGCCCCAGCCTCCTCCTCTGCTGGTGGTTCTGATGCTCCAAGGGGCTGTTTGGGCACATCCAGAGGGTGTGAGGTGTGTACAGTAAAATGCTGTGGCTGCTGCCAGCCCCAAAACCTCCTGGGACAGCTCTGGCTCAGCAGCACAGACAGAGAAGTGGTCACAGCACCAAGGCTGAGTTCAAGAAGTGTTTGGACTTCCAGCCAAAATCATGGAAGCACAAAATGGCTTGGGTTGGAAGGACCTTAAAGATCAGCTCAGTCCAACCCCTGCCATGGCAGGGACATCTTCCACTATCCCAGTGTTGCTCCAAGCAACACTTCAACACTTTCAGTTTGTGAGGGGACATCATTTTCAGATGGTGGACACATATTTTCTGAATAAAGCATCACTTCACTGTAACAGATGCTGCCAACTTGAGCTGCTTGATGGTTGAAGGCTCCGCAGGTGGTGGGGAGAGGCTTTTTTAGGGCATTTATTCCTTCTTTGCTTATCAGCCCATCCGAGCCTAGACCACATCCTCCTTTTAGCTGTCTGGACCCAGTTTTTGTGACCCAGTAATACTTTGTTATCTCAGAACATGGTTTGGAGGCAGTTATATCATGGCTCTGGTTGAAACTCAAGTTTCCCACAGTTTCTGACACTGTGGAGCACGCAGGGAAACGCTTTGTATTTTACTCAAATGTCACAGTAAGGCTGCCAAAATGAGTTTTTACATGAAATCCTATTATTCTTTTCTTCTGCAGTGGCTTCCCCAAAAAGGAGCTGGATGATTTAATTGTGGAAGTTCAGAAAGAACTGAAACTCCAAGAGCCTTTCGACACCAGGCAGTTTCATGAGGCATTTTATCATTGTGACACAGAGGGCTCTGGCTTCCTGGATAAAACAAGATTTTTAACTCTTTGTGACAGGTTCAACGTGCCAACCAGCACCATTCTTCTTAAAAAGGTCAGATGGAAGGGGTGCTGTGCATGTGGAATTCCCCTTCTATGCTTCTTCCAAAAGATCTCTTCTAAAAACCAACCCTAACCAGCTGCTCTAGCCTTCAAAGGGGAACAAATTCAAGAAAAAGGCAAGAGAGTCCCAGTTTAAAAAAACTCCTGAGCTGTTGGACTGAGCATGTGTGTTAGAGGAGATAATAATTGCTGTCCTCTAAGGAAAAGGGAAAAAATGTTATCCAGGTTGCCCCCCATGTTTGGCTGCACTGTAATGTGTGAAAATTCCAGTTGGTTCAGGTCTTGGATGAGTAAAGGATCATGATAGAGATCAGGAATCATGACAGGGATCAGGGACAGGCTCCTGCAGATCTTGGAGTGTCTGTGATGGCTTAAGCACAGCTAGGATTGAGTAGACACTGAGGTGTTCAAGGAATGTGTCTTAGGAAAGCTTAGAGACATTCTGGATTCAACAGCAACTGAACTGAAGGTCTAAGAACTAAGTACTTTCCAAAACAATATTAATAACTATGATATACAAAATTAATATATATTAATAAAGTATACAATATATAATAAATATACAATATAATATATAATTATAATATAATGTATAATAGTATAATGATGAGCTGTTATTATTATTATTTTTGTTATTAAATGTATTTTATAATTATAATTGTTATTAATTCATAATTATAGTTATTAAAATGGCAATAAATAATAATGATATTATAATGATATATTACAATATATAATATATAATAATAGAATAATTTTAATATAATATTAATAATTCATCATTATATTATATATGTAATACATAATGTATAGTAAATATATAATATATAATATAGCAATGAATTCTTATTATTGTTATGATTGTTATTATTATTAATAATAATAATAATAATAGTAATAACAACAACAACAACAACACCCTGTTAACACTTGCTGGGCACTATGAGCAACAAGCAGCACATGGAGATCACAGTCTTTGCACAGTCTGCAAAGCAATAAAATGTGAGAGAAACTGAGGGAAAATTCCTGCAGTGAGGATGGAGGAGGAATCTGACTGGCAAGGATGTTTCCTCAGCATCATGTGATAGGCAGTAGATTAGTGGCCAAAAAAGGGGGGATCAGACTTTAGAGAAATCTGGAAACCAGAGGGAGTTATTTCTCCTGCTAAAATAAAAACTTTTCTGAAGCAGTCCACTGTGAGCATTACAGGCATGGTTAGAAAGGTGCACGGGCAGGGGATTTGTGTCTCTGAATGTAGGATGAATAAAGGCCCTGACAAACACCCAGGGCTTTGCTGTATCAGAGTTCCTCAGAGCTCACTCTGCCCTGAGGAGTTTACAGTGGGGTGAAAATCCCTGCTCCACTCTGAGAGTGGGAGAGAACATTCTCAAAATTATGTGGAGAACCTGTGACAATTGAAGCTAAACTCCCATGTTTGAGCCCCACTCTAGGACCTATGCACTAAAAACATCCATCTCCTCCCCTGAAATCTTAATCCCAGTGTTCCCAGAGCCCAGGGCAGTGTGGCAGGGCTATAAATTAAACATAGACAGAGTTCAGTGCCTGGAGAGGAGAACAGCTGTCAGTCACAGAAGCAAAGCCCAGAGAATCTGTCTCCAGGCGACAAGGGAAGAGGAATCCTTTCAAGGAATTGTGATATTAGACCTTTTCCATCTTGCTGGGTGTCAGAAGGAGATTACTTATGCAATTAAAGAAACAAAAGCCTTCTTTCTTCCCCTGGAGCACACAAAGGCTGTGGCTCTGTAACACAATGCAGGGTCAGGCACGGACACCAGAACTGGCTCATTAGTGGGGCTGTCACCAAGCTCAATTATCTGTGTCTCCCCTTTATGCCATGTGCACACACTGAAGGGACACCAGGGAACAGTGACTGTTCACATACACTGCCTTCACCCCACTTTTGGCAGGGATTTCTGCAAGATTTCCTGTGGCCCATCTCAGTCTGTGGCTATGCTTTGTATTTTTGTGGCTTTCTTTCCACTCTGGTGAGGCCCAGAAGGAAATCAGGATTAAACTCCAACACTTTAACTTTTTCTCCTTGCATAGATTAGTGTCATCTATAGGCATTCAAAGTTGGACTTGAACTTTTAGATCATCAAGTCCAACCTTTAGATCAGCAAGTTCAATCCTTAAATGGTTAGACTTGATGATCTAAAGGTTGGGCTCAATGATCTTGTAGGTCTTTTCAATCCTCAATGATTCTATGATTCCAAGTTTACCTGTGATTCAGGATTACCAGGATGGGGAAATCCACATGGGGGAATGACATCTCCTGCTCAAGAACTCTGGGCAGTTTCCCTTAAAAACAACCCCAATTTTGCAGCTTTTTCCAACTCTTTATGGTGTTTGCTGTGTGTTTTGTCCCCACAGCTGATTGACTACTGTTCCTGTGATGAAGACAAGGTAAACTACCGTGACTTCCTTCGAGCCTTCCCTAGTGATCTCTTCCCAGAAGCCGAAGGACAGGGTCAGCAGTTGGATTCTCAGCTGACTTGAATATATTGTACTTCAAAAAGGATGTTCTGGTTTTCCCCCTTGCTTCACTCTCCACCTCCCCCTTTTACAGACCCAGCTGATTCCACCTTCATGTTAACTTTTTTTCCTTCCTAACCTCTCCCTGTCCTTTTAGCTACTCCTAAACTCAAACCCCACAACTGCTGGATGTTGAAATGAAACTTATAGGAGAGAAAAAAATAATTCTGAGAACCAAAGTCAGGTTCTGTTGTTTCCTCAACCTTTTAGTGCAGTACTTTAGAGAGCTAAAGCTCTCTGAAACCTGGAGTGAAAACCCCTCCAGGTTTCTCTCAAATGGACCTTTTACCTCCAAGTAGTGAAGACTGCCAGTTTGTTATTAAAATTGCAATAAAACTGCAGTTGCTATAAATGTGTCCAAAAGTCTGTTTTAAATAGAATGGCTGGAATAGCTAAGGGTTAAAATAAAAGTGAGGGGGGAAACTCACAAATTGTCATTCTGGGTCTACTCAAAGTAGGGTAGTGATGGTGAGTTTAGTTATCTGGAGGTAACAAGGGTATGGACACAAATCTGCTGACAGCAGCTCTGCATTTTTCAACAAGAAGTTGGGAGAATGGTTTTAGGACTGAGATCCCATCTAAACCCACCTTATCCACCTGTGATCTCACCAGACAGGTCTCCAAGGAGAAGGGAACATGGGCAGTTGGCATGGCAATAGTTGTGATACCCATGCTCTGTTACTCATCTCCCCGTGAAGGTAACGAGGCAGGAACCTTCTCACCCCAAGTGACACCTGCCAGGTGTTGCCATGGAGCACCCAGAAAAGGCAGCTGTCACACACACAGAGAACAAAGCTCTCTGGAACAAAATGCTGCTTTAAATCAGCTTTTGTGCCATGGATTCCATCTTCCCCTCAGACAGCTGAGAGTCTCCATGTGACAGCTCCCTCCTGTCTCCCTTGTTTGGAAAGGTCACTGCTCTTCCCTTCTGGGCCTGTTTTGTGCTGCTGCTCACCAGACCAAGCATCATTCCAGAGATCTTTGGTCCACCTCAGATTTCAAGAGACCAAAAACTTACAGATGAAATTACTTGAGCTGTAGAAAGTCAGAAACTATTTTCTGCACAGGCTATGAAACCATAACCTAAACCTCAGCCAAGTGATGTTGTGTGCCTGGGGCCAGCTGCACAAAATATACAATATAGCTCACCAAAAATATGTGCCTAAACCACATCAGATAAATCATCTCCTACAAATTCCCTTATCCTCCACTGCCTCTGATGAAAGCAGCCACGAATAATGAACTCTGGAGCAGCTGCCTGTGCTGTGGACATGGGAAATGTGGGAAGATGAATCCCAGCTGCAAGGGCTTAGGGTGACAGGGTAAGGGGGCATGGCTTTTAACTGAAAGTGGATTTAGATTGAATATTGGGGAAAAAATTGTTCCCTGTGAGGGTGGTGAGGCCCTGGCACAGGGTGCCCAGAGAAGCTGTGGCTGCCCCTGGATCCCTGGAAGTGTCCAAGGCCAGGCTGGACGGGGCTTGGAGCAAGCTGGGATGGTGGAAGGTGTCCCTGCCACATGCACAGCTTGGCAATAATAAAGCATCAGTGGAAACAGCACTGGAAGAATCTATGCCTTTTATTTATTTATTTCAGAAAAATACTTCTGCTGAGTTTATTACAAAAGTCATTGAACAACGAACAACAACAAACAAAATCCGTACAAAAACTGAGGTGACAGAAGAATGAAACAAATGGGATAAAATACCAGAGACTGTTAATTCCCCCCACCCCCTCCAAAATCAGGAAATTTGCACTAAAGCATAAATATGGAAGAACAGAATTTTTCCTCAAGTTCCTTTGCTGAAGTTTGATCAGTTGAGTTCAACATTTTCGAGGAAAAACTACACACCTCTGCCTGGCTTTTCCAACAGCCATTCTTCCCAGAAAAACCCCACACACAGCTCCAAGGAGGAGGAATCTACCTTACTGCTGCCATAAAACCTTCTAAACCAACCTTTCATCCCCCATTAAGTTTCCTGGAAGGCTGTAAATCAAACCCCAACATCTCCACCCACTGCTGACACAACCTGGGCTCCATCTACCCAAGGCAAGAGCCTGAGGCTGCTGTAAAGCCCCAGGAGCAAAGGCAGGATGGCTCCAAGCTCCCAGAGTCACTTGGAGGCAAGGAGGAGACATCCCAGAGTGACCACACTTCCCTCCAACCAGGAAGCCTACCAAAAATACCTTTTTGTTAAGGTAAAACACTGAGTTGAAGATAAGGGGACCTACAGGGGAACTGGAACTTGGCTACTACTAACCCAAACATGATGAGTAAGAAGAAAGAATCCTAAATAACAACAACATAAAACGCAACTGTAATGCCCCATAATGTAAGAGTCACTCAAAAAAACTGTATGTGAAATGCTACATCTGTTTTTACTCCACCCCTTTCTCTTCCCGAGCCCATTCTCCAACTACCTAAGACAAGAAAAGAGAACTAGTGCTGGTATTTCACAGCTCTTCTAGGCTAGGACAGGAAAACACTACACTTCACCCCAAAAATCACAGGCTACTCAATTCCTGACCTCCACAGGTTGTATAATGGACACAGACTACTAAAGCAGCCTCAAGCCCATGGGAAGAGTGCAATGAATCACATCCCACTGGAAGTTTTGGATAATCTCCATCACCTTCTACACTGTGGTGGACAAGAGCTCCTGTTCGGGGTTGGATCTTGGTGTTGGAGTAAAGGTTGGACTTTGACGAGTTTGGAGGCATTTTCCAACCTCACCCAACAATTCCATGATGTTTTCTGCAGATGACACAGATGGGGCATGAGAAGAGCCTCCAGTAAAGGGAAGTGAGCTCGTGGCATTTCATAGGCAGAGAGGCCAAGGACAGACTGACCATTAAGGGCTTGCAATGACAATGCTCCAAGAAAAAGCTCTTTGGGCTGTAAGGAAGGCTGGATCTGCTGAGAAATGACACGGACACAGGAACAACAGCAGCAGTTACTGCAGGCTTGCAGCCCAGGGATTGTGCTTGCACTACAACACAGGGATGGGGAGCCCAAGGCAGCCCCTCTGATGGAGATGGAATTGCAAACCTCCAGGATGACAGTGGATATCGCCTCACAACAAAGGCTCAGCTCAAAAAAAAAGAAACAACCTGCCAGAAGGATGGGGATTTCTGAGGACTAAATATCGGGGAGGGCTAGAAAAAAAAAAAAAAGCGCCCCATCATCTATAGGTTTAAAAAACTAAAATAATAAAAAGAACACATGGAAATGCTTCAAAAACAAATGTCCCTTTTCCTGGTAGCTCTATCAAAAAGGAAACAGAAAACACATAAATGTAGCATATGTTGTACATACGTAGTAACAAAGGAGGGTGTTCAGCTACTGCTATAGTGCACAGAGAGGCTACAACATAAGGCACTTGGGATACAAAGCATCACCAGCTACTGTACAGAGATAGGATTGTGCAAGTGGAAGAGCTGCCTGAAGCCAAGCAGGCAGGAGGAGGAATCATTCAGCAGCCGTGTTTTTGGGGGGCTCTACGTGTCACCTGCTAACAGAGTCAGCAGTTCGGCTGCTGCAAGGCACTGGTGCTGCAGAAAGGCCTGGCAGAGGCTCTGGGAGGTGCCAGCCAGCAGTCACTCCTGGAGGGCACTGGCAGGGGATGGGAAGAGGCAGGAGAAAGGAAAAACCTCTCACACTCGACCTTTTCCATGTCCTCCCCAACATAAAGCTCTTTTCCCCCCAGTCACGCTGCACTGCGGGTCCTGTTGCTGCCTCTGAGCCAAAAAGTGTCTTATCCTCCCAGCACAGGCTACAAGGAGCAATGGAAAGGAGCCACCAGGGGCTCTGCTCCAGCCTCCTTCCCCAGCTCCCCTGAAAACAGGGAGAGCCCTCTCCTGCTAAAATCTCTCACTTGACATTCAAATTGTGGGGATTGAGGAACAAGTGGAATTTGACCAACTGTCCTCATGTCCCTGCATGTCTTCTCCCTCCAGTGTCTCCTCAACAAGGAGAGGAGGAGGAAAGGACAAAAGACACCCAGATAAATGGGGGAAAAACCCCAACTCAGCTCCAAGAGGGGCAGAGAATCAACTGTCACCCATTTCTCAAAACATGACTGGTGTGAAGAACAACAGCACCGGCCTCAAGCTGGAATTGCACTCGAAAAGGAGTTCAGGTGCCCCCAGGGGCTGAGCCAGGGGCACACCAAGGATCAGTCCTGGACTGCACATGGGCAGCAGCCCAGCTCTGTGTCCCTCTCCTCACCCAGCCAAGGGGACACACCACGAGTCCCCTGCTCCTGCTGTGTCAAGCAGAACTAAAGCTACGGCCGACTTCACTGCACAAGAGGCACCAACAGCAAAGCCCAGCTCAGGAACTGCCCCAGAGGACAGTATGGGGACAGAGGTGCCACTACTGCTCACCTGCCAAACCTAGCTTGGCGTGGCACCCCAAAAAAGAAGCCCAGAGAGATGGCACTGACCCATGAAACCCCAAGCAGATGCTGCTCCCCAGCAGACTCAGTGAGGGATGAAGCTGGTGGGATCTGGCTTTCCACAAAACCTCTTGCCAGCACGTGGAGGTGGCAGTGGGCAGAAGCAAGAGGAGAAAGTGGTCTGCAGCAACAGATGGCCTCTGAGGTAGATTTGAGACAACTCCATCTGCTAACAGCTACGTGTCACAAGCCAGGCTTTTCCTAAAATGCAAGCTGCTCCTTGCAGCCCCAGCCTCCTTCGCCTTCCTTCCCTGTCATCTCATTCACAGCTCAGAAAGGGATGAAGGGGCTAGGATTTTTGGAAGAAACCCTGGATTTGATAGCACCTTGGGTGGATACAAGCACTGTATCCATGGGAAATAGAGTGAAGCTGGTGGCTGCCGATGGCATGGCTGGACTGGTACGGTAGGGACGAGGAAGGCTGAGGTGACAGCATGAGGGGCACAGTCCCACTGATGCAAAAACCCTTTGCAGCAACCCATCTGTCACCTGGACGTGGTCACAAGCAACGAGAACACCAGGTTCATGAGGCACAGAGAAGCTGGCAAAAGGCTGGGCTGACAAAACCCAGGCCAACACTCAGAGCAGGGCAGGCCTCAAGGATTCATGTGGAACTTAGGATGCTGCTGCCCCGTAACAAAACACTGAGAGCTGCAGAGGCCTGGGCTCAGAACAACCACGGAACAGCCAAGAGAAACCCAGCTGGGGCAAGCAGAGGCTGGGAGATGGACCTTCCATATGAAGAGGGAAGTTCTCTCCCTTCTCTGCTGGCCAGCTCTCAAAAATTCTCAAAAGCAGGGTTCAGAAAACCCCAGTTAACCAGAGGTCCACCAGGAGACAAGACAGGGTTGAGCTTCTTCCATCAGACCCTTGTCTCTCTTTGCAGCATCACCATCCTGCTGAGTGCAGGCCAGTTGTGCCCCATCTCACCTGAGAGCACCCCTGAGCCTCAGATCTCCCAGCCCCAGCACATTCCCCCAGGAATCTGATCCCATAACACACATTTGGTGCCTTCAAGCTGTCGTGGCCCTGTCCCAGGGGCTCAGGGAAGCACCATGAAGAGAGGGGAGGAACATGCTGTAGGAGAAAAAAGGATTGTTTGGAACCATCTATGATACATTTGTAACCATTTAACCAAAATAACCGAACACTAAAATAGAAAAGGAAAAAAAAAAAATAAAAATTGCACGCTGGTTTATGATCAGAGGCAAAACCAGGAGGGCTGGAGAAGGTTCCTATGAGGGGGATGGGAGAAGGGGAATGGGGCCTTTTTGGTTTTATTGCAAATGGTTCATGAGAGCAAGAAAGGAAGGGAGGAGAGCGAGAGACACCTTGGGAAGATGATCCCGAGCCTTTTGGGACGCCGCTCGCTCGTGAGGAGCAGGAGGAGGGGCAGCTCAGTCCTGGTATCTCGCCCTCCTCCCCAGGAGACAACCCTTGGCTTCTATGGAGACTTGAGCTTCTTGGTGCGGGGTGAGGTTCCGTTCTCTGCTTTCACCACTCCGTTTTCATGGTAACCTGGGGGTGGCAACAAAGGG